>NW_020953709.1:906811-934698 GCF_900497805.2 Vombatus ursinus
GTGTATGTCTGTGTGTGTGTGTGGTGTGTATGTCTGTGTGTGTGTGTCTGTGTGGTGTGTGTGTGTGTCTGTGTGTCTGTGTGTCTGTGTGTGGTGGAGGGAGAAGAAATCATCCTAGCTTGAGAAGAAAGTGGTGGTGGTGTGAACCCACCGTGGTGATCTGGGATGTATTAGATACAGGGAGGGTGGGCGGCTCTGTGCCCTGGATCCTGGGCTCTGGGACACCCGCCGTCTCCTGGGGTTTCAGCTGAGCTGGAGGGGACCATAGAGGTCATTAAGTCAACCCCCTCATTTCACAGAAGAGACTGAGGCACCAGACAAGGGACTACTCCAGGGTGATACAGGTCATAGAGGACAGCCTGGATCGTTAAGCACGGAGGTGCTCAGGAAATGCTGAATGAATGAAGGGACGTCCTCTTTGATAAGTCACACAGGTTGCTCTCTTTTCTCTAGGTTCTGGGGACACTGTTCTCCCCTGGTTCTCCTCTTACCTGTCTGACCTTTCCCTCTCGGTCTCTGCTGCTGGATCCTCAGCTCACGTCCGTTGGCCGTGCCTGTTCCCCAAGGCTCTGTACCTCCGAACCTTCTTCTCTTTTCTTTCTTTGTCCACAATTTCTTGTTGATCTCAGCAGCTCCCATAGGATCAATTATCATCGCTATGGAGATGATTCCTACATCCTGCCCTAACTTCCCTCCTGAGCTGCAGCTCACGTCACCAACTGCTTTTTTAGACATCTCAAATTGGATGATCCCAAGGCTTCTCAAACTCAACATGTCCAAAACAGAACTTATTCATGGTGTCCCCCCAAAAGTGCTCCTCTCTTCCTGTCTTACCTTTTTTAGCTGAGGACACCGCATCTCCCCAGTCACCCAGGCCCTCCCCCCCTTCACTTCCATAACCAATCTGTTTCTCAAAATCAGCTTCCTCCAAATCTCAACAAAAAGACCCTGCCTTTCCCCCCTCCCCCCGCCCCCAAAGGCTGGTAGTGCTTTCCCTCTGAGGAATTTACATTTCTATATCTTAGAGATACATATTTATTGGCCTGTTGTCTCTCTCATTAGAATGTAATCTTCTTGAGGACCATACTTTGTCTTGGTAAACTCTCCAGCGCTTAGTGTAATGCCTGGCACATGGTAAATGCCTGGATGATTGCCCCTTCTGGTCCCAAATCTGCCGATGATGACCTGGGTGACCTGGGGCAAATTTGTTTCCCTTTCTGGAGAAACCGGGCCTCAGTTTCCTCATCTGTAAAATGAGATTGAACCAGATTGCGTCTAAAGTCTGCTCTAAGTCTAGGCGCCTGCTACCTTAATGGGAGGAAGCACAAGGTTGATGGATGAATGAAAAAAAGCATTTATTGAGCACTTAGTAGGTGCGCAAATTCTGGGCTAAGTAAGCTTTGGCAGTGTAAACATGGAAGCGGACAGTCCCTCCCTTCAAGGACCTTATCCTCCAATGGAGGAGACAACGCAGAGATGTACGAAGGGGATTCCTGCTTTGGAGGTGGTTTGCCCTGAAGATGCTCGGAGAGGTCTCTTTCCATTCTGAGATTCTGTGATTCCCAAGTTATATCCCCCCATAGAACAATCACGAGCTAACATAGTGCCTTGTACATAGTAGGCGCTTAATAAATGCTTGCTGTTGAATGAGCTCTCTCCATAGCATTTGGCACAGTGCTAGGCACATAGGGTCCTATGGCAGACTCATTTTACACCCATGATGCATAGCATAGAGTAGGTGCTTAATGTTTGCTGATTGAATTGATTCTGAGTGGAAGAACTGAGGCCCTGGAGTCAGGGCACTCAGGCCCGAGCCTGTTTTTGTTATTGACTAACTGCATGGCCCTAGGCAAAGCCCCTTTATGCCTCAGCGTCCCCAGCCAGTCAGTGGGGAGGGTTCAATTCAGTTTGTGTGTGAGGATAAGGTCTCTCCTCCAACCTCCAACTCACATGGTTGGCATGAAGGTCAAAGAAGTTCCTTATTTTCCCATCCCCTGGGGCTGTGATGGTATCTCCCCGGAGCAGGTAGAATGCCAGGATCAATGCGAAAGAAAACTCAATGGATCTGGGCTCTGCCACACCCACCTCTGAGACTGTAAGCAAATCTCTTCCCCTCTTGGGTCTGAGCCTCAGTCTTCTCCTCTATAAAATGAGAGAGATGGGTTAAATGATCCCCAAAACCCACCCCATGGGATGTTCTGTGTTCCAAGGACCTTCCTAGCCCTGACATTCTGTGTTCTAAGGGCCTTCCAGGCTCTGACATTCTGTGTTCTAAGGACCCTCCCAGCCCTGACATTCCGTGTTCTAAGAGCCTTCCAGGCTCTGATAGTCTGTGTGCTCTATGCTCTGAGGTCAGTCTCTCCTGGCTCTGACTTTCTGTGATTTGGTGACACCAAGGCTGTGTACGGCTTTTGCTCAGAAGCCTGTGGGAGGCCAGTGACTGTTGGGCAGTGCTGTGGGGGAAGGGAGCTGCGTCTCCCAGGCAGATCCATACGTATGGGCCAGACTTGGATTTCCAGGATGTCTGTGGTTTCCTGAGGCTGGGGCAGCTCATTAAGCTGCCCACATCCATCCCTTTTGGACCAGGAGATACCATGCCCTCTCTGGGCTCTGATCTCCACCCCCACCCCCATCCTGCCCCCAGTACTTAACAGGCAGAACCTGACCTTGGACAGAGATGCTCACCAATAAGGATGCCTCACATTTCTATGGCCTGTCACAAATGACAAAGCACCCTCCTCATCACAATGCCTGCGGGGAATATGAACTTCTTTCCCATTTTGCCGGTGAAGAAAGTGAGACTCAGGAGAGGTCTTGTGACCTGCCTGTAAGCTTGGTGACCCCAGTTTTTCTGACACCGAGTCCAGCTGTCCCACTGTCCTAGAGGACCTGGGGAAGCTTGGAAGGGCTGACTTGAAAGGATGTCTTACAAACAGTCCTTCCCACAGCTTGACTCATGGACCCTGAGCAGGGCCGTCACTAGGGCTGGGTAACTGGGACTTTGCCTCAGGTCATCAAATTTCTAGTGAGCAGCTGTAGTCCTGTAAGTTGCACAAATAAGGCTGAAGAATTAGTTCAAATGGGAGGCCTTCCTCCCCTGCTTTGATTTTAGCTCGTTCTGTGCCCTGTGCCCTGTGCCCTGTGTCCCGTGCTCCAGTTTGGCTAGTTAGAGTTCTGAGCCCTTGAGGTGGGGTCATGGAAGGTAGGGACAGGTGAGCTCAGGGAGAAAGCTGTTTCCACACAGACCTGACACCAATGATCCGCTAATGCCGGGCAGACTTTCCCAGAGAGAGGCTGCTGTATCAGTGAGCAGTCATCATTACGCTCCCGCTTCTCCAGCAATTCACACAGCACTCTTCTCATTATGGCTCTGGAAGGGCGGGGATGACAGTGTTGCTGTCCCCATTTTACAGATGAGGAAACTGAATCTAGGCCTTGTGCTAGGTGCCAGTCAATGGCCAAGCACAGATGAACGTGGTTCTTCGTGCCCTCCAGAGATAGCGACTCCGAACTGCTGGAGACTTAGACCAAGAGGTGAGGCTCTGTTAGGAAGTGACTTGTCCAAGGTAATAAAGCCAGAGTTTGAATCCAGGTCCTACAGAGGGGTCTACTGTCTACTGGCATATAAGAAGTGAATGAATGAATGAAAATGCATGAATGAAAAAAAAGCATTTTATTAAGTACTGACCTACTATGTGCTGAGCATCATCCTAAGTGGGGATACGCCAATATGAAAGTGAGACTGTCCCTGACTTTTTCAGGGCTTACATTCTAGTTGGGGTGGGGACTGCACACATGGGGGCGTGGTGGCCAGGAGGGGGTTCACTTGGGGGAGTTTGTGGGTAAGCCCTTCCCAGCAGCTGTGGAAGCATTGAGGTGACAACAGGTCCCAGTGTAAGAAGGGGGGTGCCTGCTGGGAGATGAGACGCTGGCAGGGCAGAGGGGGCTGGTTCACTCACTCCCCCACCCTCAGGAGGGCAGAAGGGCTATTGATCCCTGCGTGGTGGGTTCGAGGGCACTAAGCAATATTGGCAGGCAGGCAGACAGGAAGGGCAGAGATCGCTGGAGGATCAATCCCATCACCTCTCCCTCCCCAGGGGAGCCCGTGCAGACAGCTAGCTCTGCGAGGCTGATGGATGTGGGCAGGCAGGGGCTGGCAGGAGACAGCATTGGAATGTGCTTAAGCCCTGAGTGGCCACCTTGCCTCGAGGGCCACGGAAGGGCCTTGAAATGGCCTGCTCCTTCCTCTTGGAGCACCCAAGTGGGGATTTGTAGGCACCAGATTTAGAGCTGGAAGGGCCCTCTGAGGCCATTTTACAGATGAGGAAACTGAGTCCCAGAAAGAGCATGTTGTCAGTAGCAGAGCCTGGTTTGGAAATGGGCTTTTCGATCCCCAAGCCCGTTTTTTTCTCTCATACCACAGAGCTCTGTGTTCAAATGTCGCCCCAACGGGCACTTTTTTCTGTGGCCTGGGACTCTAGTCCCTTACTCCTCCTGCAGGATCGTGGATTGCTTCCCTGGTGAAGAGCAGGCCTGGCAATGGACACAATTGAGAAAAGATGACGCATAGGGTTGCAGATCTAGAGCTGAAAGGCCACCTTTAGAGCGGGGAACTGGGCCCAGGGAAGGGGAGTGACTTGACCAGAGTCACATAGCTAGTGGGATTCGCACCCAGGTCGTCCTGACTCCGGGCGTTATCTACCCTACCTCGATGCTACTACTCAATTCTTCTGCATTTTGTGCTTCTCGCTGGTGTCCGGGGCTCCAGCCTGCCAGGCCAGCCCTTCTCCTAGAGCCTTTCCCTTCCCAGCAGTCTGGTGTACCGCCAGTTGTCCCGTGGCCCACTCCTAGGGCAGCCGGTTGGTGACGCTGGGAGGGGAGCCCAGCCCATGTTAGCTCGTCACACAGCGTTAGCGGGGCCTGGCGAACGCAGCAGCCTCAGTGAGGCTGACCCTCCCGGCCCTGGGCCCTCAGGACAGGGTCTCCCAAGGCTGCTCTGGGTAGGCCCACTCTGGGAGGCTGGACAGTCTCATGCCCAGGAGACCGCCCTGGAGTAAGATTCTAAATGTCTCTGTTTGGCCTGGCCCCTTGGCCTCCGTGGGGGGTGGCGAGTCAGGGCCTGGGAACCCTCTCGTTTTTTGTTTGAGTTTGTAACAACAGCAGGACAAGCAGAGCACAACACTGTAGTTCTTTACAGAGTGGGACAGGGGCGGGTGTGGGCCAGGGCAGAGATGCAGGATCACACTTTCCCCTGGCCCAAGCACATTTCCTGAGGAAGTCAACCACCAAGGCCCTTTCCTGAATAAACTGCTCAAGGCTCTCTTAAGGCCTGGCTGGATCCTCGCCCTCCTCCCTGCCCCCACTGGCCCCGAGATGCTGACCGAGGCGAGGGCGGGGCGGGGGGGGGCCCTCACCAACCCCCTGGTTGAGCAAATCGCCCTCCCCATCCTTGCCCAAGCCCAGGGATAGAGGGGGAGCCCTTGTCCCTGTCAGAGGCTGGGGTCAAGGTGGCGGGCTAGGCAGGGCCGGGCAGGGCCGGGCCGGGGGCCGCTTACAGTAACATTATTCCCTGTGGTCCCAGGGGCCCCAGCGCAGACCGGTGGTGGAAGTCAGAGCAGCAGAGGGGAGCTGCAGATGAGGAAGAACTTGGTAGCAATCAGCGCTGTCCAGCGGGGCAGCTGGCTGCCTCTGTGGGCCCCCTGTCAGAGATGCAGTGATTCCTGCCATCAGTGGGTCAGTGGATTGTCAAGCAACGATTAACATGCCTACTATGTGCCAGGCACTGTGCTGGGCAAATGGATCTTACGGATTTCGAGCTGGGAAGGAACCTTAAAGGTTTTCTGCGCCAACCTCCTCATTTTATAGGAAATGGAGGAAAATTGGACCTGGGGTGGGGGGGGCCGGGTGGGGAGGGTGGGGTCTGTTTCTGTCTCTGGATCGAGTGCCCATTACCACGTCCTTTGACTCTTGCTCACCAAACATTTGGCTTTTTTTGGAGTGGGGGAGTTCAGATAAAGAAAACCCTGGAGGCTGAGCCCCTCTCCTCCTTTTTGTTCCTCTCTCCTTACTGGCTTATGATGAATGGAGCAACTGAGCCTGGCTTGGAACCCTGGCTTTTCTGCTCACTACTTGCATGACCCTTAGGAAGGTCGTTTTCCCCTCTCTGGGCCTCAGTTTCCTCATATGTCAAGCAGAGGATCTCCAAGGCCCTTCCAACTCTAGATATGGGATTCTGTCCAACGGCCAGGTGTTTGTTAAGCTCCTACTATGTGCCTGCTCCTGGTCTGGGCTCTGCCATCTTCCCCTGTGGGTGGCATTGGTTTTCTGAGACTGTTAGTTAGAGGTGGACTTTGACTGTCTGGGTGTGGAGATGAATTTGGCCAGATTGGTCTCCACCTCTCCCTCCCCACCTCCCAGTCCCAGACATTTGGGAGGCAGCAGGGGGTGGGGGCGAAGGTTAGGGATGCATCTGGGGCAGTGGAGCGTGGAAACCCCGGCTGCCGCATGACCTCATTCTCCAGCTCTCAGTGCCCAGCGCCAAGCGCCCCATGATACCCTGACCTCTGAGGGCCGCTGATGTCCCAGGCCAGGCCTCAGCAGCACAAATTCAAAGCCCGCCTCTGTTGTGGGGGGCCGAGTGATCTTGCGCTGGCCGGGCTTCTCTGGGGCTTAGTCTGCTTCAGGAATGAATGAGCAAATGGACGAATGAATGAATGAATGACCAGGTCCTGGCTCCTGCAGAGGGGCTGGTTAGAGAGAGGAGCCCCTGGATCGGAGGGCACTTGGGGAGGGGAGGTGGGTGCGTGGTGACTGCCTGCTCCTTCCGGTTGACTGTGCCCCTCAGCCCAGGGTCTCCCATCCTCTCTCCGCCACTCACTAACCAACTGTGTGACTAGGGAACTTCGCATGTGCTTTCACCCTTCTTTGAGGGGCCCCCTGACGCTTTCTAGGGTCCCCCATTGCTAAAACCTCTCATTTCTTTTGTTTTTTTTTTTTAATCTACCCTTCCGCCCCCTCCCCCCGAGTGAACAACAACCCCAGACCCCCAGAATAAAGGCTTCATCTTGAACACGCATTGGCGTGGCCCTCCGTGGGCCATCCACTCTTTGCCCCTTTGGGGGAGGAGTCAACCCCATCTTCCCGGCCCCGGGCTTCAGCAGGGCTGGCTCCTACTCCTCTCACTGGCCCTGGCAGCGTCCCTGAGCTGCCCAAGTTGATTTTCTTATCCTCATCCTACAGGGAAAGAAACTGAGGCTCATGGAAGGGGCTGGGGGCTGGGGGGAAGGGAAAGGCAGGCGCCAGAGGACGAGCTGGGACGGGGGTCTCCGGGCTGCCCGCTGGCTTTTCCCCTGCCCTGGGGGCCTCCTCCAGCCTGGGGCCAGTCAGACCCCGTCCTGCACCGGAGGAGGCCGCAGCTCCCGAGCCGGCTGGGCCCGTCCCTTCCCCCGGCACAGCCCGGGGAGCCGGTTCACGGAATCTGCTGTGGATTCCTTCCGGAAACCCTCTGCTGACGCCGCGTATTCTTGTGGGATGACTCCCCGCTCTCCCCTGCCCCCACCCGCTTTTCCATTTCCTCCCTCCCCAATCACATGCTTCATTCCTCCAGCCTCCCCAGTCTGTCGGCCTGCTCCTGCCCTCCCTTCCCTCAGACTCCGAGGCGGCGATTTCTCTCAGCCACCCCCGTTCGGGGAGCCGTGTGGCCTGTCCTCGGAATCGGGGAGACCCGGCCTCAGATCCTGATTCTGACACTTACAGTGTCACGCTGGGCAAGCTGCTGAACCTGTCTGGGATTCAGGCTCCTCATCTGTAAAATGGGTATAATAACAGCGCCCACCTCCCCGGCTTGTTGTGAGACAGTCCAGAAGCACTTGGTGAACGATGCAGGCATAGGCATCCAGCTGGCCTCTTGCTTTTCAGAGGAGGAAATCACCGGGTACCATGTATGATACCTTGTATCATCAGGGTCCCCATCATCGCCCTGTGCTATGAGGGGTGATACAAGAAGAAGAGGGTGTCAGAGACTCGGAGGTCATAGAATTCAGAGCCAGAAAGACCTTAGAGGCCATCTGGGCCAGCTTCTTCATTTTACAGATGAGGAAACTGAGGCCCAGTGAAGTCAAATGACTTGTCCACGGTCACACAGCTAGTATGTTTCTGAGGATTTGTCTCCAAATCCAAAGCTCTGTCCACTAATGCTGGAGAAAACTGAAGGGTGGAATTTGGCCAAGGTCACGCAGGTGAAAACCAGCAGAGGCAGTACTGGAACCCAGGACCTCTGGATGTCAGAGACTTCTTCCTCCCATTTTTTTTTTCTAATGCTCACACATCCCATGACCCTTCCCTCAAGACTCTTTGTCTTCCCTCCCTCTGCGTCCCCCAGCCTGCTTGGCTCCCCTGGATTCCAAGACTGACTGTGCCCTTGTGGAAAGACAGCTCAAGTTGCCATCAGGGGTCCAGGGTCTGCATCTCCCACCCCTGCCATTTTTCTACCTCTGTGGCCTTTCAGGTCTTGCTATCTGCATTTTTAAAAATAGTCATTTTAATGGATATTTTGTTTTTACATCACCTCTCTTTCCCAGTGTATCCCCCTCAGTCTTCTCCCAGAAAGCCATCACTTATAGCAAAGAATAAAAAGCAAGAAATGAAGGCCCACAATGTGACAAATCCTGTAGGAATAGGAAAAATGAAACAGTCCCTATTCTCAAGGAGTTCCCACTCTGATTGGACGAGACCCTGCGTAAAAGACAGCTCAGTTACAGGGCAGGATGGAATTGACGGAAAGGGCCAGAGATCCTGAGGGATCTCCGGGAGGGGTTGGGGAAAGGAAAGCAATTCAGGAAACTTGGTCAACTTGTTGGAAAAGTCTGGCATTATATGCTGTGTTCCACCCTCTGTTTCCCCCTCTGCGAAGAATCATGGACAAGTCCTTTTCCCAGTCTCTCCTTGGGGTCAGAGTTGTTCATTATCGGTTTGTAATCACCAATTTAGACTGTTTTGTTGCCCCCCCCCATTTATAGTGCTATAGTTATTCTGTGTGCCATTTTCCTGCTTCTTCCTTCATTTTGAATCAGTTGGTCCAAGTCTTCTCATGCTTCCCCGCGCTCATCATGTTTCTTGTTTCTTATGGTGCTATAACATTCCATACACCTCTCTGTGTTCTATAGTTTGTTTAGCCATTCCTCAGTTGATGGATATCATCTTTATTTACTACTGCAAAAAGTGTGGCTATAAATATTTTAGGTATATGTGGCATCTGATTGACCTCCTTGGGGTGTATGCCTGCTAGTGAAATCTCTTGAGTTAAATGGTATGGGCATTTTAGTCACTTCCTTTGCATAATTCCAAATTGCTTTCTAGAATGAACCAACTCACAGTTCCACCAACTATGTACTAGCGTGCCCAACATTGACTATTCCTGTCTTTTATCATCTTTGCCCATTTGCTGTGTGTAAAGTGAAACCTTGGAGTTGTTTTAATTTGCACTTATTAGTAGTGGTTCAGAGCCTTCTTTTATGTGGTTGCTAATAATTTGCACTGAGAACTCCCTATTCATATACCTTGACCATTTATCTCATTGGAGCATAGCTTTTGGTCTCATGTATTTCTGTTGGTTGTCCTGGTTATATCCTGGAGATCAGAGATGTTTGATACAAAGTTTTTTTTTTTTTTTCTAATTTACCTCTTCCCTTCCTACCTTAGTTGCGTTAATTTTGTTCATTCCAAACTTTTCATTTACACGTAACCAAAACTGTCTTGTTTATCTTTTGGAATTTCCTCTAGTCCTCCTTTGGTTAAGAATTCATCCCCTCACCATTGCTGTGAAAAGTACACGATGGGGTCGTCTTCTAAATTTGCTAGGGCATGATCTTCAATATTCAGATCCCCCATCCATTTGGAGTCTGCTGTGGCATGTGGTATAAGATGGTGCCCTAACCCTGATTTGTGCCATAATGCTTTTCAGTTTTCGCAAATTTGTCCAGAAAAGAGTAAAAAGAGAGAGAAGAGCACAGCTAAAAACCTGTAGTTTTTTTTCTTGTCACTTTTTTCTGTAACTACAAGTGGCTTTTGCCCAATTCTGTTTTTTACTTCTTTCCCTTCTTCCCAGGGCCCCATAAGTGCCAGGTGACAAGAGCACACATTTTCGAGTTTATTCACAAAGGAAACAGTCACCCGCACAGTGCTAACCTTGAAGTCAGAAGACCTGGGTTCAAATCCTGCCTTTGATGCTTACCACTGGGCAAGTCTCTCACCCTCTCAGAGACCCAGTGTCCTCATCTGTAAATGAAGGCTGCAGTAGGTGGTCATTGAGCCCCCTTCTAGCTCTGGGCTTCTGGGGCAGCCAGCTGAGTGTGGGATTCCAAAGTTCTATCCAGCAGAGTGGCTGGGCCTTCAGCCTTAGAGCACTCCTGGTCAGTATGAGCTTCCTGGGTCTCAATTGGCCCCTGTGAGGTTCTCTAGGCCCCAGCTCCTCCCTGCAGGCTCCTTGTTGGTAAGGTGGAAAGGAGGAAGGACTCTGGGTCTAGAACCCAAGGACCTAGCTCTGCTGTTTAATTATCTGTTTAATTTAATTAGCTGGGTGAGCCTCAACTAGTTCTTCCCTTCTCTGAAACTCCTGACCAGATGACCTCTCCTGGTTATGATGTTAAAGCAAGTGGCAGCTCACCCTCTCAGCCAGTCCTGGCCAGTTTGGGATTCAGGAGTCCCCTGGACTGAGCTCATACATTAGCTGATGGGTCTCATCTCGCTCCCAGCTGGCCAGCTTTGGTCCAGCCACCCGAATTCCTGTGTAATTACTTTGCTTGGAAATGATCTAGCTGGAAAGACCTTAGAAGACCTTTGGTCCAACTCTCTCTCTCTCTCTCTCCTCTCTCTCTCTCTCCTCTCTCTCTCTCTCTCTCTCTCTCTCTCTCTCTCTCTCTCTCTCTCTCTCTCTCTCTCTCTTCCTCCCTCCCTCCCTTTCTTCTCCTCCTCTCTCTTCCCTTTCTCCCTCCCCATTCTTTCTCTCCTTCTCTCTTCTCTCTCTCTCTTCCTCTCCCTCCCTCTCTCCTCTTCCTCCTCCTTCTCTTTCTCTCTCTTCCCTCTCTCCCTCCCCATCTTTCTCTCCTCTCTCTATCTCTCTCCCCCTTCTCTCACCTTCTCTCTGTCTCTGTCTCCCTCTCTTTAGTTTTATTTATCATTTCACTACAACCTTCTCATTTTACAGAAGAGGAAACTGAGTGAGAAAAGGACTTGGCCAAGGTGACATTCCAAGTCCGTGGGTCTAAAGCCCACATCTTCCCCCCGACTCCAGCTCTTTCCAGCATCCCATCCTGGCCTTTCTCTGCTCCAAAGATTGGTGGTGGTGGTGGTGTTTTCTGAGGAGGGTGGGGACAGCAGAAAAAGGCATAACGGTTGAAACTCTCCAGCCTGGCTCCCCAGTATTCCGCAGAAACAGCCCTTTCATTGTGGCCTCCCTGAGCTGGTATGGCTGACCAGGCCCCCTCTTGCCCTCAGGAATCACAGGGCAGAAGCACATAGGACGGGACAGAGAACACCTGTGGGGGAAGGGTCGGCGCGGTCTTGGCATCCCCTGCTCTGTGGGGGGCTGGGCGGAGGGGGGTTCTGGCCCTTATCAGATCAGCGGTGACAGGCCCTGGGCCCCGGGAGTCTCCTCCCCTCCCCCCAAGTCTCTGCATGCTCTCCCCATGCTGCCCAGCTCTGCTGGAGAGTGAGCTGAAGCCTGCTGGCTCACGAGCCCGTGAGTGTCTCTGGTTTCGCTGAGTGAGCAAGTCTGGTGCTGCCTCGGCACAAAAACGCCAGGTTTCCCCAGACTGCTGGGGCTGACCTCCCCCTCCCCACTTCCTCCCCCTCCCCAGTTAGCAGAGGGGAGAAGGGGGGACCAAGGAGGAGGGAAGATCTGTGGAGGACAGAGAATCAAACCCCACCAGGAGGCATGAATCTTTGCTGTCCTTCCCTCTCACCCCATGCCCCTAGGGAAGGAAAAGGAGCCTGTTGGCCAGAGAGGCCCCCTGGGGAACTTGAGCACATAGTGTTATGAGCTGGGAGTCAGGAGACCTGGATTCACTGTGTAACCTCAGGCAGGTCACTTTACTTCTCTGAGCCTGTTTCCTCAGCTGTGAAAGGGAGGAAGTTGGACTTGATGGGCTTTAAAGCCCAAATCCTCATGAGCAAACCATTTCCCCATACGTCAGAGAACAGGAAATGTCAGGGACAGAAAGAATCTCAGAGATTATCTACCTAGCCTCTCATTTTATTTTTATTTCTTTTTTACATTTTTCTTAATTTCTTTATTATTTTTAAGGTAAAATGTTCAATTATCTTTTGCCATATATTTAATAAGAATGTATTTCTTGGAAGTTTAACATATGGAATAATTTTAGCTTATATTTTATTGAAAAAGATTAGGCGATTGTCAGAAAACTCCCTCTTTTTCCTTCCTGATCTTTTTTTTTTTTTTAGTTTTCAACATTTACTTCCACAAGATTTGGAGTTCCAAATTTTCACCCCATCTTACCCCTCCCCCCACCCCAAGATGGCATGCATTCTGAATACCCCTTCCCCTAGTCTGCCTTGCCTTCTATTTCTTCCCCCCTTTTCTTATCCCCTTCCCCTTCTATTTTCCTGTAGGGCAGGATAGATTTCTGTAACCCATTTCCTGTATTTCTTATTTCCCAGTTGCATGTGAAAACATTTTTTTTAAACATGTGCTTTTAAAACTTTGGGTTCCAAATTTTCTCCCTTCCTCCCTCCCCACCCACCCTCACTGAAAAGGCAAGCAACTCAATATAGGTTATACATGTGTAGTTATGCAAAACACTTCCATAGTAGACATGCTGTGAAAAACTAACTCTTATTTCCCTTAATCCTATCCCACCCCCTCATTTATTCTATTCTTTCGTTTGACCTTGTCCTTCCTCAGAAGTATTTGCTTCTGGTTACCCCCTTTCCCAATCTTCCCTCCTCTCTATCATCCCCCTACTCTCTTGTCCCCTTCCCCTCCTATTTTCCTGTAGGATAAGACAGATTTCCATACCCAATTGAGTGTGTATGTTATTCCCTCCTTAAGTTAAATCCTATGAGCATAAGATTCACTCATTCCCTCTCACCTTCCCCTGTTTCCCCTCCACTGTAAGAGCCTTTTCTTTTCTGTTTTTTTGTAAGATAATTTACCCCATTCTACCTCTCCCTTTCTCCTTCTCCTAGTATAATCCTTTCTCACCCCTTAATTTTATTCTCCAGATATGACCCCTTCATATTCAACTCACCCTGCGCCATCTATCTATCTATCTATCTATCTATCTATCTATCTATCTATATACATACATATAATTTTTTTCCTCCAACTACCCTAATACTGACAAAGGTCTCATGAGTTACAAATATCATCTTTCCATGCAGGAATGTAAACAGTTCAACCTTAATAAGTCTCTTATGATTTCTCTTTTCTGTTTACCTCTTCATGTTCCACTTGAGTCTTGTATTGGAAAGTCAAATTTTCTATTTAGCTCTGGTCTTTTCATCAAGAATGCTTGAAAGTCCTCTATTTCACTGAATGACCATTTTTTCCCCTGCAGGATTATACTCAGTTTTGCTGGATAGGTGATTCTTGGTTGTAATCCTATCTCCTTTACCCTCCAGAATATTATATTCCATGCCCTGCGGTCCCTTAATGTAGAAGCTGCTAAATCTTGTGTTATCCTGATTGTGTTTCTACAATACTTGAATTGTTTCTTTCTGGCTGCTTATAATATTTTCTCCTTGACCTGGGAACTCTGGAATTTGGCTACAATATTCCTAGGAGTTTTCCTTTGGGGATCTCTTTCAGGAGGAGATCAGTGGATTCTTTCAATTTCTGTTTTGCTTTCTGGTTCTAAAATATCAGGGCAGTTTTCCTTGATAATTTCTTGAAAGATGATGTCTAGGCTTTCAGATAGTCCAATACTTTTAAAATTCTCTCTCCTGGATCTATTTTCCAGGTCAGTTGTTTTTCCAATGAGATATTTCACATTGTTTTCTAATTTTTCATTCTTTTGGATTTGTTTTACAGTGTCTTGACTTCTCATAAAGTCACTAGTTTCCAACTGCTCTATTCTAATTTTTAAGGAAGTATTTTCTTCAGTAATCTTTTGGACTTCCTTTTCCATTTGTCCAATTTTGCTTTTTAGGCTAGCCTCTCATTTTATGAGGAGGAAATTAGGCCCTAGAGAGGAAAGGGGACTTGGCGAAGATCCTAGGGAGGTAGTGGTGGGGACAGGATTTGACGCCAAGGCTTGTGATTTCCCAGGGCCGCATGTTTTCTATCTGCTCCTTCCAGCAAAGGCTGACAGGCTGCCTCGCTGGGGGATGCTGGCTTCTTGCTGACCCCTGTGTCTCTCCTGCAGCCAGCCCCAGGCAGAAGAAGGGGGACCGCCATCCCCTGTGACCGGCTCGTGGAAAAGCTCGTCCCCCTGCAGAGGAAGGAAGGACTCCCCGCTGCTGGAGCCTCCCTGCGGGGAGGGCGGCCGAGGAGAGGAGGCCCTCGCGGCCAACCCCCTGGACGTCTCCCGCCTGCGCAGCTCCTCCGTGGAGATTCGGGAGAAGGGCTCTGAGTTCCTGAAGGAAGAGCTGAGAAAGGCTCAGAAGGTACCGGGGGACCTGGATGCAGGCGGGAGGTGCGGACACTCCCTCAGTGGGGGCGAGGGCGTAGAATGCTGGGGTTGGTGATGCAGGTTGTGGGGCAATCAAACGTACCAGGCGCTGCACCCCGAAAGACAGGGCAGGACCCGGCCTTGTGGAGCTCACAGTCCAAAGCAGGGGTCATGTCATGGGCCCTTTGGCAGTCTGGTCAAGCTAAATGGACAAGCATTTGGGAAGCACCTACTCTGTGCCGGGCACTGGGAATACAAAGAAAGGCAAAAACAGCCCCTGCCCTCAAGGGGCTTCCAGTCTACATGGAGAGACAAGGTGCTAAGGACCATTACAGCCGAGAGAGAAAGAGGGAGAGAGAGAGAGAGAGAGAGAGAGAGCAGGATAGATTGGAGGTGGCCGCAGAGGCCAGTGAGATCTTTGGACCCTTCCTCAAATCATGTTTTTATATGCATAAAATAAAATACTCAGGATTCCAAAGGAAACCAATTATATTGAGATGTAGCTACCAATACTTTTTTTTAATGAGTTCGCAGACCCCAGGTTGAAAAAATAATCTGTCATGTGGGGGCTGCCAGCCCTGGGCAAACCTCTCCTTATAGAATATTACAGGTGGTCCCCAGGGTAGGCACGAAGGCAAAAAGACCACTGTCACAAATGGTATTAATGTGGTCCAAAGGTAATACTGAGGCATTTATAGGATGTAGGAGATAAAATGCTGACCCGGGCATCAGGAAAACTGAGCTCGTGACACTTACTAGCTGGGTGACTCTGGGCAAGTCACTTAGCCTTTGTCAGCCTCAGTTTCCTCATCTGAAAAAATGGGAATATTATAGCACCTACCTCACAGGGTTGTTGTGAGGAAGTGCCCGACCCCACGGTCAGCTGTTGCTTTTGTTATCATGCCCGTGAATGGCTCAGACCCCAGAAGGCAGAGAGTCTGACCTGTACCCAAACAGGAGTCTTCCCTTCCTTCTCCCAACAAGTGGTTGGGTTGGTCATCAGTCCTCTGCTCGAAGGCCTCTGGGGACAGGGAGCTCACCACCTCCCGAGGCCACCCACTTTGGGATCGCTTTCACTGGGCGAGAATCCTCCCTTCCCTCAGGGGCCAAGCAGAACAACCCTCTGGTCCCCTCTGCTGAAGACCCGGGGTCTGGATCAGAGAAGGGGTGAGTCTAAAGGAGAATCTCCCCCCCCCCCCCCCCCCCCAAATCTCAAGTGGCTTCCTCATGATGGCGCAGAGGCTGGTTTATTGATCCTCCCACGGTTAACCTAACCTCCTCTGCTGTAGACTGGTCTGGGTGGATTTTAGAGGGGCGTGATGCTAGAGGGTGTGTTGGTGAGGAGGCTTGGCGGCTGGCTCTCTGAGAACAGTCGGGGGTGGCCCACCCCTCTGGTCTCCCCAGGAGCTGAAGCTGAAGGATGAAGAGTGTGAGAGGTTGTCCAAGGTCCGAGAGCAGCTGGAGCAGGAGCTGGAGGAGCTGACCGCCAGCCTATTTGAGGTAAGGCAGTGCCTCATTGGAGGCGCCAAAGCGGTGAACAGGTCCCACGAGGTCTGGGGGCTCTTAGCGTCATCATGAGATGGCATCGTGCTGGGTACTATCCCTGGAAAACAGCCTGGCCCCAGCCCTGCCCCCAGGAGCCGATGGACACTTGGTGCCCAGAGCAGATGCCAGTGTGGTGCCGTGTATTACTGGGAAGGTGTTTCTGGCAGGTTGGGGATGGGGGTGGGGATAGAGCTGGGGTGTCAGTCATGAGACAGTGTAGTATAATGGATAAAGCATCCACTTGGGAGTCAAGACGCTGTGGTTCAAGTCTCCCCCCCGACATGTACTGACTGTATGACCCTAGACAAGTCACTTAACTTTTCAGAGTTCTGCCCAACAAATCTCTAAGGCTGTAAGTTACAGAGAAAATGTTGGTTCGGGTAGACAGTGACAGCGTTTCCTCACGTGGGCGTGAGGTTCCAGGTCCGGTCCAGTCCAATCTACCCTGAGGATGACTCCTTTCTCCCTCAGCAAGTCTTTATTAAATACCTGCTGAGGTCCTGGTCTCAATGCTGGCCTCTCCCGTTGGAGAGACCAGAGCAGGAGTAGTCAGATCCCTCCTGGGTCTGGATCTTACAATCCAATAAGGGAAAGGAGACCTAGTCAAGCAGCATTTATTAGGTGCTTACTGTATACCAGGCACTGGAAATACACAGACAAAAGTGCCCTTAAGGAGCTTACCTTCCACGGGAGAGACCATGTGCCCATACGTAAGATGCAGATGGATAATGGGGATCGGCCGGTGAGGGCCAGGCCTTAGAACATGAACGATATTCTCAGTCTGCACATACGTACAAAGTCATTATGGGGGAAACACTGGCCGCTTGGGGCTACTGGAATCAAGAAAGGCCTTCTGCAGGACATGGCGTTGGAACTGAACTTTGAAGGAAAATAGGAATTCTGAGAGGGGAAGGTGAGGCGGGAGTGAGTGTGCTCCAGGCAGGTGGGACCATCAGTGCAAAGGTGTGGAAGTGGGAGATGAGAGTATCACAAAAGAGAGAATGTATGAAGGGTAGGAATGTGTGAGGTGGGAAAGGAAGGGGGATAACACAGAAATGTGTTGAGCTTGTGTAAGAACAGGCAAGATCTAGGCAAGTCTCTTAAACTCTGTTTGCCTCTGTTTTCCCTACTGTAAAATGGGGATAATAATAGCACCTTGCAGGGTTGTTGTGAGGGTAAAAGGAGATAAAATTTATATAAAAAAAAGTGCTTAGTGCAGTGCCTGGCTCATCCTAGGCATTGTATAAATGTTTATTCTCTGCTCCTTCCCTCCCCTCGATTGGTGTGCCCCAGGGGTCTGCCTTTGGGCCTGTGCTATTCAGTATGACTTTGACTGATAATGTGGATGAAGGAAAGCATGCTTATCAAATTTGCAGATGACTTGAAGTTGGGTGAGGGAGAGCCAGCTGGACATTGACTGGTCAGGATCTGAAAATATCTCAAAGGATTATAGTGTTGAGCTGACTGTAAAGGTGATTTTAATAGAGAGAAATGTAAAGACTTAAGCTTGGGCTCAAAAAGTCAATGCCACACAGAAAAGATGGGGGAGAGTTTCGACTGTGAAAGCTCTGAGTGTTTTGACACTGTTAGCTCGGTGAGTCAACAGCTTTTGTGGAAACCCAAACCTTAGGCTGCATTGAGTGGTGTAGCGTCCAGAACCAAGGAGGCCACGGCCCCGGCCCACGAGAGCTAGAGTAGTGTGTCTCATTTGGGAGTCTTTGTTTCAGCAGGGGCGGTGAAAGTGTCCAGAGGAGGGCCACCAGGATGTGGTGAAGGGCCTGGAGAATGTGCCGTGGGTAGATTAGCTGAGATGTTTATCTCAGAGAAGGGGAGGCTCATGGGGGTCTGCGAGGATTCAGAGGACTGTCACGTGGAAGGACAGGTAGGCTTGCTCGGTCCGCTTGGCCCTGGGATCAAGGCTCAACAAAGGAGGTAGTGAGCTCCCCATCCCTGGAGGGCTTCAAGTCCAAGCTGGATGACGACTTGGTGGGCACATGGGAGAGGGGATTCTTAGTTCAGCTAGGAGCTGTCCCTCACAACCCAGAGACCCTGAGGCCTGTCATTGACAAAAGGGCCATGTGGTATTGCCAGACAGACAGTGGGTGTGTGGTCAGAGGCCCTGAGTTCAAATTGCTGTGAGTGGGTTAACTAGCCTCTCTAAGCCTCAGTTTCCTCCTCTGTAATATGTGGGGCAAGGACAGAGTGGTCGGACTAGGTTGCTGTCAGTGGGTTAACTACCTCTCTAAGCCTCAGTTTCCTCCTCTGTAATACGTGGGGCAAGGACAGAGTGGTCGGACTAGGTCCTCTCTAAGATTCCATCCCACTCAGAGTTTCTGTGACTGCCCAGCACTGGGGGGCTCGGGGATGAGACGCTTCTTCCTGAGCAGGTGACCTTCCACGGGGGCTGAGGCAGGCCCAACACCGGGTGAGTGTCTCATCCCAACATGGCGCCGGGTCACAGGAAGAAGTCCCTCAGATAGAGCTTGGGTCTCTGGGTGACCACTGGGCCGTCCTTCCCTTCACAGGAAGCGCACAAGATGGTGAGAGAAGCCAACACAAAGCAGGCAGCATCCGAGAAGCAGCTGGTGGAGGCCCGAGGGAAGGTGAGACATCTCGGTTTCCTTCCTTGCCCCTTTACCCACCCGCTACGGAAATTCTGTCCCTGCTGCGTCCATTCAGCAGGTCCCACTGTCTTCCCCAATGCCCCGATGTCACTGTGAGCTGGAGAAAGCCTCTTCTCCTTTGGACCTCAGTTTCCTTATTTGTCAAATGAAGGGATAGGATGAGATGATCTTTAAAGTTTCCTCCTGGTTCTGACCTTCCGTGTTCTCTCTTCTTTTTTTTTTAATAACTAATTTATTTTTAGTTTTCAACATTCACTTCCATAAGATTTTGAGTTTCACATTTTCTTCCCCTCCAAGATGGCACGCAATCTGATATACTTATACATTCACATTAAGCATATTTTCCCATTAGTCATGATGTAAAGAACCATTAGAACTAATGAGAGGAACCACAAGAATGAAGCAATGAGACAAAACAACAAAGGAAGAGGAGAGCAAATAGTCTGCTTCCATCTGCATTCAGACTCCACGGTTCTTTCTCTGGATGTGGACGGCATTTTCCATCTCGAGTCTTTTGGAGTTGTCTTAGGTCCTTGCATTGCTGAGAAGAGCTAAGTCTATCCACGTCAGTCATCGCACAACGTGGCTGTTACTGTGTACAATGCTCTCCTGGTTCTGCTCACTTCACTCAGCATCAGTCCATATGAGTCTTTCCAGGTTTTTCTGAAGTCTGCCTGCTCATCATTTCTTATAGAGCAATAGTATTCCATTACATTCATATACCACAACTTGTTCAGCCATTCCCCAATGGATGGGCATCCCCTCAATTTCCAATTCTTTGCTACCACAGAAACAGCTGCTATAAATATTTTTGTACGTGTGGGTCCTTTTCCCATTTGTATGACCTCTTTGGGATACAGACCTAGAAGTGCTATTGCTGGGTCAAAGGGTGTGCACATTTTTATAGCCCTTTGGGCTTAGTTCCAAGTTGCTCTCCAATCAGAATGGTTGGATCAGTTCACAACTCCACCAACAATGCATTAGTATCTTCTCCGACGTTTATCATTGTCCTGTTTTGTCATGGTAGCCATCTGATAGGTGTGATGTAGTACCTCAGAGTTGTTTTGATTTTGATTTCTCTAATCAATAGTGATTTAGAACTTTTTTTCAAATGACTATAGATAGCTTTAGTTTCTTCCTTTGAAAACTACCTGTTCATATCCTTCGTTATCGATTGGGGAATGACTTGTATTCTTATAAATTCTACTTAGTTCTTTATATATTTTAGAAATGAAGCCCTTATCAGAGACACTGGTTGTAAAAATTCTTTCCCAGTTTTCTGCTTCCCTCCTAAACTTGGATGCGTTGGCTTTGTTTGTGCAAAACCTTTTCAATTTAACATAATCAAAATTATCCATTTTGCATTTCCTAATGTTCTCTATCCCTTGTTTGGCCACAAATTCTTCCCTTCCCCATAAATCTGAAAGGTAAACTATTCCTTGCTCTTCTAGTTTACTTATAGTATCAGTCTTCATATCTAAATCCTGTAGCCATTTTGACTTTATCTTGGTATAAGGTGTAAGATGTTGGTCTATGTCCCATTTCTGCCATACTATTTTCCAGTTTTCCCAGCAGTTTTTGTTAAATAGTGATTTTTTGGGGGGAGTGAGGCAATCTTGGGGTTAAGTGACTTGCCCAGGGTCACACAGATAGTAAGTGTCAAGTGTCTGAAGCCAGATTTGAACTCAGGTCCTCCTGCACCACCTCGCTGCCCCTTTCTCCCCGATCTTAATGGAAATGCTTCTAGCTTATCCCCATTACATATGCTGCTTGCTGATGGTTTTTGATATCTATCATTTTAAGGAAGACTCCATCTATTCCTATGCTCTCTAGTATTTTTCATAGGAATGGGTGTTGTACCATGTTCTGTGTTCTAAAACCCTCTCCCAGGACTCCCATTCTATGCTGGCAGCTTTTGGTCGGACCACCTTATTTCGCCCTTCCCCGGCATCGTCAGCTCACCTTCCCAGGCAATATTTTTGCTCAGTGTAACCATCTCTGTAGTAAAAGCTATCCCCGTCCTCCAGGAGAGGAGGTCCTGTGTAGTTTTGAGTACAGATTTTGGAGGACCTGGGATTGGTACCTGTGTCGACCTTGGGCAAGGCGCTTCTCTGACACTGCTTCCACAGCCGTGATAAGGAACTGGTCTAGATGGCCTTGTTGAAGGTCCTTTCCAGTTCGAAGTCTGTGATCATCTCTGAGGGAACTGGCCCTCCTTCCTGAGCTGCCAGCAGACTCTGGGCACAGGCGAGGCGGGCATCAGCAGCGGCAGCGGCTCCATATCGGTGTGGAGGTGGTGAGGAGAGGATTTGTCCCAGTCTCTGAGAAGAGCCTCTGCGTCTGAGGATGTGGCAATATTCTTTTCCAAGACTCTTTAGGAGATCTCGGTATCTGGGATGACCCCTAGAGGCCAAGGGTGGGGGAGAGTCCGAACGTTACTGAGTTTTCACTGTCCCTATAAAGTCTGCGACAGATCCGAGCTGAGGAACCCAGTGTCCAGGTGCTTGACTGAAGGGAATCCCCCAGCTGGGACTGCAGGAAGGTGTTTTGTTCTGGGTATGCCATTTTGGAAAGGACAGTGACCAGCAACCAGAATAGTGGAAGGCTGTTTGTCCATTCCTTCCACTGGGGATGTCCAGCCTGAAGAAGGGAAGGTGGGGGTGGGGAGGGATGACAACTGTCTTCCAGTATCTGAAGGGCTGGAATATGGGAGAAGAACTAGGTTAGGCCTGCTTGGACCCAGAGGGGAGAATCAAGAGCCGCGGGTGGAATTTAGGCTTGACCCGCTCACAGTGCGAACTGTCCCAAAGTGGAAGGCTCCCCATCATTGGAGGTCTTCGTGCAGAGCCTGGATTTCCCCTTACTGGTCAGGATGTAATGGGAATTCTTTTTCAGGTTTGGGTTGGATTCAGTGACTGTTCACGTCTCTCTTAAAATTCTGTGATTTTATGATGGTGGGGTGATGGGAGATATTCCTCATTTCTTTGTCTTCTCCAATCTCTCCTCTTCTTACCCTCCCCCGGCCTCAGTTTCCTTCTCTGTAAAATGGACAAGATGGCCTTGGAGGCCCAAGGATACTGAGCGTTTTCTCTGTCTTGGGGCTCTGGGCTAGGGAGGCAGGCAGGCAGGCACAGCCACTGACCTTTGCCCTTCCTTTGGCCAGATTGACATGCTGCAAGCAGAGGTCACAGCCCTGAAGGCCCTGGTGATCACTTCCACCCCGTCTTCACCCAATCGAGAGCTTCACCCCCAGCTCCTGAGCCCGTCCAAGGCCATGTTCCGCAAGGGACATACTCGCAACAAGAGCTCCAGCGGCACCCTCTGCCCGGCTGTCTGCCCGGCCACCGGACACAGCATCTCCTTTGAGCCCGTCGGCCACGAGAGCAGAGAGGTAGGGCTGGAGGGTGTCGTGGAGGTTAGAGATTCCGCCCGTCGGCCTGGGTGTGTGCCGCTGGCTCTCTGGACCCGCCACAGCGGGCAGAAGCTGGAGGATGGAGAGAGACCGAGAGACCAAGGGTCACTTAGCCAGCCAACCAAAATTTCCACGGGCTCCTTTGCTTTCGAGCCGGATGGGAAAGCGTCAGAGAAAGTGGGTTTCGGTCCTGGCTCCCTGTCTTGGGGAAGTCACTCTCTGGGTCTCAGTTTCCTTCCCTGTAAAAAGTGAGAAGCTACGACAGATGGCCTCCCAGGTCCCTTCCCAGTTCAGAATGTCTGGTTCAGTGAGCCCACCTCGTTCAGCCCCACAGGGATTTGGGAGCAATGAGGGACCCCAGAAGTCATCCAGTCCAATTTCACTAATAGATGGGGAAACTGAGGCTCAGAGTGGGGAAGGGAGTGGCCCAAGTTCTTACTAAGTACTTACACTGAGGGGTAAGTAGCAGAGCTAGGATTTGACCACAGGCTTCTGAGCCCACATCCAGTTCGCTTTCCACTGTGCCATGCTTTCTCTCTAAAAGGGGACGAAGGCCCAGAGAAGGCCATTGACTTGCTTTGAGGTCACACCGGATGTAAACCCAGGATCCCTGACCATCACTGCTGTTGCTCAGGAAACAAGGCTCAGTCGCCAGGCTGGGGACCCTTAGCATTGAAAGGTGGCACACTTCAGACAGTGACGGTTGAACTGGCTTAGCACCCTCCCCACTCGGACAGGGTTTGGAGGTTCTAGGACCCCTGAAAAGAAGCCCATTGCAGTAGAGACTAGAAGTCATGCCAGTCATGGAATGGCATTCCCAAGGCGGTGCCTTCCTGTCTGAGGATGCTCCGGATCTGCCCACAGCCTCCCTCCCCGTCATCTCCAGCCTTCACCCGATGGTGGGATTTATCCTCAACCATGACTACCCAGGAAAACACACCCACAGTCCGGTGCATTTATGACAAGTTCAAAAGATGGATTCAAGACATTTATTAACTCCTACTGTGGACACAAAGCTAGAAATGAAGTTGTCCCTGCCTTCAGGGAGCTTATGCTTTGCTGTGGGGTTACAGCGACCACAGATAAACAGAGACAAGATAGTCTGAGGAGCAGCCTGGGGCAGCAGGGCAGCCAGTCTGGAGGGGAGACCAGAGCTAAGCGACTTGCCTGGGGTCACAGAGCTAGTTAAGCATTAGATTCAAAACGGGGTATCCCGATACGCCACCCCAGATTCAGTGTTCTTTCCACGACGTCCGCTGATTTCCCTTGGCTGGGAGACCTTTGGCTTGGGAATCTGGGTGCTCGGCTTGAGCAGGGTCCCCAGGCGCAGCAGGACACTGGGCTTGATCGGCTCCCTTCCAGCTCTGACCTTCCAGGCCGCCATGCTCGTTCCCTCTCGGCAGAAGTGGGCATTGTGCCCCCAGGGGAGAGGTGGGTAGAGGGACTGACACATTTTGAAAACCTCCAGGGCTTCCCAGGCAAACCAGGATGGAGGAGGGTAGTATGGTCCCCGCTGCCAAGCGAAGACACTAATCTCCGTTGTTCTCTGTGTCTGTCCCTGCCTTTTCCTGCTCTTTCCTTCTCTCTCTCTCTCTCTCTCTCTGCTCCTGCCCAGCCTGAGGTGCCCACCCTCCTCTCCTTGCTCCTATGTATCGTCCCTGGGAAAGCCATCCACATCACTTATGAGCCGGGCTGGCAGACCCTGGCCTCGGAGTCTCCTTCCTCCTTCTCCTCCTCCTCCTCTTCCTCCTCCTCTTCTTCCTCTTCTTGGCAGGTAACAGCCCCAGGGAGGGCGGGCTCCTCAGTCAGTCCCCGTCGGGGTTCCCCTGTGCCCCCACTCCCTGCAGGGAGCAGCAGCAGCCCAGCATGTTGGGGCCATTCTCTCTGGTGGCCTCCTTAGGGGGCGGTCAGAGGCACCCAGTTTTCTCTGTGCCCTGGAGGGACAGGCTGGCTTTCTAGGGAAACTCTCTGGAAGTCAAAGGATCAGATTCCTCCCATTAAACCCCCTTCTCTCTGGGTCCTCATCACCCTGTGGGTGAGCGGATCCCGGGTGCTGCAACATTTTTTCTTCTGACCTTTGGGATTATTTCTCTCACTTGTGAGTTCTAATGACCAGAAGAGGCATGAGGTGTACTTCGGGTTTTAAATGGGTTTAAAGTCTGGTGGTAGAGGCGGGGAGACACAGTATTGATGTGATCGGAGAATCTTCCTGGGACATCTCTGCAGATTGTGGTGACCCTTGACTCTTCTAGGGGAGGAGGGGGAGTGGGGCTAGAACGTGGGACTCAGGGCTGAGCTGCCAGCGAGTTGTTGGAGGGCTCTGAGACGCCCCACCCCCCAATATTGCTTGAGCCCCTCTTACACTGCTGCTGCTGCTACTCCAGATGTGTCCCCTGCAGGGCCCTGGCCAGAGGAGCCCAGGCCATCGTCCTCCATCCCCGCCCTGCCCCGTGTGCTGGGCTGTCCCTCACCCCAACCCATCTGGGCCCCTTTCAGGTGGACACCATCCTGTTTGCTGAATTCCAGGCCTGGAAGGAGGCCCCCACCCTGGACAAGAGCTGCCCCTTCCTGGAGAGGATTTACCGGGAGGATGTGGGCCCTTGTCTGAATTTCACCAAACAAGAGGTGAGGTAGGGGAGGGGAACCAGGGCCCCTGGCTGGGGGGGAGGGTTAGGAGTGTGTGTGGGGGGGACTCTCTCCCTGCCTCCCCCTCTCCCCCACTGACGGCTCATCCTGGGCTTTGCTTTAGCTTTCCGAGCTGGTTCAGACGGCTGTGGAGGAAAACACCCTGACCATCGAGCCCGTGGCCTCGCAGGCACTCCCCGTGGTGAAGGTGTCTGCGATCGAGTGTGGAGGCCCCAAGTAAGTGGAGGCCCCCCAGCTGCCCCTCACCTGGTGCCAGCTCCTTCCCCCTTCCGCCCTGCCCCAGCAGCAACTCTCCAGAAGCACCCCCTGTCCCCCTGCTGAGCCCTCCTCCATCCCTGGGGCCTTGCTTAGGGATCTGAGGTGGAGAGTAGAGCAGAGGGACCCCAGCCCGGGCGTTCCAGAAGTCAGTGGGAGCTGAGGATTAGGCGGGTCCCAGGAGACTTAGACCCCTTCCTCTCTTCTACCGGCATGGAGCTGGGAGGGAGCTGAGAGACTCCCAGAGAGAGCAGAGAAAATCATAGAGCCTCAGGCCATCTACCCCAACCCCCTCACTCAAAAAAAACGTGGATTGCCTAAGGCCCTGCCCACAAGTCAGGATTTGAATCCAGGTCTTGGGACTTCAGATCATGATTCTCCCTTGGCTGCCTCTTTTAGATGAGATTTTTCAGGACCTTGAAGGGGGACGGTGTGTGTGGCTGTGTGTGTGTGTGTGTGTGTGTGTGTGTGTGTGTGTGTGTGTGTGTGTGTGAACACGCCTGTGGGGTTTCTGCTCTGGGAGTTACGCTTTTCTGAGGCTTTGAGTCAGTGGCTCCCGGAAACACACACTTTCCTGTTTTCATGAAAACAGGACAACAGTCCAGGAATTTCCCATTTCTCAACAGCTGCTGTTTCCGGGCACAGGGTCTGTGTTACCCACAGAAAACTAGAAGTGGCAGCCTCCCCCTGTCCTCCCCGCTCCCCCCCCCCCAGCTCCTAGGAGCCTAGATTTAGAGCCAAGAGGGGGCTGAGACGTCATCCAGCCAGCAGGCATCCGTGGGGCCCAGGGCAGGGGAGTGACTTGCCCAAGGTCCTTGAGCTAGTTTGCCCCAGAGCTGCAGGTTCCACTGCCTCATCCTCCCAGGCCCAAATCTCTTGCTGCCCACAATCAGGCTTCCAGCCTCTCCCACCTTCCTAGAGACCCGCCACCACCACCCAGGCCCCTGCCATTTGCCCAGCCCTGACTCAGTGTCCTTTTTCTCCCTTTCTCTCTCCCACAGTGGCTTCCGGGCCCAGATCATGACGTAAGTGATGCCGAGCTGCCCAAAACTAAATCCCCTTAACGCTTTACTAACCTGGGGTTTGTTAGGGGCTCTCTGCTCTGAGGCTCCAACCAGAACCTCTGGTCCGGCATCCATTTTTTCATGCAACCAGCACTTATTAAACGCTTTCTACTTGCCAGGCGTTGGGCGTACAATGGCGAGAGGGCCCCTGCCCTTTTACTTGAACAAACAGGCATCAATGAACTAACAGGCATTTGTTAAACACCCACCAAATCCCAGGTACCAGGCACTGGGGATGTATAGACAGGAGTCAAAACAGGGAGGCCCTCAAGGAGTTTATAGTTTAGCCAAGGGAGATGAAGTGTCTATATGTCTGTATAGATATAAAATTGATATGAGGTGATTTTGGGAAAAAGGCACCAGCAGGGGGCGGGAGCAGCCTTGAGTTAAGCCTTGAAGGAAACTAGGGATTTTAAGGGATAGAGGGAAGGGGGGAGTGCATTCCTGGTGTGAGGAACAGCCAGTGCAAAGGCAAGAAGGTTGGAGATGTAGTGCAATGTATGATGTACCCAGATAAGTCAATATTGAACATCTATAAAAAAACAAAACAATAATTTGGGGGTGAGGGAGCTCTAGTAACTGTAGGGCCTACGTAGGGGGTGTGTCATGAGCTCAGTCTTGAAGGGGGAAGGTGGAGGTGAGGAGGGAGGGGGGAGAGGATTTGAACCTGGGTTTCTCCCAACTCCAAGTTCAGAGGTTTTTGTTATTAAACCAATGCTGCCATCTCTGCATGAAATCATGGCTCTTTAAAGAATGTTCCTTCTGCAAAATGTTAAATGTTAAATGGTTTAAAACCAGGAAAATACTGATTTTATATTTGGGACTAGGAGGAGTATGTGTGGGGAGAATGGGGGTGGGTGTGTGTGTGGGTGTGTATACCTTTATAGAATCATAAATTTGAACAATAAGGGACTTTGGAGACCATCAAATCCAACTTCCCTCATTGTACGGAAGAGGAAACTGAGGCCCAGAGAATTGAAGGGCCTTGTCCAGGGTCACACAACTAGAAAGTGCCTGAGGCAGGATTTGCCTCGGGGGAGCAGGGAGGGGAGGCACAAACAGAACACCCACCCCCACTTGGGCTGGCTGCCAAGAAGATGGTTTGTCTCACGGGCAGAAAGATTACCAAAAAATAAAAATAAAAAATGAAGGCACTTTTTCAGGCACTAGACAACAAGAGAGCTAGGACTTGGGGGGAGGGGGTGGGGGGCTGCCCTCAAGAAGGCTGTAATCTATAGGGGAAGAGAAGAGCTCAGGATGGCCCTAGAACGTAGCATGGGGCGTAGGGAAAGTTACAGTTGAGGGGAAGATTTCTAGGAATGATTTTTGAAGAAGGGGGTACCTGCAGGCCCAGGCCCCCCCCCCCATTCCATGAGAGAGGCAGAGGAGAGGAGAGGTAGGGCATACCTGAAATCCCTGCTGCGGGAGAGGCTGCAGTGGGTGCATTGCTTGAGCTCTGGAGTTCTGAGCTGCATCGTAAGCCTCTCGGGTGTCTGTACCAACATGGGGAGCCCCTGGGAGCAGGAGACCGCTGGGCTGCCTGGGGAGAGGAGGGCCTGAGCAGGTTGGAGATGAATCAGATGAAAGGTCTTACTTAAATGATCGTAGTAAGGTAGGGCCTGAGTGTACCTCTAGCCTGGGTGAGATGGGGAGACTCTGAGTCTGTGTGTGTGTGTGTGTGTGTGTGTGTGTGTGTGTGTGTGTGTGTGTGTGT
>NW_020953709.1:934708-1014011 GCF_900497805.2 Vombatus ursinus
TGTGTGTGTGTGTGTGTGTGTGTGTGTGTGTGTGTGTGTGTGTGTGTCTGCCTGTCTGTCTGTCTGCCTATCTACCCAGCTATATAGAAAGAAAGGCAGAGTAGGAGGCCCTGGGCTAAGAGGAGACAGTGGGGATGTTCCCCGGGCTGGAGGCTGAGATATTGTCGCCTGGATTCACCGGATTTACAGCCTTCCTTCCTCTTTGATGTGTTTGTGTACCTACATGTGTGGGTGGGTGTTTCCACGCTGAAGAGAGGAGAGCAGAGGAGTCAGAGGCCGGGCCTGAGGGCTCAGGGCTCTGCTGCACTCTCTCTCTCAGCCTAGTAAAAGCTAACATCCTCACTTGTGATGTCCGGTCCCCCCTCCCCTTTTCCCCCAGTCTGTTAGCAAATTGTGGGGTCTGCAGGGACTTGCATGGACAAAGCCTTAGCCGATGGATTTCCACGGGGCCGCAGTCCTTGCCGGAGCCTCCCAGGTGGAGGCACCTCTCAGCCAGCCTTTCCCCCCCCCCCCCCCCCGCACCCCATTGGCTCTTCCCTCTCCCGCCCCGCCCCCATTCTTCCTCTCCTCCAGAGTCGACCCCTCCCTGACGTCTCCCTGCCTTGTCTCCCCCAGGAAGTGCGCTCTCAGCGGCTTGTCTCGGACTTGCCGACACCGCATCAGGCTGGGAGATTCTGAGAATTATTACTACATCTCTCCGTCCTGCAGGGCCAGGGTGAGTCCTCTGGCTACCCGGGCCCCGGGGCTGTCGTCCTGGTTGGCTGCTGTTCAAGGCCCAGCTTAGGACACTGGGCCCAGAAAGAGAATGTCAGAACACTGAAGGTCTGAGCTAGAAGGGAGAGTAGACTCCATCTAGATTTCACAGGTGGGGACATTGAGGCCCAGAGATATCCTTGTCCAGGGTCACGAAGCAAGTTAGTGTCACAGCCAGGCCTGGAGGCCACTTTTCCTGGCTCCTGTGGGTCAGTGGGACCCTAGGCAGCTGGTGCCTACCTCTGAGGAGGGCCTGGTCAGTGGGGATGGAGCCAGCCCAGGTCTGTATACAAATGGCAGCTATGCATTGTCTTTATTGCTCAGAACAAAGGACCTGGGATCATAGGCCATGGCTGCCTCACTGTGGGTCATTGGGACTGTGGGCATTGGGAATGCCTGCCTCTGGCAAGGGCCTGGCCAGTGGAGATGAGCCAGCCCAGGCCTGTGTGCAAATGGCAGCTATGTATTGTCTTTATTGTGCAGAACCAAAGCTGTGGGTAGAGGGCTGGAGGGGACCCTGGTTGCCATGGGGTCACCATTTTCTGCCACGATGGGAGTCTCCCAGAGCCTGAGGGGACCCGCCCTCACATGCATCCCCTCTCTCTTCTGCCTCCCTACAGATCACGGCTGTCTGTAACTTTTTCACCTACATTCGCTACATCCAGCAGGGCCTGGTGCGGCAGGACGGTAAGAGGCGGGGCTGGTTGGGGAGTGGACAGGCTTGCCCCCTGGTGGCCAGCTCGCAGCAGGCTGAGCTCATGCGTCCTGCCCTTGGGTCCAGTCAATACCATAGTCTTTCTCCCCCTACCTTCCCAGTTTAGGGGACAGGCAGTGCTTTTATTTTATAGATGAGGAAACTGAGGCCCAGAGAGGGGTTCAGATTTAGTGCTGGAAAAGACCTAAGGCGTGGTCTAAGTTATTTATCAAATGAGATTCCATCTGTAAAGTGCTTAGCAGAGTAGCTGGCACATAGTAGGTGCTATATAAATGCTACCTATCATCATCATCATCATCATCATCATCATCATCATCATCATCATCGTCCAGTCCACTGCAGATGAGGATGCTAAAGCCCAGAGAAAAAGTGACTTGTCCAAGGTCACACAGGTAGCCAATAGAAGAGCCAGGATTTGAACCCAGGTTCAGTGAATCTAAACCTGGTGTTCTTTCCATTGCCCTGCCCTGCCCCCAAGTGACTTGACCGAGGTCATCTATCGGGGCTCCTGATTCCTGATGATCTTTCTGTTCACCAGTGATGCCCCACGCAGATAAGGTCAGCTTCTCAGAGCCTCAGTTTGCTCACCTGTGAAACAGAAGCAATAACATGTACATTGCCTGCCTCTCTGGGAGGTTCAGTTGAATTCAGCAGACATTCAGTACTACTCGCTAACTCAGTGCCTACTCTGAAGGCAGCGAGGAAGAGTAAATGGTCATGAAGGCTTGGGTTGAAATCCTGCTGTTTATACTGACCCCGGGCAAGTCCCCCACACCTTAGACTGTGCTCTGCTTGCTGCCCTAGGGGAAGGCATTTCCTAAGTGGGAGTGCCCCCAGGGATGGCGCAGATCCAGGCTGTGCACACCCTTCCTTTGTGCCAGGCACTGTCCTTGGTGCTGGGAATTCCACTTCCCGGACCAAGACAACTACAGGCTTCTCTCAGGTGGCTTTCCCTATCCCCAAAGGATGGAAACATAGATGCAGGCAAAGGGTTACATCGTGGACACAAAGTCATTTTAAGAAGGAGAGCATGTCAACTGTGACCAGCCCAGACCTCCTGTAGGAGAGGCAGCCGAGACAAGCTTTGAAGGATTCTGTGAGGGGGGAAGGAGAAAAGAGGGAGGGCATCCCTGGTAGGAGGGAGAACACAGGGAGAAAACCCACTGACTGTCTTCTCTGTGGCTATGGAAAAGATCTGGCAGCAAAGAGTTACAATCCTGCGGAGCTGGAGGGAGAGAGAGTATACTTTCCATTTGGGAGACCAGACCCCAAGGCCCAGGGAGCATGGGAGCTTGATAGGGGACCATACCAAGACCCAAACCCATAAGTCTTGCTTATAGACATTAAAATCATCCGGGCAGGGAGAGACCTTGGACAGCACATCATCTAACCTACCTCTCATTTTACTTTGGAGGAAACTGAGGCTAAGGGAAATTGGGGGCACTCTCTGGGATCCCCAACTTGGCTCCTCACTGTCAACTGGCCTGCAAGCTCAGCTCTGTGCCAGACCATCTGGTACAGACCCTGCCCTTCTGGGTCTGACAAGTTTTGGAGATGAGATTTGTACAAATAAAACAATACTGGGCCAATCTGCTAAGTGTTACATAGAAAAAAGACAGCTGGCCTTGAAGTGAAGAGGACTTGAATTCAAACCCCGCTTCTGACCCATGCTAGCTCTGTGATCCTGGGCTAATCACTAGCCTCTCTGAGCCTCAGTTTTCTCATCTGTAAGATGGGGGTAGAGAGGCAGCAAGAGCCAGCCTCAGAGTTCTGCCTTTGACCTGTCCTATGTGGGTGACCCCAGGCATGTCCCTTAATTTCTCAGTGCCCCCAGGAAACCTTCTAAAAAGCCAGAAGTGCAGGGAAGGTACCCACCTGCATTGGTAGGAGAAGGTCCTTTTTGGGGTGCTCCCTATGTGAAGGAAAGTGCAAGCTGGGTTTAAAAAATGGTAATAAGAAATATTACTCACTTTAACGATTGTCATGAGCATTAAATGAGTGCTTTTAGGCCCTAAAGTGCTACAGAAATGTCAGCTACTGTCATCATTAGAATTAATATAATCATTGTTAGCACACAGATTTTATCATCTTGTCCCACTTCCACTCAGGTGGCCCCAGGGTCTCCTGGATGCCTATGCTCCTGAGTCTAGTGTTTGAGGCCCTCCAAACTCTCTCTCCTCCCACACATGAAACCTCCCCTCCAGTCCAACCAGATTCCTCACTGTCCTCTGAGCAGGGCTAGGCTGATTCCCATCTCTGGGCCTTTCCTAATGCTTCCCTCCTCTCCTGGAGGGCCTTCCCTCTCATAGTGGCCCTTCCAGGCTTCCCCATCCTTCAAGTCCTCTCTGGTCCCATAAGCCCCAAAGCAGGGACCTGAGGGCCAAGTAGTTCTGGTGGTGCTGATCTCTCCAACTTGATGGGGAGCTCTCCAGCTAAGATGCCAAGGGACCACTTTGGATATTTCGGTGGCCTGCATGACTCCCCCAGTGGCCCACACAGTAGGCACTCGAAGCTGGCTGCTGCAGGAGGCTAGAATTCAGTCGGCGCATTTAGAAAGGGCTTGCTATAGATTGGTTAGTGAGAAAGGTTCTGGGGACACAAAAATTAAAAATCATTTTAAACCATAGCATCAAATAGATCTGATGGAACCTCAGAGAAACCATCTGGTCCAGGTCTCCCATTTTACAGATTGGAGAAGTGAGGCCCAAATAAAATCAGCAAATATTTCATAAGTGGTTACTAAATGCAAGATAGTGAAGCAGGTCAAATGACCTAACATGTAGTGAATAGTTAAGTGAATAAATGGTCAACCTTGATATATCAGGAAGGATTAAATTCAAGCCCTATCTTGGACACATATGCCATCTAGGTGACCCTTTCAGGGCCGTAGTCTCTAAGACTGTAAGGTCCAGTCGAGACTCCAGTCTGTAGTCCAGTCGAGACGCCAGTCTGCATGGTAGGAGGAGCTTTCCACACCAGGATTCCTTACAATGATGAAATCACAGGTCTGGACACACACATGTACACATGCCCGATCCTGGGCTTGGTGCTGGGGATACCATGAATCCCATGATACCAAAATGATTAATCCATGATGCCAAAACAGTCCCTTGCTTCCAAAGAGCTCACATCCTACAGAGTGGTGGGGGACCATTAGGAAGTATGATATGTAAGCAGAAAAGTAATCTTAGTCAGACTTTGCTATGGACATTCAGAGAACATGGCAGCCAGGTGTAGTCGAATGAGTGCTAGTCTGAGAGTCAGAAGAGCTGGGTTTGAATCCTACTTCTGATGGAATCCTCTCTCTACAAGTAGAGAGATCATCAGAGACCAACTGCTTCATTTTACAGAAGAGAAAGTAAGGCTCTGGGAAGTGGTCACACAGATTGGAAACCCCACAGGCAGGATTTGAACCCAGGGCTTCTGACTCCGGAGCCAGGGCTTATTCCATTGGGCCAGACTGCCTCCCAACTTGAACTGGCTCTTAATCTCTTTGAGTCACAGTTTCCCCATCTATAAGGGAGGTGGGTGGCTGGTGGGTGGGTCTCCAAGCCCAGTCCTAGCCCTATGTTGATCTGAATTGTGTCCCTGGAGATACTGATCAAATGACCCTAATATTTACTAGTTTTTCAGAATGCCCCTGGGTCAGTGACTTCCCTTTCTGTGAGCCTCAGTTTCCTCATCTGTGCTCTGGGGATAGGACAGACTTTTTGCACTCCCTCACAGGTCTCTGATGGAACCACTTAGTAATAAGCCTTAGCCTTTTATAGGTCTCTGAGCTGTCACATCTGTTCTGAGCATAATGGAAGGAGAGATTTTTTTGGGGGGGGGACAGAATTGGGGAAGGTGCTTTGGGCTGTCCTAGTCAAAGCCTGACTCGGGCTCTTCTTTCTGTCTTCTAGTGGAATTGATCTTCTGGGAGATAATGAGGCTCCGGAAGGAGATGTCCCTGGCCAAGCTGGGCTTCTACCCGAATGAGGTTTAGTGCCAAGGCTGAGGTCACAGCTCCAGGGAGACAGATGGACACGCAGTTGTGGGAGAGGGCCGCTGGGCTGGGGGCTGCTCTGATTGAGGCAGAAGGACATGATGGATGGGTCTCTGTCCTCTGAAGGTTTCACCACAGAGGACTGCCACCAGCAAGGAGGCCCTGGAGAAAACCCTGCAGGAAGGAGGGGGCGCAGAGAGGAGCGGATCCCTTCAGGCTGGATTTTGGCCTCCAAGGCCCAGGCTCTTCCAGGAGCCAGTTACCGGGCTCTCTGCCGCTTCCACCAACCGATGCAGTGAATTTTCCAAAAGAAGAAAAAAAAAATCTGATCAACAAGAACAAAGGCTGCAGACTTGTGTGGCCCGTGGGGAGATGCTGGGGTGGAGGGCATCTCTAGTCTTCCAGAGAGAAGAGGTGTCCAGCCCCTGGCCCACCTCCACCACCAGCCTTCCTCCACCAAAGGAAAAAGTGATAGAGAGGGTCTTGTGTTTGAGCTCAGGAAAGTAGCCAGGGACCTTGTGCCCTGCCCTACCCCACCCCCACAAAAAAAAGCAGGACATCAAGGCCCCTCTTAGTTGCCCATCACCTCTCCACTCCCCACCCCACCCCCACTGTAGTGACTTTGGGCAATGACCAGGACTGGCAAGTATCATTCTGGTCTACTGGCCAGTGGGGAGCAGTGCCCCCTTGTGGTGTGTTCCTGTCCCTTCAGCCAGGGAAGCTGTTCCCTGATCCAGGCTTCTTGGCCCTGTTCATCCCAAAACTTTATTTGTCCCTTGGGGAAACTTCTCCAAACATTTCACCCTCGGTTGGGGAGCGCAGCCTGGGAGGGAAGTACCCACCCCCTACCCCAGGCCTTCATCCCCTTGGCCGACCCTGGGATCCCTTGTGTCAGGGACCTGCCCCTCAGGGCTGCCCCCAAGGCATGTGGAAATCTCGGGCAGAAGACAACCAGCCCCTGGTGGTGTTTGGAATGCCGGCCGCCCCTCCCCCCCCAAGGGGGTGATTCTTCCTTTAAGACAAGAGGGTCTTGTGTCCCCTCTGCCCATTAGTGAACCTTGTGACCTCTATCACACCTTCATAGGGCTTTATGGGCAGCCCAGATCTCAGCCAGAAAGACTTGCCAGTCAAGGGTTAATAATCGCCCCTCCCCCCCAGAAAGCTTTTCTCTTTCCTGGCTGTCATGGGACATGTCCTAAATTGGAATGCCATCCCCGTCTGCTGCTTCCTGAATGACAATCATTCCAAGCTGGGAATTACAGATACACCATTGGCCAGGCTTGTCGGACACAGAAGGGCCAAGCCGAGCTGAGTGTGTGTGCCCCTTGGAGTGGGGGTGAGGGGAAGGGAAGAAGACCTTTCCCATAAGCCGGCTCCAGTGTTTTACCTTTAAATGGGACACCTCCTTCCCCTGAGAAGTTTCAAGGAGCTTGGCATCCATCAGGGAATGAGTTGAAGTCAGCTGAAAGGCTTGGGGGGCAGTCTAGTGAGAGGTTTGCTGTGAGAGCCAGAAGAGGTTGGCTAGTGGCCCACCAACGGGCCCCTCGTTGGACTGAGCCTCCCCTAAAAGCCCCTTGCAGGGGCCCTGCCTCCAGCCGGCCCACACCCTGGGCCTCCTACCCTCAAACCCCCCCCCCCCCCCGCCGGGAGATAGGGTGGCCACCTGTTCTGAAGATGAAATGCGTTTCCTGTATAATCTCCCAGCGTCAGTACTGTCTCCTATTCCTGTAATTCCCTGCCCCCACCATCACACACACCCCACTAGGGGCAGTTGGTCCCATATAGCTTGAGCTGAGAGGTTTCCCACCTGTCCCAGTCTGTTCAGGAGGCCCTGCCAACCCGGGAGGAGGCAGGGTGGGGGAGGGAGGCCCATTTCTTGCTTCTGGAGTGCCTTTCCCCAGGACCTGGGCTGAGAGCTCTTTCCTCTAGGATAATGGATGCTTCCTCAGATACAGAAGGGCTAGGGATGTAGCCTGTCCCATGTCCCTGGCACCAGCCTGTGAGGGGAGACTCTGCCCTCCCCTTTAGGGGATGGGCCTGGATGGTGGTGAGGGGTGGGCAGGCCGCCAGGCAGCTTTAGGGTGGGGAGTCATGAGTCCCTGGAGGGAGGGAATGGCTATATTCTAGTGATCCTCTGAAGGGACCCTTCCCCCCAAGGGACTTCTCTCTCCTGGCCTGTGATCTGGGGCTATTCTGGACACAGACCTCCTGCTGGCTCACTTCTAGTTTCATTTTTAAAAAATGAAATGTAACAAAATCTCTATTTAATAAAGGAAGGATTTATTGGTCAAGATTGAGGAGTTTCTTGCAGACAGTCTGAGAATCAAGGAACAAACTGTATCCTCTTCACCCCCCTTGGCTGAAGGATTGGGCAGAGGATTGAACCAGAGCCCAGAGAATCTTCCAGACCTCTCTGGCAGGAAATGAGGTCTGCTCAGGACCCACAGTATGGAAAGTACAGAGGAAGAGCACTGGACCCTAAACCAAGATAGACTTGGGTTCAAATCCTGGCTCTGTTTACCAGCTCTGTGACCTTGGCCAAGTCACCTGTCTGGCCCACAGATTCCTCCTCTTTAAAAGGAGGGGGTTGGGCCAGATGGCCTCCAAAGGCCAGTCCAGCCTTTGCCGCTCTCAGGTTGGCTTGGAGTCTTAATGCTCTATCTCCCAAGTTCTTTTCCTCTGTTCCACCGTGGGATGGGTCTGCGACATCTTTATGTTCTGTTGTGAATTCAATCAACAAAAGTCAATGTGTAAAGAAGAAAAAGCAGGGAGATGAGTTTTGAACTTGGGTTAATGTAGGGCTTTTTTAAAATGACGTATTAAGTTGAACAAGGTGGTAACGCCATTGTTCTATGCTTTCCCTTTGGCGCTTTGCCATTATCTCCTCCTGGGACACAGAAAACTCTGCCACGGGGGCTGCCCACAGTATAGGGGGTAGGCAGGGCCACATCTCCCACTGATTTTCTGGATGACCTTGAACACATCAGTATCCCTCTACGGACTCTTTCCCCAACAATCAAAGAGCTTGGGTTAGGTCTCAAAGAGCAAAGAGTCAAGTCAACTCAAAAAGTATTTATTAAGTGCCTACTGTATAGCCAGGCACTGAGCAAAGGCAAAAACAGTGCCTGCCCCAACGGGGCTCAGCTCTCCTTTACCTCGTCCAACAAAGGTATTCAACACAAGCTGATTGTGTGAGTGTCTGATGTGTTGTTCACGTGGTTTGGAGCCAACCTTCTGGAGGCACAAAGACCTAGGTTTAAATCCTGCCTCTGAGACTTACTGGTTGTGTGAACCTGGCCAAATCAATGAGCTCCTCTGAGCCCGAGCTTCCTCATCTGTAAAATGGGGAAAATAACCAGCACCCACTTCCTCAAGTAAGGTAACTCAGCGCAAAGGGCGTTTCCAAAGATACACAGAAATGTGAGCTGTTATCTCTCTTTTATTAGTATAAGGGGCAGCTGCTGTAAAGTAGACAGAACTTTGGCCCTGGAGCCAGTTTAGGCTTCCTGACCCTGACTTACTGCTAGTGCCTGGAGTAACCAAGAGGATTCTAAGTCGCAGAGAAGGGGGCCGACCAGAGCTGGTGAAGGAAATTTCCTCACCCGGAAGTTCCCTGTATCAGTGAAATCACAGGTCCATTTCCTATCCCTGTCTCCAATATTAGCATTGCTTCCTGTTCTCTCATTGAGGGTAGGCTGCCCCGAAACAGCAAATGCATCAGGAAGACCAGGTGGCTGGCTATCCCCAGAACCCCAGTTGTCCCATGCTTGTTATCAAGGCCAAGGCCCATCCCCATTAAGCCTCCCTGAATCTAGACCCAAGAGAGCAGTAGGCTATAGGGGTAAAAGGGAGCCCAGACTGCATCTAGTCAAGCAACAAGCATTTTTTTCTGTTGACTTCGGTTTCCAAATTTTCTCCCCATTTCGTCCCTCCCCCACCTCAAGACATCACGCATTCCGAATGCCCCTTCCCCTAATCTGCCCTCCCTTCTATCACTCCCCTTCTCTTATCCCCTTCCCCTTCTATTTTCCTGTAGTGCAGGATAGATTTCTATACCCCGTTGCCCATATATTTTATTTCCCAGTTGCATGTGAAAATAATTTTTAACATTTGATTTTAGAACTTTGGGTTCCAAGTTTTCTCCCTTCCTCCCTCCTTCCCCACCCTCCCTCATTGAGAAGGCAAGCATCTCGATACAGGTTATACATGTTTAATCATGCAAAACACTTCCATAGCATTCATGTTGCTACCTTTAGTTTTTTAGCAAGCATTTATTAAATGCATATAGGACGCCAGGAAGTAGCGACACAAAGACGGTGCCTGTCCTTAAGGAGCTTACATTCTGTAGGGCCTGTAACACATATCGGGGAGTGGTGGTGAGGGAAGGAAGTTTTGGTCCGGGGAATCACCGAGATTGCAGCAGAGATCCTTACTGCTTTGGCGGGGCAAGGAGGTTGCAGGAAAAGGAGGGTTTGGGTCTCGCTCAGGGAGTCTGCCCCTCTTTCTAGAGGAGAGGAAAGGGGCTTAAGTTTGCCAGACCCTTTGGGCTATGCCTGGGCATTTCTACAAGGTAGTGAAGATTCCTAAAAGTATTCTCTGCTTGCCTCAAAGATCGCTACGGAAGAGGACATTATTATCATTACGTTATCACTTCACCGCTGTAACTTGCTTGTTGTGGGTTTTCCCACAGGTCCACTGATGCAGATTGCAACCCCTCGTCACTTTACATGTCATCCTCATGAGTTGTGACCAAAAATTTCGTGCCACTCTGAGGCTCTCTGCACTTAGCTAAGCTGGTCCTCAGAAAACCCAGGTATGCAGTCCACCAACTATGCTACGGTGTCACTCTCTGGAGACCCCAGGTCAGATCCTGGCTCTGACACCTGTCAGCTGTGTGACGACGGGCAAGCCAATCCCCCTCCCTGAAACCCGCTTCCCTCATCTGTAAGATGGGTTTTATAATAACACTTGCATGGCCCACTGCCCAGGGTGACTGTGAGAAAAGCTCTTTGTAAACCAATGAGCCACAGAATGAGGTGCTGCTGCTTACTGCTGCTGCTGGTGCTAATGCTGCTGCCTGGACAGCAGTCTAACAGTCTCTTCGTGATATCAGAAATCAGGGATGATATCAGGAATGCCAACCATTTGACACGTCAAGACTTTTAATTTCATCTGATGGGGGCCCCCTCCTCCATTGATATAGAAGCCGTGTTCATGGCCTGGTAGAGCAAGGCTCTTGTGAGTTACTGTGACCCCTAAACTCCCATGCCCTTTAGTCCAGTTGTTTTTCAGTTGTGTCCAGCTCCCCATGACCCCATGTGAGGTTTTCTCAGCAGAGATACTGGAGAGATTTGTCATTTCCTTCTTCAGCTTATTTTACAGATGAGGAACTGAGGCAAACCGGGTTAAGTGACTTGTCCAGGGTCACGCAGCCAGTAAGTGTCTAAGGCCAGATTTGAACTTACAAAGAAAAGTCTTCCTGGCTCCAGGCCCAGCACTCTATCCACAGAGTCACCTAACCGCCCAATGAGCTTCAATCAATGGGTTTCTCTGAAGCTAGGCAGGCTAGTCCTCAGATGGATGAGAGGACCTACTCAGGGGGCCCTGGTGAAGCCTGGATTTCAAAGATTTACAGTGTTCAGAGTGTACAGCCCTTTGAATATGTGAGTCTTCTTTTCTCCAGGCTAAGTGTTCCAAGTTTTTTCAATTGATCTTTTTATGGAATAATTAAGGAGCCCTTCCTGATCCTGGTTGCTTTCCTCTGAATGCTGTCCAATGCCCTACTTAAAATGTAACATCTAGAACAGAACCCAGTTTTCTTGATTTGGTCTAACAGGACAGATTACAGAAATAATCACCTCCCTAGCTGTGGACATGATTCCTCTCAGTGGATAGAGAACTGGACATGGAGTCAGGAAGACCTGAGTTCAAATCTTAACTCAGACACTGTTATAAGTCACTTCACCTCTACTGGGTCACTCTCCACATCTGTAAAATGGGAATGATAAGAATAGCAGTGTTGTTCTGAGGATGTAACAAAACAATGCATGTAAAGTGCATTGTAAGCCTTAAAGCGCTGTGCAATTATCATAGTAATTCTAACAATAACAACACCTAGCATTTATACAAGCTTGTAAAGTGCTAACATGCATTATCTCATATCCATAGTGTCTGAGTTATTTATGAAACCTAAGCTCGCCGCCATATTGCATTGCTGACTCACATTGAACTTGCAAGCCATGATGACCCACAGTGTTTTTTTCAGATGCCTATTCTCATCTCCCGCATTGCATGCTTGTGAAATTGATTGTTTGAACCCGAGTGTGTGACTTTATATTTGTAGCTACCCCAGATTCAAAGCACCCTGTGTTCAGTACTTAGTCAAACTCATAACTTCTAAGACTCTATAGGTGTGTATACTTTTACTAAACCAGCTAGAAAGGATGGGACACAGACTGAAACAAAAGACATCAAACCCTGCAGCCAATTAAGTGATAGGTCCCCTCCATATTGGTGCTGTACCTTGGGGAATCACATTGCCATTGGGAGGAGTACATATCTAAAGAAAGAAACAGGCAATGTATGTGACCCAAGCAGACACACAGAGTATCTACTTAGGGACATTGGTAGCCAGAGAAACTCTCCTTTCAAATGGGGTTTTCTTGGCAGAGATACTGGAGGGTTTGCCATTTCTTTCTCCATCTCATTTGACAGATGAGGAAACCGAGGCAGACAGGGTGAAGTGACTTGCCCAGGGTCACACAGCTAGTGAGTGTCTGAGGCTGGATTTGAACTCAGGAAGATGAGTCTTCCTGACTCCAAGCCCAGCTAGCTGCCCCATGAAATCTAATGTGCATGTCAGACTATACCCAGCTCTTCTGTCCTTTCCTACAAGTTCTAGTATAAAGTGGTCCCTTACTCTCAAGGACATCATTCCTTCTTGAGTAAATCAGACCCAGGATATAAGTTCCTCCATCTTTTGAAGAATAAAATGATCATTAAGGCAGGTCAGAAAACGCCTTGGCTCACAGCTGCTGCTGAAGGGAATAGAGTCTATGACCTTGGGAACTTGGAAGATCTGGAGGGTGCCTTAGCATCTCGGTGGGCCAAAATTCAGGTGTGCAGTCAGTGCAGAAGTGATGTCCTGAGGAGTAGGGAATGACCTTTGCCAGCCCAGTTTCCCCAGTGGTAGGTGGGAGGAGGATCTGGTGAGAGGCAATAGTGATGAGGGTGCCTTTGGATGTGAACATGTCAGGACCGGTGCATGTAGAAACTGAGCTAAGTCGACCTTTAACCATCCCCAGAGACAGAGGTGGATTAGGAGAAGGTATCCCCACCCACCTCAGGTGCTGGAGGAAATGTTTTCAGTTTGTTCTTGCTATTTCTCCAAAGTGAGTAATCCATTGCAAGATTTGGCCATTGTTAAGTGGTTAAATGAATCTGGGCTGCCAGGCACTGGGCCCCAATATCAAAAGTATGGCAGAATCCCGAGGGACATATGCAGGTTACCAGGGTTGGGGATAGTGCATATTCTTTCTCTCTCTCACTCTCTCTCTCTCTCTCTCTTCTCTCCTCTCTCTCTCTCTCTCTCTCTTCTCTCCTCTCCTCTCTCTCTGTCTCTGTCTCTGTCTCTGTCTCTCTCTTCCCCACCCCACACTGGCCATGGTGTCAAGCAATCACTTGCCCAAGAGAACTCGACATTCAGCAGTTAGAGAGCTCAAGGCATAACTGGGAGGGAAAACACGTTCTCTAGACAGACCCAGTTACAGAAAGGCAATCACTTGAGGGAGGAAGCAGCTTCAGGGAATGGGACCCAGAGAAGAGAGTTGGCTATGGAACCCAGAGAGAACCAGCCCTAGTGATGGATAGTCAGCCTGCAGAGAGGAGAAGACCGTGGGAACCTGGTTGAGCACCAAACCCAGCAGAGACGAGACAGCTAAGGAGAGCTTTGTGAGGACTTCCAGGCCCGCAGTAATAGGAGTTATGAGCTGCTCTTGCCACATGTGTGCCTCACTATCATCAGACCTTAAATTTGAGCTTACCCTTCCCCCAGACAATGTGTGCTACTATGACAGAGAATTCACCTGAGGCTTACAGGGGACGCTTTATAGCTATCATTTTACTTTATTGTTACAATAAATGCCTTTTGCTGCCGCAATTGAATGTACTGGCAAATTGCTAAAGGAAACACGCCGGTGGGGGTTCATGAGCCAAAGTGCAGACCCATAGGATCACCCTCACACCCTAAGGCAGCCTCTGCCTTCGGGGACCTACCCCACAAGTGCAATAGCACCAGCTGGGGTCATAACCCAGAGATATCAGCATAGCACCTTATTTCCCTCTCTGTCAATTAAAGAGTTGGATTAATGACTAACGCTTTAAGGTCCCTCCCAGTTCTGACCTTCTCTATTCTAGGATCCCCTCGAGCTCTGACATCCTCATTTTCTGATGTGCTTTGTGCTCTTCCCTAAAGAGCCTTCTGAATTAACCGGCTGTGACTGACCATCTCTGCCAGCGGAGAGTATGGGGGGAAGGGAAGAGTTTTCCCCAGAATGGGGAGGGGGGTGGGGGGAGATGGGCTGACCTCTGTCCTTTCTGGGGCTGAAGACACCTGGGCCTGGCTGAGCCTCCTTCCCCTCTGCTCTTGGGGTGAGTGTGTTCTCCCACACTCCTGAACCACACCCTGCCGTACAGAAGGAGGAGTGAGCCCTAGGCCTTGGGTGCCCACAGGGGCTGCCAGATGCCCGCCTCTCAGCAGTGAAGTGTGTGCATTTCAAATTCCAGGTGCAGGGAGTGACCCCTCCACGGAGGAGCCAGGGGCGATAAGGGAGGAAGAGAACAGGCCTCCCTTCTGGTTCATTGCCAGCTCCCATCCCAGGGGCCTCCCTGACTGGAGGGCCAGTGCGGCCCAGGGAGACCACCAGCTTCGTCCTCAGAGGGTCTGGGTTTGAATCCTGGCTGTGCCATTTGCTAATTTTATGACTTTGGCTAAGTCATTTCCCCTCTTGGGGATGCCGTTTCTTCATCTGCCAAACAAGGGGGCTGGATTAGGTGACCTCTGAATCTATGACCTTGTAAGCAATCCATGCCACCATCTTGAGCTGGGGGGAAGGGGAGCCTGAAAGCTCATAGACTCCTACAGCCCAAACCTGGGCTTCCAGGGACTCCCTCTAAGGATGACAGACGTGCCAGAGGGAGAGGGGATCGCATCTAGTCCATACCTCTCGTTTTATAAGCGAGGAAACTGAGGGTTGGAAAGTGGAAGTCACAGGGCTAAGGCCACACAGGGAGTAAACAGAAGGCTGAGATTCCAGCCCAAAGGCAGGCCGTCTGACTCCCAGTGCAGGGCCCCTCCGCAGTGGCACCAGGCTGCTTCCCTCCCCTCCTCCGAAGGCCAAAGGCCACCCGCATCCAGGTCCTTTTGGGGAGATGCCACCTGCCTTGAATTCTCCCCTAGGGAGACAGAAGGAGTCAGAGAGAGCCAGAGAGTGGTGAGTAGATACTTGAGTCCTCAAGCACTCTCACACACACACATATCACACTCTCACACACTCACACACACTACCTCACTGTTGTCCAGAGTTAGGGTGCACTTGGAACCTTGGCGAGACCTGTACAGGCGGTGCCAGCTTCTGCTCTAATCTCTGCAGAGAGAAGAAAAGAAACAAATCCATAAACTGCCTTCTGTCTTTCATCTTTGCCCCAAGCAGCGCCCCAGCCCTGGGCTCTGTCCACACTAGGACATTACCTTATAAATGCTTGCTGACTGATAGGGGCTCAGTCTTGGCCTTAGCCTGCGCTCCAAGCCAGCCAGGGTGGGAGGCACTTCCACAAAGAGCCTCCTTTTGACTGGCAGACACTCCTTTTATTCTTGCCTAGGCCTCTGCCCCCCAGTTCCGCAGAGGGAGACAGCCGGAGTCACAGTACCCCAAACTTGGTGGTTGTCTGGGGACAACGAAGAGGGTCAGGAACCTCACCAGCTTGCCTTCCCCTCTGCCAGCCCTGCTCTGGCAGGAAGCACTCATTACTAATTGTTATTAATATGATATAGATGTATATATATATATGTGTATACTTGAGGGGTACAGGGAACTTGTGCCTATGGACCCCTTCTCTGACAGCCCAGGGAACCCCACATACCCCTTCTTAGACAATCTGGGGAACCCCATGGACCCCTTCTCTCACAGCCTGGGGAACCCCACATATCCCTTATCGGGGCTTTTTTTTTTCCTAATTGAAGGAAATGCTCCATTTCAGTTAGAGGTTTATGAGAATAAAAGTAATTTTGCTTTTCCATCCAAGCTCCCAGATGTGCCGGGGGATCTGTGGACCCCAAGGTAAGAGCCTCTTTCTCTTCACACCCTCATCTGTGTCAGAGTCAGCATGGGAGCTCACAGCAGCTGTCTGGCTACCGTCCATCTTTCCTGTTATTATTAGCATAAACAACAACAACCATAATATTCTCCCACTCCACCCCCAAGGCTTTCCCTATGGCCTCATCCTGTGGGGGAGGTGACCCCTATCCCAGAAGGCTGTATGTATGTGTAGGTAGGTGGTGGTGCGGGTCTCAACAGGTCCTACCAAGCAGGAAAGGCTCTGAGTCCAGACCCCTATAACCTTTAAAGACAATCGACTATATAGCGAGGGGCTGCTATCTGCACCAGTGGAAGGACTATTCCCCTTCCTTAATTAATGTAATTATTGATCCTTGAAAATATTATGAATCACAGCATTCATAGGATTGCTGATCTAGAACTGGATGGAACTGTAGACACCATTAGGTCCAACTCCCTTGTTTTATCGATGAAGAAACTGAAATGACTCACCCAGGGTCACAAAGCTAGCAAGCATCCAAGTTGGAATTGGAACTCAGATCTTTCTGACTCTACTGCACTGCCTGCTTCAGCCTCTAGGGGTTAATACTGGTGCAGTGCAAAGAGGACTGGCTGGGTTTGTCATCACAGGCCCTGGGTTCAAATCCCAACTCTTCCACATACTCCTTACATAGAAAGTCTACCAGTTCAGCTGTCTTGGGCTCAGTTTCCTCCCCTAGAAAACTAGGGGGGGCAGCTAGATGGCTAGATAGTAGGTAGAGCACCGGCCCTGTAGTCAGGAGGACCTGAGTTCAAATGTGGCCTCAGACACTTGACACTAGTTGTGTGACCCTGGGCAAGTCACTTAACCCCAATTGCCCCAACACAAAGAAAAAAAAAAAAGAAAGAAAACGAAGGGGTCAGAGCAGACGTCCTGGGGGGAGGGGCTTCCAACTCTCAGTCCACAGCCCTAATGGCTGTGGCTCCTCATGGCTCATGTCTGTGGAGCATTATGTGATTACAAGGCGTGTGAACTTAATTGTTTATCCTTAGCTTCTCCAAATAATCCCAAAGGGAAGGAGGGAAAACATTTTTAGCCTCATTTTAGATGAGGAAATTCAGGCCATGGGAAATGACTTGCTCACAGTCACAAGGCTGAGTAAATTGGTGGAGCTGAGACTTGAACCTAGATCCAGGGGTGGTATTCTATGATGGATGGGTCACTGGACATGGAGGCAATGCCACCTCAGACACTGTGACCATGAGCAGGTCTCTCCTCTGGGCCTCAGGTCCCTTCTTTGTAAAGTCAGGGGTTGGGGGTTTCCCTTCCAGCTCTAAATCAATGCTCCTTTGAGCGTAAGCTCCTCTGACTCCAAGCCCATCTGTCTTACCACTTCCTGCCCATGCTGAAACCTCAGTTGACCTGCTGGGGGGCATGAGGGAGCTCACGGGTGAGGTCCCCCCAGTCTCCAGCCCAGCCCTCCGCAAAAGGGGCCTCAGGGAGGCTGGCTCCCTTCCTCCATTCACAAGCCTCCAAGGGGCAGCTGGTTTTCTGCCTCCCTCTTCCAAAGAACCACGGTCCCTTTCCTGAGACTCAGTGGACATACCTGGGCCAGGACCATTCCTGGAAGCCAGGAGACTTGGGTAGCCTTCCTGGGAAAGACCCAGAGGGACTTCCTTTGTAGGATGGGGATTCTCCTAAGAATCCTGGAATGTCATAGCCCATGGCCTGGCCTTGGTCCCTGATGGGGGCTCCATGTTCTGGGATCAATGCTCCCTCCTCCTTCTTGTCTCTGGTTCCATCTCTCTGTCCTTCTGTCTCATCAGGTGAGATAACGTAAGCCCTTGAAAACCTGAACGTGCTTTGTAATCACTAGCTCAGGGACTCATTTTACAGATGAAGAAACTGAGGCTGAGAGAGGGAAAGGTATTTGTCCAAGGTCACATAAGTATTAATCACCAGAGGCAGAATTTGAACTCAGGGCAACTGGGTGGCAAAGCAGATAGAGCGCCCTGCCTGAAGTTAGGCACGTCTCAGTTCAAATCTGGACTTAGACACTTACTAGCTGTGTGATCCTGGGCAAGTCACTTACTTTGGCTCAGTTTCCTCATCTGTAAAATGAGCTGGAAAAGGGTATGGAAAACTACTCCAGTATTTTTGCCAAGAAAACACCAAATGGGATCACAAAGAGTCAGATACGATTGAAAGGACTGAACAACACCGTCCTTTAACAACCACACCTGAGCGAGGGACCTTTAACAACGACCCTGAGAGGGAGGCGTTGTTTCTGGGGTAGGGAGTGTCTAAGTTTCTCTCCACTTCTTATTCTCTGCACATCTTTCTGTGCTTGTCCTCAGGTGGCCCAGTGGAGACCTTGACATGGAGTCTGAAGGTCTGAATTCTAATCCTGCCCTAGACCCTTACGAGCTGTGGGATCCTGAGAAAGTCACTTAACTGCTTCGTTGTCTGTGAAATGGTGATAAGATGGCACCTACCGCATAGGGTTGCTGTGAAAGCCGAATGAGAAGGCATAGGGGAAGGGCTTTGAAAACTTGGAGGCATCAGAAAAACGCTGTTTATTGGTGGCCCTTGGGGTGCCAGCCAGACTGAAGCAGCACATCAGTCGGGACCAGCAGGACTCCTGGTCTGCCTGCTACCCCAGAGATAAGAGGTTGAGGGCCGATGTCTCCCTCTGCCTCCTGGTTTTCCTGTAACATCTCCAGCAAATGTGACATGGTAGAGATCAGCAGCGGCCCCTCGCTTGGATGGTGCCTGCCCCGGGGGCAGATCCTGGCTCCGGGCCATACACGGTCCTGCCCTGCCCCTCCCCCCATCTCGGGGACCTGGCGCCACTTCCCCAGCCGTAATGGAGGCATTGGCTGCAGCCACTCTGTCTGGGAAGGGGAGGGACCTGAGGCCTGGGCCCTGGGAGGCCAGAAAGAAGGGCTGGCTGAGGACTCAGGACTAACCCATCGGGTCATAAATGACCCAGAGCCAGACCTAGGTTCGTCAGGAGAAGGCAGGGCTGGGATCCAGATCCGGGGCCTGGCTGGGGAGGGGGGGGGGTGAGGGCAGCCACCACTGGCTAGGCCTCGATGGTCCCCTCCAATCCCAACCCCCCTTCTGATCCCAGCAGTCTCCCCTACAGACACCTTCCAAGCTGGGCCTTCTTCCCACCGGGATAGCTCAGACTTGGAATCAGGCAACAGCCTGCGGGGTCTACATCCCAGCGCTGAGGCTTGCTGCTGCGTGTGACCCTGGAGGAGTCACGAGATGGAGATGCCCCAGTAAGAGAGCGCTGCATCGCGAGGGGAAAGAGCGTTTGGGTTTGAGGTTCCCGCTCTGCTGCTCCCTCCCCGTGAGACCCCGCCCTTCTCAGAACTTCATCTGTAAAAAGAGGGCCGGGCTGGCTGACTCCTAAAGTGCCCTCTCAGCTCTAAATCCCGATTCTGGGTTCTTAATCTCCTCTGTCGGCAGCCAGAGAACCAGCGTTCTTCTCCCATTTACAACTGCTTTGATTTGTGCCCGGTTGCCTCCCTTCTCTGGGACTCCGTTTCCCCATCTGTAAAATGAGAGAGTCGGGCTACCTGCCCGACTCTGAACGTCTGATTTCCAGGCCTTGCTGGCCTCTGGAAAGTCCTTTCCAACTCTAGATCTCTGGTGCTCTTTGAGCCTCAGTTTCGTCAGCAGTAAAATGGGTCTATGAATGCCTGTACTCTACGGGGCTGTACAGAAAGTGCTTTGTGGGGGCAGCTAGGTGGTGCAGTAGATAGAGCACGGACCCTGGGAGTCAGTACGACCTGAGTTCAAATCCAGCCTCAGACACATAATATTTACTAGGTGTGTGACCCTGGGCAAGTTGCTTAACCCCAACTGCATCACATATGTGTATATATGTATGTACACACACACATATACACATCAAAAAAAACGTCAGAAAGTGCTTTGTAAATAGGGCTTTTGCAAGGAAGGATGCATCCTTTCTCCTCCCTACCCCTGCAGAGGCATGGAGGTGATGTGGTTCTAGGCTAAGTAATCGAAAGGTGCTTGTTTTAATGAGCAATAAGAATTATTATCACTTGAATAATTCTTTGAGTTTTGTAAACACTCTACAAACACTATTATCTCATTTGTTCCAACCTTGGGTGGTAGGTGCTATTTTTATCCCTGTTTTACAGATGAGGAAACTGAGGTTGAGCAAGTTTTCCAGGGTCCCTCCGCAGCAAGTCTTCTTGATTCCCAAACTGACGTTCTCTCCCTACCCTGCTTCTGCTACCTAGGTGGCACAGTGCCTTGGGAACAGGAAGGTCTGAGTTCAAATGCTGCCCCAGACCCATGCTAGGTATTTTAAAGTGCTTCGCCTTTCCAGGCAGCCCTAGGGTGGGGCAGCCTGGGGAGAAGGGGATGGTGTTGGAGGGGCCGGTGACTGGCTCCCTGATTCAGGGGCAACCCTTCCTGGAGCCCGGGCCAGCCAATGGCAGGTTCCCAGGCCTGTTGACACAGGCCTTGGATTGGTGCCCAGGCTCTCTACTCCCGGTGGCTGTGAAACGGCCAGAGAGGATGACGAGAGGAGGATGTGGAGGAGAAGGAGGGGGCGAGGCTGAGCAATGCTGTCAATGGATTTATAAGCGGGGGGAAAAGTTCTTTGAGGCTGAGAGAGCCTCTGGGAAGGGAGAAGGAGCAGGCAAGGTGGCTGGGGCAGGAGAGGCTCCCGGGAGGAGGAGAGCCCAGCGCAGAGAGAAGAGAGGGCCGCCTGGGAAGAGGGGGACCGCTGCTGGGGGCCCTTTAGCCCCGGCGTCCGAAAACGGCTGAGGGAAGGGGGCGGGCAGGCGCGGAGGGGCTCAGCAGCCCGGAGCCTAACGTCGGGGCAACGAGGGGGGCCATGGGGGAGCCGGGGCAGCCTGGGGAGGGCAGCGGAGCGCGAGAGACCCCCGTGCCCACCTACAGCTGGGAAGAGATCCGGAAGCACTGCCTGCCCACGGACAAGTGGCTGGTGATAGAACGGAAGGTGTATGACATCACCCGGTGGGCTGATCGGCACCCTGGAGGCAGCCGCCTCATCAGCCACCATGCGGGAGAGGATGCTACGGTAGGGAGACCTTCGCCCCCTCTCCCGCACACGCCCCAGCACACGTCCCAGCACTCCTTGGGTGGCCTTTGCCTTCTGGACGATGTCCTTCCGAGGGAGCTAGGGGGGATTGGGAGCCCCCGCTCTGGACCCGAGGTCCCTAAGGGCCGCGCTACCTGCGGCTCCCTGGTGCCGGCGGGGCTGCCTTCGAATCTCTGCCCCAGGGCGCCGAGTTCAAAGGCAGCTCACGTAAAGGGACCGGGCGGGGGAGAGGCAGAGGCGTCTGGGACCTGTGCGCTCTCCAGCTGCGCACGCAGGCCCTTGCCCTAGCCCGAATCCCACTGGCCAGGGGCCCCTGTTGTCAGCTGGCCCTGGTGACCCCCCGAGCTTCCGAGGAGGGAGGGAACGGCAGTGTGGGGAGCGTCCTGGCCGAGGTTTCAGGTTCAAGTCCTGGCTGTTGCCTGTGACTCACAGGGCTTTGACAGCGATTGCGGTCCGACAGCCCTGGAGGACTAAGGTGACATGTTCAGCCCCAGTCCCATTATGTGCCAGGTCACAGGCTGGCTAGAGAGGGGGACCTGCCTGTCCCAGGAAAGGGTCCTAGGGCTGGATAGGCATGTGAGGAGGGGGCGCTTTTGTCCCCCCCCTCCCCAATCCTAATGCAAAGACCCAGCTGAGACTGTGGTCAGCTCCTAAATGATTAGAACTGACCAGACGACCTTCAGGCTGTTGGAATCCCCACTTTTCAGATGAGGAAACAGGCTGAGAGAGGGGAAGGAACTTGCCCAGAGCTACATAGGGAGTAAGTGTCCAAGGTCATAGGGCGCTCTAGCCTCCTCAGCAGGCTGCCTTAGCTAAGTCTGCTTGCTGTCTTCCTTGGGCTGTTTCTGGCCGGGTCCCCTCACCTGGGGCCCCTTCCTTGTAGTCATGCAGGGAGGCAGGGGCCACGCTTAGCTCCCAGAGGGAGGCAGATCCCCTGCACAGGCAGGAAGGCTGGGCCCCATCGTCTGGCTTCCAGGAGACTGGCTCAGACAGCCATGCTGGGCACCAGCCCTGGGTGTGAGTGAGTCACTGTTCTCCCCAGGCTGGACAGCACGTGCCAGGCCCCTTTCCACAAGGGTGGAGCTCCTGGAAGAGTAGCTCCCTCTGTGTTGAGGGGATGGGTGGGTGAGGAAATGAGGGGGGCTCCTGCTGCCCCGTGGATGAAAAGGGAATCATGCCTACAACAATGTCAGGGCTTCACAACTGTATAAATAGTGGTGTTAGATAACATTTCTTCACCCCAGTACTGGGCGTTTACGGGGCAAGGATTATGGAACCCCAGAATTCCAGTGCTGAGAGAGGCTCAGAGGCTCCTCTGCTCTTGGAGGCCACCAGGGACAGGGAGCTCACTACCTCCCAAGCACACCATTCTGCTTTCATTCTGCTCTAACAGGGACTAATTATTGTTCTCATTTCATACAAGAGGAAGCAGGGGCCCAGAGAAAGGTAATGGCTTATCCTCTGTCACACAGCAAGGATGGTGTAGAGTTGAGATTTGAACTCGGATCTCAGGACTCCAAGTTCAGCCAACTTTGTCGTGTAACCCACGCCTTTTTGATCTCAGGGAACCAAGAACATCAGGTTAATATTGTGAAGAAAGTGAAGTCTTGGGTGATGTCTCTCTTTCTGACTCTGCCCTCCCGCTCTCTGCCTGATGAAGCTGCCAGTCAGATTCCCCCCCCAAAGTACTGATCAATAAGGCTTGGGGTGCAGTCTCTCCCAGGGCACTCTGGAAGTCTGAGAGTCCTTCAGTAGCCAAAGAAATGAATCTCTAATGATGTCAGTTAAGGCAGGGGCCTCTCCAGTCCTCCTCCACCATGAAGGTAGCCACCTTCCCAGCTTGTCCACAGCACCAGCCCTGCTTTGCTGCTCACCCACTTTCCTGCTCCCTTCTCTATGCTCAGGATGGAAGCAGGCCTGTTTGGGCCTCCAAGACTTCTGGGGGAAGTTTTCCTCTGTCCCCTGAGAGTCCAGGACCTGAGTCCGGAAGACCAGTAACTGAGAGGCTGTTCATAGGAAGCTAGCGTGCTTTTGGGTCAAGGGAACCATGAACACCAGCAGTGGAAAGCTATGTCTGGCCAGCTCTCCTTGAGAAACTAGGGCCATGGGGCATGAAGCAACAGTTGTCCCATGAGCCAAGTAGGAATGAATGTGCATGTGTGTAAGTGTGTGTGTGAGTCTAAATGAGGCCATACCAGCCTCCTCCCTTCCCCCTATCCAAATCCTACTCTTCCTTTAAGACCCGCTTTCTCCAGGAAGCCTACCCTGATTGCACTGCTCTACCATGGTATCCCTTCTCAGAACTCCACACTTTCTTCTCGGAACCACTCAGTTCAGCTCTGGCACCTAGCGAGAGCTGGAAGGGACCAGAGACACCCTCTGGCCACATCAAGCGAGTAGCAGAGCCTTCTGTTCATCTTGTAGCAGGGCTAAAAGGGGCTTCAGATGTCATCTAATCCAGTCCCTCCTCATTTTTACAGATGGGTAAACTGAGGCCCATAGAGGTGAAGCAACTTGTTCCAGATCACACAGGGGACAAGTAGCAGAGCTAGAATCTGAGCCCCGGTCCCCCAACTCCACATGCAGAGAAAGTAAGATGACAGATTTCCTGAGGGCAGATCCCCTTTCTTCTTTCCCTTAGCTCTCCCACAGTGCCTAGCACAGGGTTGGGCTCTCACTAAATTTGTGCTGGTTGAACTGGATAATTTAAACAACTGAATCCAGGAGCCAGGTATGTGTGTGTGGGTGGGTGGGTGGGTGGGTGCGTGTGTAATGTGCATTCTAAGGGGCTGCTAGCTGGCACAGTATGGAGTGCCAGGCCTGGAGTCAGGAAGACCTGAGTTCAAATTCAGCCTCAGATACTTACTAGCTGTGTGACCCTGGCCAAGTAATTTAATCCTTGTTTGCCTCAGTTTCCTCATCTGTAAAATCAGCTGAAGACACTTCAGTGTCTTTGCCGAGAAAACTCCAAAAGGGGTCAGGAAGACAGGATTGAAAAATGACTGAACTACAACAATATATGCATTCTAACCAATGGTCTGATGAGATTGTCCAAAGGCTTGGCCAGCATGCTCCAGCCGGTCCAGCCTGAGCTGAACAATGAAAGCCTTTAGCGGGTGTTTCTGGGAAACGCTCTCCTTATCAGGTTGCCATGTGCAGGACTGGTCCTGGACATCTGGAGGCACTATCTGGGCGCACAGGCAATGGGTGGAGGAGAGGAACTGTTTGATCTGAGTTTGGTTCCCAGGGGGAGCAGGGCCTTCAGCTGCTCCTTTGGTCCCGTCCCTCCGGAGGAAAGTGCTTCCTATGCAGGGGGGGGTTGTGTGTTACATTATTATTAGCTCGCTTCTCTCTCAGTCCCACCCAGCCCAGTAGGAGTTCCCACATTCCTGCGACCAAGTCTTTCCGCCCCAGACTCCTCCTGGCTGGACATTCCTCTGGTTGTTTTAAGTGAGGTCATATGTCGGGCATCCTAGGAGATAGCGCTGAGCTGCTCTTCAGGCTGGGGGCAGCCTCGTGGAAGGGAGCTCTTCCTTCTGGCTGCCCACCCTGTCCGTTCCTACGCCAGCTGGTCATTGGTCACTTGGTCAAAAGCATCGACTGAAGGCTTCTTATGTTCCAGGCTAAGCTTGTGTGTACGTGTGTGTGTGTGTGGGGGGGCTGGGGTGTTAGGATGTAAAGAAAAGCAAGAATCATTCCTGCCCTCCAGAAGTTTACATTCTAATGCGGAGACAATATGTAAATAACTGGGCATGTACAAGATATGCCCAGAGAGACAGAAGGTCATTGCATGGAGGTAGTGGAGAGGGAGACTGGACAAAGCACTCAGTAGAAGGCAGTCAGGGAGGCTCAAAGGTGGAGGTGAGGTAGAGGTAGGGCACCTTAGTGGCGAGTCAGGAGAGCTGATTGTTACATATATTTTTTCTTTTTTTCTCTTTCGGAGGCAATCAGGCTTAAGTGACTTGCCCAGGGTCACACAGCCTGTCTAAGGCTGCATTTGAACTCAGGTCCTCCAATTCCAGGGCGGATGCTCTATCCACTGCACTACCTTACTGCTCCTTGATGGTTGATATTTTCAATGTGAGCTTTTATACCCCAGAAATGAGCAAATGCTACAACTCAGGACTTCACTCGTTTTCTTGATTGTCCAGATCTATGAAAAGGATGCAGAAAATGTTTATAATTGTGGTTCAAACTTCAAAGTATGTCACAGGTACACTTCCCCCCAGAGAGCTGGTTGTTGAGCATTTATTAGCACATCCTTGATGCTCATCATGGGAGAGAGCAGGGCAAAGCAGCAACTGAGAGCTGAGGGCTCGGTCAGTAATCTGGGGAGTTGTCCGGGGAAACCTAAAGGCCCCATGTTTGCACACAGGACCACAGAGATCAGAACCATAGAGTGAACTTAGAATATAGGTCATAGCTGGGAGGGGCCTTAGAACACAGAATGTCTTTAGAACATAAAACGATATAACACAGAATGTCAGAGCTTGAAGAGCTCTTAGAACACAGAGTGTAAAATATTAGTGCTGGAAGAGACTTTAGAGTGATGAAGGCTGACAGGAACCTTAAAACATAAAATGTCAGCGATAGATAGGTCCTTAGAACATAGAATGTAGAACATTAGTTCTGAAAGAGATCTTAGAACCCAGAATGTTAGAGCTGGAAAGGACCTTAGAACATTGAATGGAGAATATTAGTGCTTAAAGAAATCTTAGAACCTGGATGTCAGAGCTGGAAGGGACCTTAGAACATTGAATGGAGAACATTGGTGCTGAAAGGGACCTTAGAACCCAGAATGTGAGAGCTGGACACAGAATGTAGAACATTAGTGCCAAAAGAGATGTTAGAACCTGGAGATCAGAGCAGGAAGGAACCAGGACATAGAATGTCTGAGCTGATAGGCATCTTTGAATAGAAAACATCAGAGCTGGAGGGAGTTTTAGAACACAGGACTTGGCCCCCCAGGGTCGTGCTGGGTTTGTTGGACTTCTCCACCCAGCACTATAGGCTGAGGTACTCAGAGGATGTCAGCACAGAAAGCCAATAGTATTCACAGAGCACACAGCCTGAGAACCCGAGAGTATTGTAGAGATTGCTTCCTAGGAAAACAACCCAAGATGCCAAGCACAAGTCCTGACCACCGGTTTTTTCTTCCCTGTCTCCCCACTCTATGACTCAGAATAAGAGCTTCTCATACTTGAGCCTCCCATGATCCCACGGCCAGAGTTGTGTCCTCCTTTCAGACTGCATTCTGAAAGTCACTGAGCTCCACACAGGCTCCTGAGACCCGTAGTACCCACGGGAACCTGAGGCAAACTCATGGTGCCACTCAGACCTAGGCTGCTTCTCCCTATAGCTGAAGAGCAAAGCTGGGACAAAGCCCATGCCTTGGGAGAGGCTGGAAGATTCCCCGTTCTTCAAGGCGACTTGGGGGCAGGGGATGACATTCCATGCCACCTCGCCGTAACCATAGTGAGATCAAACATGAGTGCAGTGAGCTGAGCTGCTTGCCACGTGCCATCATACCCAGACCAATCCCCATCCCCCTCCTCTCCTCAAAAGGCTGCCCTGCTCTTTACATGGGGTCCCAGTATCTTGATGCCTGCGGGTGTGCAGTGGCAGTTGGCAGAGAGAAAGAGGATTGATTGTCTAAGATGCCTCAGGGTTAAAGTGGACTGGCTGGGTGGGCAGGGCCCCCCCAAGAGTTTAGCACCTGGTTTTCTGTTCCCATGTATGGCCTGGTCTGGCTCTCATTCTTGCTTTTGCAAACCACAGCCTCCCCTCTAGTGTCTAAGAAGGATATCAGGCCAAAATTATATCCATCTGCCATGCCTTAAATATTTCTTATGTAAGGGTATGGGTCTAAGGAACTGAGAAGTTCCTTCCCTGAACTCTCTCAAGGGGAAGGATGGCTCTTAGCTTTCCTTTTACAGCTTAGCTCCTTCCTACCACAGAAGCAAGCAAGCAAAGCCCATTTATCCAAGCATGATAATAAATAGAAGTCAGGGAAGTTACTCAGATTATAATGGACCACAGAAGAAACGTAGGAAAGAAGTCATTGAGCTGGAGGGAGATAAAACACTTCAGCTCAAACCAGGGGAGAGGGAATGATCTTACCGAGAGCAGATTCGGTCTCAGCAGTCTGTGGAGTTGCAAGCACTGGAGATGGAGGGACAAATTGGAGGCTGGCTCCCCCTTACAGTCTGTGGCTCACAGCCTCTGACATTCAAGTTTGCACGTTGTCTCCCCCTGGTGGTTCTCTCTCAAAGTCTCTGCCCCTTACACAGACTCACAGCCTCACTCTCAGTGTTCTCTCAGTCCTGTCAGGACTCACATCTCCTGCATATAATAGCCACCACTTACTTTACCCAGGAGGGAGAGGGAGGGAGAGAGAATGCCATGACAAAGGGTGTTTACATCCATTTGATCCTCCCCTTCCAGGTCTTCGAAGCCCTCCCCAAGCTCCCACCCTTCACTTGGCCCCTGGACTAACATTTCTTATATACAGATCTATCCATCTTATATCCAGACCTGCTCTGCTCAAAACTCTTCTTAGCTCCCTACTACCTGGTGAAAAGAATTCAGACTGCCCCACCTGGCTATTCAAGAGACTCTCTTTAAATTCTTTAAGGCCTTCCGCAAAATGGTGCCTCTCAGCCCCTACTTTTCACACTTTTCGGGTCTATCGGTACTTAGCACAGTGTCTGACACATAGTAGGTGCTTAATAAATGCTTGTTAACTTGGTTACTGTATATATGCCGCTGTTTCCCACCTCCAAACCTGGATCATTCTGTTCTTTATGCCTTCCCCTTGTTTGCCGGTTAAATTCTTACCCATCCTTGAAAGCCTGACTCAAATGCTTCCTCCTCTGTGAAGCTTTCCTGATTGCACACCAATCCTGGGCTTTCCCCTCAGCCCCAAATGTGCTCCCTGTTTTGTTTAGAGCCATTTTTACAGGTATTTGGAGGGATTTGGGGGAGAGCTCAAGCAAGTCACTGCTTTCTTCTGTGCTCCCTATTTTGCATGCCTCCGATGAACGTCTCCTGCACTTTTCTCATCTACAAGATGAGGCTGGACTTCTGGGCTGGTCCTTCTCCTGTGCATCCACAGCACACCTTGCCTTCCCATGATGCTTGAAGGCTTCCTGAGCACTCTTCTCACAAGGGCCCCATGATCGAGACAGAGAAAGGCTAATGACCTTTTTCTACAAGAGTAGACACTCAGAGAGCTGGGGGATTGCTCACCACACCCAGGGAGTGGTAGGGCCAGAGTCAAGCTCCCATCCCACACGAGGCCAGGACTTTCTCCATTTGCCCTGGCTAGCTTTCTCTTGATCCTGGACAGATTCCTTTTCTGAACCTCATTTTCTTTGTTTGTAAAGTGGGAATATCGAGGCTTGTGTTCCCTTATTTCCCAGAAAGCGTGCTGAAATGTTCTTACCTATTATTATAATGACATTTTAAGGATAAGTACGTGGTAGGAACTAGAGTGCTAGGTCTCAGAGTCAGGAAGACCAGGGCTTCATTCCAGCCTTCAGGCCCTGCTGGTCATGGGGCTGTAGGCTCCTTACTTTTCTGCATGCCTTGGAAATCTCAAAGAAGAAAAGTTACAGGTGTTGGCAAGTACTGACCTCAGAAGTCTGGTCCAGAAAATCATCACCATGGCTGGCATTTATAATGCAGTAACATCTACAAAGCCACTTATGTGTATTATCACATCTCATCTCATCTTCATACCGGCCCTCTGTGACAAAGGTGCTGTTATGCCCACTTTATAGATGAAGAAACTGAGGCTCAGAAAGGACAAGTGATTTGCCCAGGGTCACAGGGCTGGTAAGTGCTTGTCAGGGAGAGGGGGAATCTTCCTGACTCCAGGCAGAGCACAGACTTCTCTACATCTCTCTTCTTATGACACCTCCCCCGCCTGCCCCTCTGTTCCTCCATTGACTAGCAGCAGCCCCCCTCCCTACCTTGCTGAGGTATCCAGGGAGACGGGAAGTGCCTCTGGGGGAAGAGGAAACGTGACTCATCCCCAGTTGGGCTGCAGCCAGATGGGGAGGAGGCCGGTAGTGACCTCACCCCCAGAGCGCTGGCTATAAATAGAAATCTGTGGGGTGTGTGTGTGTGTGGCCTCCAGACTGAGTCTCACGAGCTCCCAGAGGGTCTGTCTGCTTCAGTGCCCTCCCTCCAACCTCCCATCAGTTCTCTCAGGGCTGAAGCCCGGGTTCCTTCCCAATCTTAGCCGCAGAGACCTGACGCTAGATGGCATCTTGAGAGGCAAACATGCCCCCTCCCCTCATCTGACAGATAAGGAAACTGAGACTCAGAAAATGGAAGAGTCAAACAGGAATTAATAGAGGCAAGAGTTGAACTCAGTGCTTAGCACTGTGTCTGGCACATAGTAGGCACTTAATGAATGTTCATTGACTGGCTGACTGACTAAACCAAGTCCTCTGATTCCAGAGCTAGGGGTCTTTCCATAGTTTGCTCCTGATGAGAAGAACTAGAGGCCCAGGCTTCCTCCTTTACCCTGGTGGAGTTCATTTCCATGGAGGTGAGAAATTAACCTGGCTCTCCCACTCAGTCAGGCTCTTAGGGCTTAAAATTAGAAGAGGCCTTGATTCAATGTTCTCATTTTAATGATGGGGAAATGGAGGCCCAAAGATAAGTGAATTTTTTTTGGAGGCAATTGGGGTTAAGTGGCTTGCCCAGGGTCACACAGTTAGTAAGTGTCAGGTCTGAGACTGCATTTGAACTCAGGTCCATCCTGACTCCAAGGTCGGTGCTCTATCCACTGTGCCACCTGGCTGTCTCAGAGCTAAACAGTTTTTAAGAGCATAAAGGTGTCCTGAGACAAAAAAACTTTGAGAATCACAACTCCAGAGGATGCTTCCCCCTTCTTTTTCTGTTTCACCCATACATCCATTCATCCATTCAGCATCAGATGGTCAGTGGGCATTTAAAAGGGAAGTGATGATTACAAAAATCCAGGACGGCTTCATCAGGAAGAGGCAATGACAGACTGACCTCATTCCCTTTTTTTGACAGGTCAATTTAGAGGGTGCTGCAGAGAACATCCTAGTTTGCTAAGATTTCAGCAGAGTGTTTGACAAGGTCTCTCATGCCAGTCTTCTGGGGGAAAAAAACTGGAGAACTCTGGTCTATGGGATAGGACAGTCAGGTGTCTTCAGAACTTCAGTGACCAGACCCAAGGAATATTCTTCAATGGGTCAATAGCAGCCTATAGGGAAGTCTCTAGTGGAGTGCCCCCAGGATCTACCCTATGCTGTTTAACATTTTTATCACTGGTTTGGATGAAAGTATAATAAGGTGGCCCTCTGATCAGATCTGCCTGTGATGGAAATCTGAGAGGGTCAGCTAACCCATGATAGGCCAGGGTTAATAGGCTAGCTATAAAGATATTCTAGGCTAGAATGAAAGGTCAAATACAATGAGATGAAATTGAATAGGGATATATACATATATCTATACATACATATATACATATACATATATGTGTGTATATGTGTGTGTGTGTGTATGTGTATATATATATATATAGGGAGAGAGAGAGAGAGAGAGAGAGAGAGAGAGTCCTACATATGGGTTCAGAAAATTAGGTTCATGAATAACTCCCTGAAAGGGCAGGGATGGAACCCACAGTATAGCCAACCTGTGCCCTCTTGGTGGAGAGAGGTTAAGGGCTATTTGGATAGAATACTGTCAGTGTATGACTTTTCCTCTGATTTTTATGGACATCTTTTGTTTTTACATCACCTTCATTTCCAAATATGACCCTCCTCTCCCCCTGCAATGAGCCATGCCTCATTAAAAAGATTTTAAAAGAAAACGAAAAACAAACAGCTGACCCAAACCAACCAACACATCTGCAGTGACTGACAGTGTTTACAATAGTCCACACCCATAGTCCCCCACTTCTACGAGGGTGGGGGGCATTGTCTCGCCTCTTCTCCAGGATCAAGCTTGGTCACTACAATTGGAGATGGAGTATTTCCAGAAATAGCTGATGTAATGACAAGAGACATTAATGAAACTTGTTTGAACAAAAACGTTTTAAAAAAATCAGCTTCCTGAGCATAAGTGGGGGAAGGGTGCCAAACAATAGCTCCTCTTAAAAAGGTCTGGGAGTTTGAGCAGATTGCAAGGTCCATGTGAGCTGATTGACAGGGCGTTGGGTTGGCCAAAGAACTCATGCTTTCCCAGGATGCATTAAGAAAAGCAATGAGGAGGGAGGCAGTAATCTTGCTGGACTCTGTCTTGGGGAAGGTTGGAATCAGCTGTGGGTGTCCTATTTTAGGAAGGATAGATAGTGAGAACTAGGAGCTGTCCAGAAGAGAGTAGCCAAGATGGCGGTGGGCTTTGGGCCCTGGGCTGAAGGACCCAGAGAAGAAAAGATGGAGTGGAGGGGGAGGGGAGGAAGGTAGCTTTCTCTGAGGATCTGAAGGGCTGTCTGTCATGGAGAAGGAGGATTCAATTAGATTTGTTCTGCAGATGCAGGGACGAAGATTCTTGACCATCACAGCTGTATGGAAAGAGAAGGGGGCTGCCTCTGGAAGTGTGTGTGCATTTGTGTGTGTTGGGGTGGGGCTGAAGGACCCCCATGGAGGATGGTATCTAGAGAAGCTATTGCTATTCATAGTCAGCTTGGAGCGGGGACCTTCCAAGTCCCTTCCTACTTGGAGATTCTATGCTAATTTCCTCTCAGTGTGGGGCTACGGCTGTTCCATTCAGAGGGAAACAGCTTCTGAAAATCCAAGGATAAAAGTCTGTTGGACCATGAAAAGTTGTCCATAATGGTTAATCCAGTTTTCAAAGGGCAGTAACAGAAAGGGTTAACCACAGGATCCCCATAGTTTATATTTACAGCCTTATGAGTAATCAATCATTAAATTAAATGCCTACTAAGTGCTAAGGGCTGAGAATGCAAAGAAAGACAAAAGACACTCCCTGCCCTCAAGGAGTTTGCAATCTCATGGGGGAGATATGCAGCAAGTGAACAATTTAAACTATGGTAAAGTTTCTGCCGCAGTTTCCGGCGGTGCAGTTTGCTCTAAAGCCAGGTGTGCCTACACTGCTCTGGTCTCTACTCCAGTCTCGGGGTCCAGAGTCATAGATCTAGGCTGGTGACCTAGGCTGGTGACCCAGCTTGGCTACCAAGAGGGTGGAAAAGAATCAGGGCTGGCAGAAGCCTGTTGAGCTGGAGAAGCAATGGCTAAAGATCTGCTGTCCTCTCCTGGGGGCCTTGTCTGTGACTGTTCCTGCATTTCTTCTCCCCACCCAGGATGCTTTCCACGCCTTCCACCAGGACCTGTGTTTTGTGAAGAAGTTCTTGAAGCCCTTGCAGATTGGGGAGCTGGCCCCTGGAGAGCCCAGCCACGACAGAGAGCAAAATGTGAGTTAAGATCACTTTCTATGGGGAGACGAGAGCAGAGATGAGGCACCTTGTGCCACCAGTACACAACCAAGTGTTTCCCAATCCCCAGAGCCTAACCTCGTCCCTCCATTGCTCAGAAGGCTTCCATGGCTCCTCATTACATTATAGGATCTTGGAGAGACCCTCAGAGATTGCCCAGTCCAGCTGTCTCATTTTATAGATGAGAAACTAAGGCCCAGTGATGGAAAGGGAACTGCCCAAGGTGCTGGAGGAAGTAAGCTGCAGACAGGTTTCAAGAACGGTCTCGTCTATGTTCCTTACTCTTTCCGTTCCATGATGGCTACTTTAAATGAGAATAAAGATCTTCTGGACTGTCCAGGTCCTCAGGGAGTATGGAGTGAGATGATAAGTGGGAAAGAGCTTCGAGAAACGTCCTAAGTAAATCCCGCTCAATCAATGACTGTTCATTGAACAGATCAATAGACGAATGAGAAGTCCTGGATGGATAGATGGGTGGATGGCACTTTTTAAAAATTCCTTCTTCGCTGACCTGTCCTCTGGGTCACCCTTGGCACCTCTTTTTCAGACCTCTAAGTCATGGCCATCACATCCATGATGGTGAGGCAGAAATAGTGTTGGATTTGGGAGTCCCACCCAACGGTGACCTTGGGCCAGGCATTCCCCTCCAGAGGCCTCCATGTTCTCATCTGTAGAATGGGACAGTTGTGCTTCAACCATAGATTTACACAGCTGTGGAATTGCACAGGTGGCAAGGCATCTCTGAGGGTATCCAACATCTCCCTGAAGCAGGAGTGCCCTCTACAACAAGGCCTCCAGTGACAGGGACCTCACCACCACACAAGGTGGCCTATTTCACTCAGAGATCCATTTAACCCTTCAGAGAGGAGTTCCTGGAGAATGGTGGGCGGTGGGAGAGCATCCAGAGACCCTACAGTATCTTTGGCATGGTGTGTTTGTCTTCTTCTGGCCTGGCCAGGGAGGTGGGCTGGGTCCCCAAATGGGGACTGGGGAGAAGACTCAGGATCCTAGATTAAGATTAACCTAGATTAACCACTAGACATTCACCACTGTCCTAGATTAACCACTAGATTAAGGCTGGGACAGACTCAGAGACCTGACGGACTCACCCCACCCCTCTCCCCACTAGGAGCAGCTGATTGAGGATTTCCGTGCCCTGCGCAAGACTGCAGAGGACATGAAGCTGTTTGAGGTCGACACTGAGTTCTTCTCCCTAATGTTGGGTCACATCCTGCTCATGGAGGGGTTCGCCTGGCTGATGGTCTACCTCCTGGGCAATGGCTGGGTCCCCACCATCCTTGCTGCTGTGGTCCTGGCCATCTCCCAGGTGAGCACCCTTGGGCTGGGGACCTGGAGGGGTCACAGAACATGGGAGTCTGCTTAAGCTGAAAAGCTGGCTGTCATACATCTCTGATAATTGAGATATGGCTGTATGAAAGTGGGCCACCATTTTGTGTAACAGATGAGGCAGGGCTCCTGAAAATGTATGGATTTGCTGAATTTTTGTTAATTAAAAAAAAAACATTTGAAGTGCAAGGGGAGAAGGTATGGTGAATGGAGCTCCATCCCAGGGTAGACCCTCCAGCATCCCTTATTCCCATTTCTTTATCTTTCGTGTAAATGAGGTTTCTTTGGATGGAGTTGCTTTTTGAAGGTCCCCCCCACTCTCCATTCACACTGTATCCACAGGGACTCCCCCCCTACTCCTCCTCCTCCTGGTGTAAATCAGATTTTCAGGCTGTGGAGTAGAGTAGGGGATGGGGATGAAGAGAAGTGTGAGTAAACCCCATTATTACCTCCCTGGTCCAGAGGTTTCACTCCACCTCTTACCCAGGCAAGATCAGAAACAAAGACAGATCTGGCCCCGAAATTCTTCAGTGGTTCCTGATGGACACCTTACATAATAAACCTTGATGCGGCATTCACGGCCCTCGGCAATCAGGAAAGGTTAATTAGTTGCTTGTCCAACTAGTCCAACTAGATGTATCACATCTCTTCTCTGCTTGATGACCTAAGGGCAGCTGGGTGGAGTATTCACCTTGGAGTCAGAAAGACCTAAATTAAAATCTTGCCTCATATACTGACCGTATGTGATCCTGGGCAAGTTATTTCTCTGGGCCTCAGTTTCCTTCTTTGTAAAATGAAGGCACTGGACTCGATGACCCTGAGGTGCCCTGTCTCTCTAGGGATGACAGCTATGATCCCTGGTATCAGGCTGCTCCTTCTTGCTTCTGAGGTCATTCCCTGTGCTCTGATAGCTGGGTTGTTATAATAATGGCCAACAATTACGAAGGGATTTAGAAAGCTTTGCAGAGTGCCCATTATCTTATGTGAGCCTCACAACAAACCCGTGAGGTCAAAGCTATTATCATCCCCATTTTTACAGATGAGGAAACTAAGGTCAAGAGCCCCAGAGCCACACAACTGTAAATCAGCTGTAAGTGTGGTGATCCACGTCTTTCCAACTTAGTTTAGTGTTCTATCCACTAGGCAACCCTACCGGTAATCTGGAGGCCTTCTCCTTGTGTTAAAATCCCCTTCCTTCAAAGCTCAGCTTGGGTGCCGCCTCCTCCTTGAAGCCCACCCCGATTCCCCCAGATGAAGCGATCTGTCCCTCCTCAGCTTTTTCTGAAGCCCTTTGTCTGGATCTCCTCCATATCCCCATCATTTTCTACATCGTATCCTACATAGGTGCCTCTCTGCCACCTCCCACTTCCTCCCTTTGGGGTCTGTGAAGGTAGGAACTGTTTTTTGGTTTGTCTCTGTGTGTCTAGCACCAAGGACAGGGACACATACACTAAAGGCTTAATGAGGACTTTTCAAATTGAATCCCTTGAGTGGGATCCTTCTGCCCAAGCCCTTTGAGCTGCCTCTATGACTTCTCTCCCCAGGCTCAATCCTGGTGTCTGCAGCATGACCTTGGACATGTGTCTTTCTTCAAGAAGTCCAGGTGGAACCATGTGGCCCAGCAATTTGTGATGGGACAGCTGAAGGTAATGACTAGGGGCTGGACCCTGGATGTGTGTGTGTGTGGGGGGGGTGGAGTCCATCTATTCCTCCTTCCCTCAGGAAAGCCGAAGCTCCCTTCCCTTGGAGCTTGGGGAGGTGACCAAGGAGAGTGACAAGGGCCCCCAGCTAGACGTGAGGAAGCCTTGTTTGGATTCCCACTAACTCATTATGCCATGTTGGGTGGTTCGCTTCTCCTCATCCGAAAAATGAAGGGGTTTGGGTCTGGATAAGATCATTCAGGTCATCTAAAGTCCTTTCCTGATCCAAGTGTCCATGTTCTAACATCCCTCTAGCTCTAACATTTTGTGTCCTCAGGTCCTTCCTAGTTCTAACATCCCATGTTCTAAGAGCCTTTCTACTTGTAACATTCTGTGTTCTAAGGTCCCTCCCAGCTCTAACATTTTATGTTCTGCCCTGTGGCCCCTCCTAGCTCTGACATCTGACAATTCCATAATGGAACACCAAGGCTCCATCTGTGCTTGAGGGGGAATTGCCACTTGAGGAGTCTTTTCCTAGAGAGGTGATGGGTCAGGCAGGAGGGGACAAGAGCCCCTGGACCTTCTGACATCCTGGCCTGGGCTTGTGGGGATGTGCCCAGCCTGCTTTGGAGAGGGCATCCAACCATGAGCTCACTTGGCCATCTTGTCTGGGTGTCTTGGAGTGTGTGGTCAGATAGGCCCCTTCAGGCACTGGCCCCTTCCTTCCTTCCTTTCTACCTCTATGCTAGTACCTTCTGTGCCTTGAACTCGACCTCATCTGCCCCTCTCTGTTCCACAGGGTTTCTCGGCCCACTGGTGGAACTTCCGTCACTTCCAGCACCACGCCAAGCCCAACGTCTTCTACAAAGACCCAGATGTGACATTGGCCCCCGTCTTTCTCCTGGGAGAGTCATCAGTGGAGGTATTGACTGAGCACTCCATGCCATCAAGGGCGGTCTTCCAGCCTCTGGAGGGAGAGGGAGGAAGTGAATAGAGTTCAGGTTCTGCAACCCTAGAAGCTTCATCAAGCCTAGACAAAGCCAGTTCAGGGGTGGAGGGGGGACCCTTTTTACTTTGCTCACCAGCTGAAGATTCATTTTCTTAGGGTTGTTGAGAGCAGAGACAAAAGTTTAGGGCTGGGGAGGAGAGATTTTCATCTCACCCAAGGGGCTTCCTTCTGTTATGTCCCTGACCTCAGGCATGGACAGGACTTCTTGACCCCAAACATTGACTAGCCCCTCTGGTCCCAGCCACCATCCAGGCTTCTTAATCCTGGTCATAGACTAGCCTCCCTAAGCCCAGTCATGGACAGGACCCTAATCCCAACCACGCTCAGAACCCCTGATCTAGACCCTAGATCTAGGCCAGACTTCTGATCCCTGTCTGTTAAGAGCACATGAAGGTGAGAGTGTGGATAATGCCACAGCCCCAGCCACGCCGGTAGAAAAATAAGTCTGAAGGCAGATATCGCTTATCTGCTTGTAAAGAAAGGATGGGACGCATGCACTGGAGACAGGCAGCCCTTCATTCTGGCCACCACAGGACCAAAGCAGCTATCACTGGGGGGATTTTATCACCCAAGACTCACAGAAGGGGCTCCCCATGTTCCCAGGCCATTCTTCCCTCCTCACCGAGCTCTCCTTTTTCCTCCTTTTCCTCCAGTATGGCAAGAAGAAGCGGCGGTATCTACCCTACAACCATCAACACCACTATTTCTTCCTAAGTGAGTACTCTGGTTCCTGGGGGCTCCCACACCCACCTGGCTATCTGCCTTCCTAGATCTTAGGGCTTGGGCTATATGAGACTTGGATAAAGGAATAGGTGGCCTACTCAAGTTTGCTGATGACCCCATACTGGAAAGGATAATTAGAACACTGCATGACAGAGTCAATGTCCAAAAGTGGGGTGGGGGGGGTTAAGAGGGGAGAGGGAAGGAAACATGTGCCTCCTATGTGCTGAACACTACAAATGTTATCTCATTTGATCCTCACAACAACCCTGGGAGGGAGGTGCTATTATTATGTTACAATTTTGCATTTTACAGTTAAGGAAACTGAGGCAGGCAGAGATGAAGAGACTTGTTCAATGTCATATAGCTAGAAAATACCTGGAGCAAGATTTGAACTCAGGTCTTCCTAACTCCAGGTCCAGGTCATACAATCAGGCTCAATCTAATAAAACAAAACTTACCAGGATAAATGGAAAGTCTTGTACTTGGGCACAAAAAAAAAAAAAAAAAATCAACCTTACAAGTATAAGATAAGGAAGAATGCTTATACAGCAGTCGTTCTAAAAAAGACCTGGGGGTTTTAGTGGGCCACAAGTGTGAGTCAGCATGAGTCAGCAGTGGAATAGAGCAACCAAGAAAGCTCATAGGATAATCCTGGGCTAGTGATCTAGGAATAAGGGGTGGAGATTGCCTCAATGGACTATGCCCTGGGCAGACCTTATTTGGAGGACTGTTCAGTTCTGGAGACCACAGATTAAGAGGATGTTGATAAACTGGAAGATGACCAGGCTGGTGTAATATTAAAATAGCCTTAGTGACTCCTTTTTGCCTTAATCCACCATTTTGTGAAGTTAAATCTCAAAATCACCCAAGTTTGGAGAAGTCACAAAATTACCCTTCCCTCCACCCCACCAAGAGTCACCCAACTTAAAGAATGTCACAAACTACCCCTTTTCCTTCTCTCCTCAGTCTCCTGATTATCTCCCAATCCCTCTCCAGTCAACTCTCACCTGCCAACCCTCACCTGCACCACATTGTCTCCAGATCTTCTCCTCCAGTAAGAAATCAGGTGTCTTAACCCTTACACCCTGTTTTTCATTCCTTCCAAACTGTATATTAACCGGGTAAAAACCAAAGTTCTAGGTTCTTGGCTGCTTTGTTTTGCAACCACATGCACTGCTAAATAAATTGCTTGTCTGGATGATACTTGGCTTAATTAATTGTAACAATGGGGAAGGGTCTTGAACCCATCAAAATGAGGATCATTCTTCCTATTTAGCCTGGAGAAGTGATTCTGAACCCCTGTAGGTCATCATCAAAACCCCCTCTGCACCCCACCCCATCAGATTCCATATTCTCATCTCCCTCACATCCGTTCCTGAAGTCCCAACCAGATGCCACCCACCTCTTCCATGGTGCCCTCTGGAATACTTGTTCCATAGGCAACAACCTTCCCTTCATCCTAAAACTCTCCTTCTTCCACTCCTTCCGCCTACTAGCTCCTACTGAATCCTGCTCCTCCCCTACCCCTCACCTCCATGATACAGCCCCCCTGGTCACCCTTCTCAGTACTGGCTCCACCTTCCTCCATTCTGCTCAGCTCCCTGGTGGAGACAGGGAGTTAGAATACTCTTTGTTCCCCTCTGTCTCTTCCAGGCTCTCTCCCTGCCTCTGTCACTCAATAGTCTCTTTCTCTTTGAGGTTTATGCTACTTCTCTCTACCATCCAATCAAAGTCCAGGTAGCACTGTGTAAAGACCTCCACGTCCCTCCCTTTCCTTCCTCAATGAGTTTGATACCTGGCTCCCACTTTTCCTCTCCTCCCCAACTGCTGACCTCCTGCTAGGGGACTTCAGCATCCATAGTGACTCTCCCTAAAGGCACCCTAACCATTCAGTTCCTCAACTAGACCCTTCCCAGGAGCTACTTTTCCACCCTACCTTGGGCATGCAGAAAATGGGTATGAACAAGGGCATGATCTTGCCATTCCCCACAAATGGACTTTCTCCATGCTCAAGAATTCGAAAATTCCCCCAAATGACAACAGCCTAGTGCCTTTTCACCTCTCCCTCTTCTTTTCCCTTACAAAATCCTTCCCCTACAAAACTGTTCATCTGCACTGTGACCTCTAATTCCTTGACCGCTTACTTCTCTCCCAGGCCGTGTTCCCTGCACGAACCAATCCAACTTTGCACTAAATTCCTCTCCTGAATCCCTGGTCTCTGTGGCTTATCCCTGATTATGCCCAGCTGAGCCTCAGCCTTGTCTACTTCCACCATCTGCCACCTTCATTCCTACACACACGCTGCTAAATGAAGGTGGAGAAAATGACACACCCATTTGTTCTGGGTCCACCACAAATGGATGTTACTCATCCTTAACTGGGCCCTCACTGCTGCTAGGTAATCCCACTCTACCTGCCTTATCAATCCCCATCTCTGCTGCTGCTCCCTGCCGTGGCTCCCCTTGCCCCAGCTGAGAATCTTGCCTCACAAATTAAAGAAAAACAGCTATCTGCTGCGAGCCCCCCCTTCTTCCCTCTTCCTCATCTATCACTCAGGGCCCTTCTGCCACCTTCTCCTGCTTCGCCCCTGTCTCCCATGATGAGGTGCCCTTACTTCTGAGCACGGTTAACCCTTCTACTTATTAAAGCAAACCTGTTTCATCCTGTCACCTCCACCAGATGGCCACTCTGTTATCTCCTCCTCTTGCCCTGATTTTTAGTCTTTCCCTTTCTAATGGCTTATTTCCTACTACCTCCAAGCATGCCCAGGTCTCCTCGGTCCTTCCGTCCCTACACCTGTCCTGTATCTCTTCTGCCCTTTGTGGCTAGGCCCTTTCAGTCTGACTTATAACCTGATTATTCCAAGGAAATTGCTCTCTCCAAAGTTATTAATGACCTCTTAGTTGCTGAATCCAATGACATTTTCTCAATTCTCGTTCTCCTTGACCTCTCTGTGCCTTTTAAAATTGTAGATCACCCGTCGTTCTGGACATCCTCTTCTCTCTGGATATTCAGGACGCCTCTCTCTCTCTTTTACTCTCTCTCTCTCTCTCTCTGTCTCTCTCTCTGTCTCTCTCTCTGACGGCTCCTCCGCCGTCTCCTTTGCTGGATCCTCCTCCAGAACACACCCTGTAACCACAGGGTCCCTCAGGGTTCAGTCCCAGGCCTTCTTCTCTTCTCCCTCTATACTGCTTCACTTGGGGTTCTCATCAGCTCCCATGGATTTATTTTCTCTGTGCTGATGACTCTTAAATGGACCTCTCCTACCCCAAACTCTCTGCTGACCTCCAATCTCACATCCCCAGTTGCCTTTCAGACATCTCTCTTTTTTTTTTTTTTTGGCTAGGCGATGGGGTTAAGTGACTTGCCCAGGGTCACACAGCTAGTAAGTGTCAAGTATCTGAGGTGGGATATGAACTCAGGTCCTCCTGCCTCCAGGGCTGGTGCTCCATACACTTCGCCACCTAGCTGCCCCTCCTGTTACTTTCAATGAGGCCTCTTCTGCCTTCCCCAAGAGGGGAACTCAATATGGCTTCCTTCCAAATCTACCTGTCTGGGCCTCAGTTTCCTCGTTTGCAAAATGTGGCAGTACTCAATGCCCTCGAAGGGCCTTTCCAGGTCTGGGTCTAGGAGTCCTCACCCCCACCTCAGCCTTTGCTCTAGACACCCCCTGAGCAGCTAAGTCATCTCTCCACAAAGCCCTGGGAGAAGGCTGCTGGGGCCCCTCCCCTGCTGACAGTCCCTGCTCTTCCCCCACAGTTGGGCCACCCCTCCTCACACTGGTGAATTTTGAGGTGGAAAACCTGGCGTATATGCTGGTGTGCATGAGGTGGACGGTGAGTGATGGGGCTGGTGTGGTCCTGGGGGAAGATGGTGAGGGAGGAGGAGGAGACAGTGTGGGAGGAGGATGGTGGAGGGAGCTGTCTTGAAAGGAGTGTGTGTGGTGTGTGTGTGTGTGTGTGTGTGTGTGTGAGAGAGAGAGAGAGAGACAGACAGACAGACAGACAGACAGAGAGAAGGAAGGAGGGAGGGAGAGACACAGAGAGAGAAGAGGGGGTGGGGAGGGAGAGATGGGGAGAGACAGACAGAGATAGAGACAGAAAGAAGGAAGGAGGGAAAGAGACACAGGGAGAGAGGACAGAGGGGGGGAGAGAGAGGGAGAGAGAAACAGAGACAGAGACAGACAGAGAGATAGAGACACAGAGAAGGAGGGAGACAGAGATGAGAGGGAGAGAGAGACAGAGAGAGGAGGGAGTGAGAGACAGACAGACAGAGACGGACAGACAGAGACAGAGAGAAGGAGGGAGGGAGACACACACACACACACACACACACACACACACAGGCAGACAGACAGAAGTGACAGAGATAGCCGGAGAGACAGAGGTAGAGAGGTGATAGAAACAGAGATAGAGACAGAGACAGTCAGACTGAGAGGTGACAGGGACAGAGGTAGAAGGAACCAGACAGAGGCGGCCAGAGAATGCTCCAGGGAACTAGGGAGAAAACAGGTGAATCCAGCCAAGCCCTGTGAGCCTGGGGGTTTTGGAGTTGAACATAATGGAAATTGGAAAGAATGACCCCCCGCCCCAGCTTCCTCCCCTCCCTCCTCCTTGGTGTCATTGGGTGCCTGTTCCACACCTGGTCCCGAGCTCTCCCCCAGAGTGGGATGGAAGGGGAGGAGAAGACCCAGGGCAGGGCACCGAAGGTCCCCATCACCTCCCTGGCTCCCTAGGACCTGCTGTGGGCCATCAGTTTCTACGTGCGATTCTTCACGTCCTACATGCCCTTCTACGGCGTCCCAGGAACCCTGTTCTTCTTCGTCTCAGTCAGGTAGGTCCGGGACTGGCAGCTGCTGTGCTGGTTTCACACCTTCATTCACAGTCATTCATTCATTCAGTCATTCATTCATTCAGTCAGTCAATGGATTTAATAAAAAGTCCCTGCCCTCAGGGCTCTCACAGTTGAATGGGGGAACCAAAGCGCACTAAGAGGTCCATACGGGTTATACACAGGGTAAATGGGAGATAATCCCAAAAAGCTCTAGCAGTAGTGGTCAGGGGGCCAGAAGGTGGGGTCTAAGCCTCCAACCCAGAGATGGGGTGAGGATGGGGACAGAATGGGCAAAGGCATAGTCAGAGATGGGGTATCGTGTTCAAAGAACCACAGATAGGCCAGGGTGGATGCTTCTTGGAGAGGAGAAAGGGGGAAAAGACTGGAAAGGTAGGAAGGGGCCAGGCTAGAAAAGGAGAACGTTGTTGGATCCTGGAGGTAATAGGGAGCCCCAGGTGGTTACTGAGCAGGAGAAGGACATGATCACATATGTGAGCGAGAAAAGTCCCTTTGGCATTCTCACACCCCTCTGGTCCTGCCTCTGGCCCAACTGCCCCGAGGTCTCTATCCTGATGCCACCTTACCAAAGCCCAGCCTTCCTTTCTTTCCTAATAACAAGGACAGCTGACATTTCCAGAGGTTTACAAAGCTGTTCCCCACATCAACCAGCCCTATGAGGCAGGTTGTTCAGGCACTCCTGTTCCCATTTTATAGATGAAGAAACTGAGGCTTAATGAGAAGAAATATTAAGCGGCAGAGCTGGGATTGGAATCTGCTTCTTTTGGTTCCCACTCCAAGGTTCCTTCTCCTACAGTCCAAAGACCGTGGAATCTAGAGTCTGGGGATCTGGGTTCAAATCCTGCCTCTAGAGCCATTCCCTGTGTGACCTTGGGCAAGTCACTGAACTTCCTGGGCCTCATTTCCCTCACTTGTAAAACGATGGGAGTGGATTCAGCAGCTTGGGAGGCCCCTCCCAGCTGGCCGCATGTGATCTGATCTAGAGCCGAGTGACCTGAGAGGTCATTGTGTCCAATGCCCTCATTGTGTGTCTGGTCACACACTCACCAAGTGCTAGTGCACTTTGCCTGCTTCTTACTCCATCGTGCCTCTCCTAGGTGGCACTCTGGGGTGTCCCCAGGCATGGGCTCCCTTTGAAGGCTGTTGGACCACAGGATCACTGGCACCACTTAGGAACTAGACGAGTTTCTGCCAGTGGGCACTGCCCTCTGCCGCCCCCTACCCTCCTTACTCAGCACGGCTCCCCCAGGACAGCCCCGAGCAGGGCTCTTGGGGCATCCCCAGAGAACCTGGCAGGCAGGGCCCATTTCACTTCCTCTCCAGGGTCCTGGAGAGCCACTGGTTTGTGTGGATCACCCAGATGAATCACATTCCCAAGGACATTGGCAGCGAGAAACACAGAGATTGGGTCAGCGCCCAGGTGAGAACATCAGGGTGGTATGAAGGGAAGGCTGGGGCCTGGGAGAGCAGGAAGGAAGGTGAGTGGTCAGGGCACCCTTGACTTCTGGGAGGCATCCACTTCTGGGGACACCTTACCGACAGAAAGTCCCCTCAGAGAAGCCATCCCTGGGAAGGGGTTGGAGGGACTGAGGGCTGGTGGGGAAAACTCCCATGGCAGGCACCCCCGTTCACATTTCTGTAGCACTGAGGACCTTACAGATGTGAAGAGCCCTCACATTAAACCTAAAACTTTTGTTAAAGCTGGGTCTTTATTAAAAGTAACACTGTTGCAGGGCTTGCACAGATAGATAAATATACACACATATAAGATGTGTATTAATTATGTAATTATGTAATTATGTAATATATGTAATTATGCATATTTATGTTATGACTTGTCCAGCGTCACTCAGCTAATAATTAAGTGTCTAATATAAATGGATATCCGTAGGCTATGTCTGATATAGCTGGCTATGAATTTGGGTCTTCCTGATTCTAGATCCAGAGTGCCATCCACGGCGCCACCTAGTGGCCTTCATAAAACAATTTGCTTGAAAGTATTATTGTCCCCATTTTACAGACGAGGAAACTGAGGCCGAGAGTGAGGCGGTCACTTAGCCAGGAAGTAAGAGGCAGGGCCAGCATTGGAACCCAGACCCCAAGCCTCCCAACTTGGGACTTGCCTTACCCTGCCCAGCAATGCCCCCATCAGTCCAGTGCCTGGGGCCTGGGGGAGTGCCTGACTGACCTTCCCAATCCTGGTCTCTTTCCCACAGCTGACAGCCACTTGTAACGTGAGGCAATCCCGCTTTCTTGATTGGTTCAGCGGCCATCTCAACTTCCAGATTGAACATCAGTGAGTTGGGGTGTGAGCTGGGGAGGGAGTTGGGGGTGCAGATAAAAAGGAAACCATGCTTTACAGCCCTGGGGAAAGTGACCGGTCTGGAGTCCAGACACCTGGGTTCAAGTCACTTTCTGCCTGCTGGGACACAGGAGTAGATGGAGGACTGATGGGAAATGAGGGCAGGTAGGCTGAGGTCGGAGGTCCCAGCTCCTCAGAGGCCACCTAGCCCGACCTCCTCATTTTACAGATGAAGAAAAGAGGTCCAGGGAGGTTCCCAGTGACTTGCCCCCTCGGCCCCCTCAGTCCACAGGGCTTGGAGTCCCTGCCCCGTGCTGCCTCCCAAGTCCTCCTCTCTCCTCCCGGTTTTTTCCAGCCTCTTTCCCACGATGCCTCGGCACAATTACCACAAGGTTGCTCCCCTGGTGAAGTCTCTCTGTGCCAAACATGGGCTCAACTACGAGGTGAAGCCTTTCCTGAAAGCCCTGACCGACATTGTCGGGTAACATGCCTACTGTGTGCAGAGCACTCAGCTGGGGAGTGGGAAGACGTGGAGTGGAGACCAGACTGTGTACCTTCTTGTCTAGTTTGGCGCTGGGGGCCTTCTCTCTTGGCCCCGCCCTCAGGAGGGTCTGTAGGGCCCACAAACGAGCTTTAATGCCTGCCTGTTCTTGGTCCTGGGTTTGTGGGGTGACGGGACAGCTGCATCTGAAGGGCTGTCATATGGGTGGGGTTCTAGACTTGTTCTTTTAGCCCCCAGGGAGAGACCTAGGAGCAGTATGTAGGGGGGTCTGGAAGCGTTGTCTGACCCATTAGAGCCACCTAGAAGTGAGATGGGCTGCCTTGTAAAGGTTCAGAGAAGCCGAGTTGGGAGGGATCTTAGAACACAGAGGAGCATCAGAGGTGGAGCTTAGAAAACAAGGTCAGAGATGAAAGGGAGATCATAAAGTAGAAAGTCAGAGCTGGGAGGGAGCTTAACACATGGGATGGCACAGCTGGGAAGGGCCTTAGAACAGAGAATGTCAGAGCTGGGAGGGGCCTTAGAATAGGGAACATTAGAACTGGAAGGGAGCTTAGAAGAGAAGATGTCAGAGCTGGGAGGGCCTTAGAACAGAGAATGACAGAGCTGGGAGGGGCCTTAGAACAGAGAATACCAGGGACAAGAGGGACTTTAGAGCAGGGAACATCAGAGTTAGGAACGGCATTTAAGACACTCATTTTACAGAGGAAGAACCCTAAGTCTCATCTACGGTTCCGTAACTGGCTGGAAGGGCTTGAGTTAGAACCCAAATGTCCTGACTTCTAGTCTCTTGCTTTCTTTATGAGTCTGTATTACTCAGGTCAAGGTCCGTGGGCCACTGGGGACTGGTCAGCTGTTCTTTGTCCCAGGGCCACCCCCATTTCTGACCAGCTTTTCCCAAAGACCCTGGGGAAGGGGAGGTCTCCAAGCATGTCTCCCCCAACATCACCCTCTGCTGGTAAAAATGTCCCTTCCCTTTCCACAGGTCCCTGAAGAAGTCTGGTGATGCTTGGTTGGAGGCTTACCTCCATGAGTGAAGCTGCCTAGGCAGAGAAAGCCCAGGGCAACCTTGCCACCTTATGCCCTAGGAGGTGGGCATCCAGCCCCACCTGCACAGGGAGGCTGCTGCCTCCCTCGGTGCAGGCCAAGCCCGAACCCCTTGCATCATCCCAACTCTCAGCCTCACACTTGACGACTGATTTGGGGGGGAGTTGGGGAGGGGAGTGAGCCCTTTGAAGAAGGCATCTCTACCAAGCTCAGCCCTGTACAACCGGGCCCCAGCTGTTCCCCCAGGGCTGGCACAGCCTCTCCTCTGGGTCTTTTCTGGCCCCGCAGCCCCAGGCCCCACCTGGACAGATCCCAGGGGACTTGCCCAGGGAGCGTGGGCTCAGGCCAGACCCCGCTGCAGAGGAGGAAGCTGCCGACGTGCTTCTTGGATCTGTTCTCCGCCTCTGCCCGTGATCCCTGCCGGGCTCCAGCTCCTGCCTGGTTTGTGAGCACTGTAGGTTAATGATTAAAAACACACCGATAAGCTGGACACAGTTTTGGTCCCTTGTGCATTGAGTGAGTCTTTTCTGGCCTCAGTTTCATTGTCTGTAAAGGGGGAAAGCTCTGGCTGTGGAGTCAGGGAGTGTGCATGCAGGTGTGTATGTGCATGCATGTGTGTATGAATGTGTGCGTGCGTGTGTGTGTGCATGTGTAGATTTCTTGTTTCCCCTTCCCCACTGCCCACTCCCAGTTATGTTCCTAATACTTCTGCTATTCTATACTTTCAAGTTAAAGGATCATAGGTCTAGAGTTAGAAGAAATCTCATAAACCTCATTTTACAATTGAAGAAACTGAGGCTCAGTTTGCTCAAAGTCACCCAGGAAGTTAGAGTTAGAGGCAGAACTAGAATTCAGGGCCTCTGACTGCTGTGCCAGGCTTCCTTCCCCACCCCCACCCCCCCAGAACACTCATGGGCATGGGTGGGGAGGCTGAGCCGGGCCTCACCTGCCAGCACTGGTTCAAAGAGGAAAGTAAAGTGTGATATGAGGCCTGGGCTGCCCCAGCATCCTCTGGGGGCAAGGGTGTGCACTGGCCCCCTGTTCTGTAGTTCTATGATCTCTGAAGTGCCAGGTTGGTCATGAGGTGCCCCTTCTTTCTTCCCTCCCTGACCTGGGGACCCACCTGGCTCTCGGTTGTCAGGGGACCCCTGAGGGATCAGCTGGCCAGGTCCTGGGTCCTCCCATCCCGGGGCTCTCTGCATTTTAACCAGGGATTTTGGAAGGTTGAAAAGTCCTTCAGAGCCCACAGGAGATGAATTCCTAATGGTGGGGTCTCAGGCACTGGGAAGGAAGTGAGTAGGGTTGGGTGGAGGCTAGCCTGGTGCTAGTCAGAACCCACAGATTTTGGACCAAAGCATAGACTAGAGCATCATTGCTACAGGACCCAGGGTGCAAGTAAGTGCCATTAGTCTGATAAAGACCAGAGTGACTTTGTCTGACGCCGAACGTCCCCTCTAGAGGGAGACAAAGAGACGCAGAAAGAAACAGCGCAGAGGCAGAGGCAAGAAAAGCCAACAATGGTCTCCCCTTGACTTTCCCCACTCTGACCCTTTGCCCAGGCGGTGCCCTACTCCTGGCATGCACTCCGTCCCCCATCTCCACCAAATGGAAACCCCTCACATCCTTCAAGGCTCAACTTATGGGCCACAACCTGCAAGAAGTCTGCCCCGCTTCCCTGGTTTCTTCAGCCCCCTCCCAATGACTCTGTATTTACTTATCTGTGCAGGTGTTGTTTCCTGCTGATTCTAGGATGTAAGCTCCTGGGGGGCAGGGATTGTTTTCATTTTTGACTCGGTATTTCTGATGCCACGCTCAGTCTGTATTGGGTGCTTGCTGAATGGATGGATGGATGGATGGATGGATGGATGGATGGATGGAACAGAGAAGAAAAGGCAGAAACACAAATTATAGAAAGAGCCCTGGACTGGATGGATCAGGAAATCTAGATGGCTGAAAGATAACGAAGTAGAGCAGAAGAGAAAGTGAGATGGAGCTTGGACGAGTGGGTAGGAGTTTCTGGAACCGGCAAAGGAGGAAGGTGGGCGGGGAGAGGAGATCGGCTCCTTGGGGAGGGAGAATTGGCCGAGCATGGTGTAGTTAGTATCCCAAGCCCGCTGCCTGCCATAACCAAGCTTTTATTAAACATCTACTATGTGCTATGTCCCATGCTGGACAGTGGCGACACAGAGACCCCAAAAAGTAAACAATTCTATCTCAAAGAGCCCACATTCTGTTGGGGGAGAAGCCATGGACACACACACATATAAAAGGAATATATGCAGAATACAAGGTAGAGGGGGAGGGCATTAGCACTTGGGGGCATCAGGAAAAGCTTCTTTTAGCAGGAGAGACCAGTGACAACCTCAGGTGGGGACTCCTCATGTTGGCCTCATCCCCAGAGAGGACAGGGACCCTGGCACCAGACCCTGGGCAGCTGAGCCCAGCCTGCCTCTTGCCATACCCTGGCAGCCCCTGCCATGAACTGGTTTTCCAGATGGGCTGAGAGTTCCCAAGAATACACCTGCTGCCAGAGTGCGCCGTCCCACGACCAGCCTGCCCTTCCTTCCCTCGCCAGTTTTCCTGGTCCTGATGGGGCTCCCTGCACTGGGGAAGCAGCGCCTGAGCTCCCACATCCTCCCTGGCATGAAAGCTCTTTGGGCATAGACCCTGCCCCCTTACCAGGCTGTGAGATCCTCCAGACCAGGGACATTTTTAAGGAGTTCTGAGTTCTAGGATAGGTGCTGCCTCTAACTTGCTATCACACCAGATTTGGCCACCTCATTCCTTCAGGAAGAGCCTTGATTTCTCCTTCTGGGAAATATAAGGGGTTGGACTAGAAATCAAAAGCCCATCTCTTCGTGCCCACTCAGGTGTTCCCTGTTCTAGGTTCCCTCCAGGTTCTTCCCAATTCTGGCTTTCCCTGTTTTAAGGTCCAGCCGAGCGCTGACGTTCTTGTCCTTTTTAGCTCTGACATTTTCAGTTCTAAGGTCTTCTGACTGATACTCCCTGTTCTAAGCCCCCTACCAGATGACATTCTCTGTTCGAAGGTCCATCCCAGCCCTGACATTGGGTTCTGGGTTCTAAGGTTCCTCTACGTCCTGGCGCCCCAGCATTGGAGACAAAGATAAGAAACTCTTAAGATCATTCCTGCCCATGTAGAACGTGGCTCCAAGTGGTATTTCATGGACCTCTAGCGGGGGAAAGGACCTTACAGATGGGCTGGCCCAAGCCCTTTGTTTTCACAGAGGTAGATATCGAGGCAAAGAGAGCTCGGCACCATTTCCAGGGCCGCGTCTTGCCCCAGGCTATTTGGTAGCTGAGGAGCGGCAGCCTGCCCTGGGGCTGAGAGCTGGAAGAAGTCTTCTCCTGCCTGGACTTGACCCTTGCAGCCCCGCGCTGAGACCGATGGAGCCCGTGGGGGCCCCAGGCACGAGGTCTGCACTGATGGGGCCTTGGCGATGCTCCAGCACTCAGACTCCTGGGTATCTGCCCGGTGGGGCAATCCCCTTCTGAATGAAGCCTGGATTGAGCCAAGGCAGAGCCCTCACCGGGCATTCAGGCAGCAGGGACAGAGCGAGCCAGGGGAAGGGATGGGCCCTGTGTGCCACGGCAGGGCCCCTCCTGTGTGGGTGGTTGGGTCAGGGGAGTTGAAGCTGAGAGCCTGGGAGGCCAGGCCCCTTGCAAGGAGCTGCGGTAGAAAAGTTACAATTCAGGTGCTCAGCTTACTGAGGAGGGGGGAGAGTGCAGCGGGATCCACTGACGGCAGTGATGAGGTGTGGGCAGGATGGAACATGAAAAGGAGGGCAGAGGGAGGCGCGAGGGAGGGCAAGGAGCCCTGTGTGTCAGGGGACAGGACAGGAGAAGCAGCCAGCCTCGGAGTGGGGAGCACCAGAGAGGTAGGCTTGGAGGGAGGAAGGACCTGGGAGGCCACCTGATCTAAGCTCCTCCTTTTACAGCAGAGGAAGCTGAGGCTGGAGAGTTCTGAAGTGACTTGTCCAAGGCCAAGGCACTAAGCAGGCAGAGTTGGGAATTAGGCCCCGGCCCTCTCCCTACTTCCCAACCTAAGCTCTTTTCCCGGGGACAAGAAGCTCAGAACATTCCTGGTGCTGGACGCTGAGCCCCTTCCCGGCTCATCACAGGCTGACCGCCTTCCCACACGCGGCCAGGCAGCCCAGCCAGCCCCCAGCCGCAGGCCAGGAAGCCGTTTCAGGACATTCCGTATTCCCCTGTGTGGGCCTGGAGCACCCCCAGGCCATGGCTCCAGTGGCCTGCCCGATTCCCAGAGGTTACACACCACCACCAGACCTGGGCTTAACACAAAAGGTTGATTTTTATTGAGGAACAAGAATACCAGAATAAAATGGGCCTTTCATTCATTCCCAAAGCATTGCGGGGGGGGGGGGGGGGGGGGGGGGGGGAGAAAAAAAAAGCCTGGTTCTTGTCCCCGACGGCGCCCGCGGGGGGGGGGGGGGGGGGAAAGGGCTGGAGGAGGGGGGTAGGGGGTCAGGAAAGGTCCCTCCAAACATGAAGAACATTCAGTTCAGAACTACCACCAGAGACGAAGAGCCAGCCCCAACAGAGAAGCACCAGGATGGCTGGCTAGGAGACGGCGGGCTAGGAGATGGGGCTTTCTCCTGCCCACCACCCCCCACCCCAGGCTGCCACACACTGCGGACCTAAAACGCCACCTTCCCATTCCCTGGGAATAACTAATCTGTTAGCAGGTTAGAGACCTGGCTGTGGAGTATGGTGATGCCAGGCCCTCCTCCCGCCCCCTGAGCTCCCGCCTGGACCCTTAGCTGCATCTTCCCTTCCCCAACCCTCACCTTCTCAGACCTGTCCTTCTCCAGGGCAAACTCCTTCCCTCACTTTCTCCTTCCCAACCTTTAATCATTTCTCGGGTTCCTTCCCTTCTCCTCCTCCAAACCTCCGGGTCACTCAGGGCCCTCTGCCGATCTAAGACTCAAGGCTCACGTCCACATTGCCATCTCCAACCAGACTGCCCCCTCCAGCGGGCTCAGGGACATTGGGGGTGCGGGAGTAGGGCAGTGCTGGACAAGGATGATTTTCCTGGGAGCCCCAAGGACCCCTCCATTGACAACAGCATACATTCTAATCCAGTTAAGACTTTTAAAGGGAGTGCTGTGGACAGTGAATACTTCTAACCACCATCCCACACCTTTGGAATGGGGGGTCATGGGGATGTGACCAGTCTAAATCTAGTTCTTGCACTCAACCTGAAAACAGTTATCAGTGCAGATGAGTAGAGGATAAAGAGCCCTCAGTGGTCCCACAAGATAGAAGCTGGTGAATCTCACACATCCTGCTCTAGGGGTAGCAAGCAGAATCGGGCATTTCTAAGGCTGAGAAGGGGAGCTATTGTAGGATTGGCCAAATCCTGCCCAGTGGGGGAGGGGAAGAAGGGGGGACAGAGAATCCCTCGGCAAGCATCACTCCTTACCCTTATTGGGGCTTCCTCAAAATCCAAAGCTAGAAGCCGTCCATCCCCACCGCCCAAAGCTTCATCTTCCCCCTGAGTTTCATCTGAGAGGGACTGGCCCCAGAGCCAAAGATGTCCTTTCCTGGGGCTCCTCTGAGCTGCCCGGTTTAACACTAAGCAAAACGAGAGCTCTCCCAGGACCAAGAAGGCTGTGGTCTAGGAAGGGCAGACACCAAGGCTGGAAAGAGGGCCCACGAGAGGAGACAGATCCTGCTGGTGTTTGTAGAGGTCCTGGACACTGGACACCAGCAATCCAGTCCACTCCCCTCATTTTACAGAGAGGGGAAAGTGAGGCCCCAAAAGAAGTCTGAAAAGCCCCCATTGGCAGTGGTCCTGGATGTACAAGGGTGGCCCGAGGGATAATCTAACCACTGCCCAGCCCTATGACAGGATCAGAGGGAATGTTTGTCCTCTGGACTCCCTGCTGTGAAGAAGCCCCTCCCAGCGTCAGGGTCAAAGAAGGAGATCGTGGAGAATTTCCTTCCAAAATCTTAAGGCCACTGTGATGTGTGCCTGAGAGAGGTGGCCTGAGGCCAAAAGTTGTTCCTCCAAAGAGAAGGCAGCTCGGTCTAGTAGAAATAGCAACAGATTTGGGGCCAGACAACACGGGTTGGACGCTCTGCTGCACGCCTCACTACCTGCAGGATCTCAGGCGAGCCTTTCTGAGTCTCAGTTTCCCCGTCTGGAAAAGGAGGCGAGTGTGGACTCTCTAATCCCTACGGTCACCCTCCCCCTCTGGTCTCCTAAATCGATGTTCCCACAATCAGGTACTGAGCCCTAACGCTGTGCTGGGGGTGCCAAGCACGGGGGTGGGGGCAGGTGAACCCCTCTGACTTCCAGGCTGGGACGCGCCTGAAGGGAAGGCAGAAAACCCTCCAGAGACATTCAAAGAAGGCAGGATGGACGGCTGCCTCAGTTGCCCATTTGTTCTGGGCAGTCTCTGGTCCCAGCGACAGTCTCAAAAGGCAACCTGAGAGAAGGGCCCTAGGACTAACGAATTGGGGCCAGGGGATGCTGGGTAGCTCCGTGCAGGGGTATGTCCGCGGAGTTTTAACTTTTGGACCCGCTCCGAGCCAGGGCCGCTCTCGGGAGGAAAGGCGGTACCAGGTGTTTCTAATCTGAAACCAGGCTGAGCTGGTCACAGGATCACAGGGTTTTTCCCCTCACTCGACAGAAGAAAACGAAGCCCAAACTGCTTTGTCAATGTCGTACGGTAGTGAGTCACTGAGCCGGGATCTGAACCCGGGTCTCCTGATACCGCATCTGGTGTTCTTCCAGCCACTCCAGGCTGATCCTCTGAGGCAGGCCTCCAAAGGCTCTGGGCCTCAGAACCACCCACATTTCTGGACAAATCAGCAGGCAGTTTGTAAGCCGCCCAGGCTCGGTGTGAAACGGCCAGTGGGGCTGAGGGCTGAGGGTCTCTCCCGGCTAGGCAGGCCCCAAGGAGCAGGTCTGAGCTCTAGTGATTATCACAGCCTCCCAGGGGGTGCAGAGAGGGTCGGGCCAAGGCCCAGAGGCTAGGCCAGCAGCTGGCAGAGGCCTGCCACCCTGACGACAGGCAGGGGCATGGGGGGAACCGGTGACTGAGGACAACACGCACCAGCTCCGTCTTTCCCTCGGGAAAGAGAGAGCTGGGAGTCGCAGCAGGGTGAAGAAGGAGGGCAGCCTGACCTGTGAAGGCCAGAAGCAGAAGCCAGGCTTGGAATGTGATGAGGGAGATCAACATTTAGGCTTGGATCCTAGAGACTCCAACACCCCAAGGGCCCACCATGTGTCCCGACCGCTACACCCCCATCCCCTGAAAAGAACCGAGTCAGATCAGATGGCAGGAAACTGGAGAAGGGGATTGTGCTCTGGGGGGAAGGGGGCGTGAGAGAGAGAGAGACAGAGAGACAGAGAGAGAGAGACAGACAGACAGAGAGAGACAGAGAGAGAGACAGAGACAGACAGAGAGACAGAGAGAGAGAGAGACAGACAGAGACAGAGAGAGACAGAGACAGAGACAGAGAGAGAGAGAGAGACAGAGAGAGACACAGACAGAGAGAGACAGAGAGACAGAAAGAGAGACAGACAGAGACAGACAGAGAGAGAGACAGAGAGAGGGAGACAGAGAGACAGAGAGAGAGACAGAGAGAGAGACACAGACAGAGACAGAGAGAGAGAGAGAGACAGTGAGAGACAGAGAGAGGCAGAGACAGCGGAGAGGAGGGAGGCGGAGAGACAAGACAGAAGGAGTGTCGAAGGGGGCCCCCGCGGAGGCTTCCTGAAGTGGCCCTGCGCCCTCTTGGAGGAGCCTGGTTCCCCCTAACCCAGACGTGCTGCTCAGTCCCTGCCTCCCTTCCCCACAGGTCCCTAAGGGGGGTGGGCTTCATTTGTGGAGGTAAGCATCCAACCAGAGGTCTCCTGACTTCTTCAAGGACCTGTGGAGAGGAAGAGGAGGCTCTTAGGGTCATGGACGTCAGGAAACTTGGAGGGCATCTAGTCCAATGTTTTCATGTCCCAGATGGGGAAACCGAGGCCCAGGGTGGGCAGCATGGGGTGTGCCCTGGGTTTGAGTCCCAGCTCTGGTCCCAATGAGCTGTGTGACCTTGGGAAAGCCCCTCACCTCGATGGGCCTCATTTTCCCCATCTGTAAAGTGTGGGAGTTGGGCCACACGTGTAGGTCACTGAAGCGTCTGAGGCCCTCGATTCCCTGGTGAAGGGTCAGGATTAGAATCCAGGTCTTCCTGGCTGCCTAGCCCTTCATTCCCAGACAGAACAGCCTCCTCTCCCCACCCTCTCACGACCCCGAGGTTCTGGCCACGGACCCAGATCTCCATGAGGTGCTCCCCCTCCCCCCTCCCCGGGCAGTCCCGCCCCACCTGCCAGCCCTTACCCCACGATGTCCAGGAGGGCTCTCATGAGGGGCTTCTCTTGGTAAAGGATGCCATGCTTTGCACACAGAGACTTCACCAGGGGGGCGACCTTGTGGTAATTGTGACGTGGCATGGTGGGGAAGAGACTGGGGCAGGGGCAGGGAAAGAGGAGGTGAGCAAGGCCTAGAGGGAGACCATCTGGGCCCAGCCCTTCCCTCTGCAGATGAAGAAACTGATGATCAGAGAGGACCAGCGAGGAACTCAGCCACCTAGCCAGTCTATGGTAGGGTGGGAACCTGAACCCGGATCCTCTGCTTCCCCGCTCAGCGGAGCTCCTGGCTGGGAAGGACATGGGCAAAGAGAAGTCCCAGCGAAGGGGCTCCCCTCCACCCGTGCAGACCAGCATCTGCTCTGCATTGGATCATCTTAGAAAGGGACCTGGAACATCGAGCGGGGAAGTGACTTGCCCAGGATCGCACAGTCAGAATGTGTATCAGGGGCAAGATCTGAACCCAGGGCTTTCTGCCTCCAAGACTGGTTCTCTATCCGAGGCCACCGCTGCCTCTCAACGGTGCAACGGCAGCTTCCCTGTGTCCATGACGGGGCCAGGGCTGAGGATGAACGCGCCGTGGCACATTTAAGTGTCCGCCACGTGCCAGGCGTGGTGTCAGGGACGCGGACCAAGTGCCTTTGCATTGGCAGGGCCCTCCTCCTCCTCTTCGATCTCGGGCTTGCCCCTCCCCAGACGTCCGGCCACCACCACCCCACGCCCTCCCCGGCCTGCGCCCGGACTCACTGATGCTCAATCTGGAAGTTGAGGTGGCCGCTGAACCAGTCGTTGAAGAAGGACTGTTCCACGTTGCAGGTGGCTGAGAGCTGCCAGGGAGAGGGAGGATTGGAGACGAGGAAGGAGCCGATATCTTGGGGGCAGCCTGGCTCCTTGGGCCGGGTTGGGGATCGCCCACCTTCATCCATCCCATCAACCCCAGCGTCAAAGCTGGAAGGGACCCACAAGGCGGCCCCTCAATGGCGCCCCCAACAAATCGCCATCCAAGCATGGCTGGAAGACCCCTGGGACAGGGAACTCACTACCTCCAGAGAGAATGAAGAAATTTCCCCTTGGGTCAGTCTAAATCTGTCTCTTTGTCACTTGTCATCACTACATCCAGTTCTGCCTTGGGTGACCAAGAGAAGGAAGCTAATCCCTTTTCCCCAAGACAGCACTTTATGATTACTATGTACCTCATAAATAATCCACCTAACAAATAATATCGTTATTAACTCCCTCACGCCCCACCCGACTCCTTTCTTCCAGTTAAGAGGAGAATATCCTGTGTTCCTCCCAGCCATCCCGGTGGCGGTGGCGTGCCCCGGTCCAGTTTCCCCACCACCCTGGGTGGTCTGCTCTCCCTGAAGCCGAACCTCTATCCCAGATTCTATTGCTCCACCCACAAGGCATATAGAGCCCCCATCGGTGGAGCTCCATTCATTTCCTCAGTAGACCCAGCTAAGGAAAACTTGAGTCGATAGGTTCAAGTTGTCATCGGCCAGATGTCATCTCATTCCTCGTGAGCTCACATCCCCCAATGATGAAAGGGAAGACAACCCCTGATCCTCTTCCCACCTCCCCCCGGCACAGCCCTCACCTGGCTACTGAGCCAGTCTTGGTATTTCTCCCGATCGATGTTCATAGGAATATGATTCATCTGTGTGACCCACACAAACCAGTGGCTCTCCAGGAACCTGGGAGAGAACACCAGGACAGCCCTGAGCGTCTGCACACACCCAGGGTCCCCTGGAGCTTCTAAAGGCCTGACAACCTGGGCACGAAGGAGGGCAGTGCCTCCATTACTCCCTGGGGCCGCCCACCTCATGCCAGGAGAGCAATGGAAGGTCAGTGTCCCAGTGGCGACCAGCAGGAGGGTCTGCTGGAGCGCCTGGAGGTCTCGGCCAGTAGATGTTTCACCACGTGGCTCTATGCCCCAAGTAGGCACGGTGACAAGCAGGCAATGGGCATCTGGGCATGGTCTACATTGTCAGGGGGAGCAGCAAGGCTGAGACCACGGCGTAGCACTTTTTAATCTGGACGTGTTGCCTTGACGCTGGCCTGAACTCCCTGCACACTGCTTGGTCAAGGGTCTGTGATACTAGGGCAGTCTTCGCTCCCTCCAAGAGCCAAGGGGAGGGGACCCCTGAGCTCTCCTGTGAGGCTCTGAGGCCTTTAAAATGACCCTTGGGCCGGGGGGGCGGGTAGTCGAAACAAGCTTTGGCCCTTGTCCCCAAGGATGAATTGGCACAGCCTGGCTACCTGATAAAGTTGAGGAAACAGAGGGATCCCAGGACTCCATAGAAAGGGATGTAGGTGATGAAGAACCGCGTGTAGTAACTGATGGCCCAGGCCAAATCCTAGGGAGAGAGACAAGAGCTTAGACACTAGGCCTCACACTGCTGGATGCTCTGTGGCCCCCACAGTGTGTGTGTGAGTGTGTGTGTGTGCATGTGTGCACACGCGTATGTGTGCATGTGTGTGTACACGCATGTGCACATGTGTGTGCCTGCGCGTGTGAGTGAGCGTGCATGTGTGTGTGTGTGAGCATGCATGCATGTGTGTGTGTGCGCGCGCGCATGCGCACAGAGGATCAGAGGCCAGAGCCAAAAGGACCCCCAGAGGCCTCCTCGTTTTATGCAGGGGAGGGCGAGAGGGAGACTGGAGCCAGGAGACTTGCCCAAGAGTCCGTCAGTGGCCAAGGGAGGATTAGAACTCAGGTCCCTTGCCTCCAAGGCCAACGCTCCTTCCTGCCTGCCTGTGGCAGAAAGCTCCACAGAGGCGGGAGTGCAGAAAGAGCCACGTGTGTTCAGGCATGCCGACGTGTCGCAGGCTCCTTTTTATTAAGGGAGGGAGTCCACAGAGTGTGAGGGTGGGGCACTGGGTTCTGGAAGCCCGCCCTGCTGGACCCACCCTCCTTGATCTCATCCCTCCTCGGCCCTGGGGGCGTCAGTCCTGGCCCCAGCACCAGGGGCTCCTTCCCTGCCCCCTAGCTTACCTTAAGCCACACAGCCTTGACTTTGGGGCCCTTCCCCTTTATTTCACTAGCCAAGGGAACTCCCAGATGAGGAGACTCCCTCCAGTAATACAGAGGGGCAGCTTGTCGATGCCTCAGGGGTCTTAAGAGAGCTGCCTGAGTCACTGAGAGGTAAAGGACGGGTCAGAGGTCAGCTGCCCTGTTGACCCCATGCCGGCCCCGCAAAGGAGACCGCAGGACTGAACAGAGGTGGACCCAAAGAAGGATGGATTCCCTTGGGAATTTGCAACAATGCCAGAGGCAAAGGTGCTGGGTGTAGGGTCAGAGGGCCGGGGTTCGAATCCTGGCTTGGCCCTTAACAACCTGTGTGAATTTGCGTGACTCCCTCGACCTCCCCGGAGCTCAGTTTCCTGAATGGGGGGCTAGGACGAGAAGCCTTTAAGGTTCCGCCTCCCAGCTGTACATGTGAGCCCAAGGCCAATCACCTCCCACCCCCGTAGGAGCCGAGTAACTCAGAGACCGGACGTCCAGCTCACTACCTGCACTGGCCTCTGCCCTGGGCTCCCCCCGGGTCTCCCCAAAGGCCTGGCACCCAGTGCCACCCCCCGGATCTGGGGTCACGTGACTCACCACCCAGTCTTTGCGCACAATCATGGTCATGATGATCTGGAACTGGAAGTACATTGGGATGAGTAATGGTGGCCCGACTGTGGGAGGAAGAGAGGAGATGTTGAGAAGGAGCGGGGGCTGGGAGGGCAGGGGCGTGGCCCCCAGCCCCTTCTGTGTGCCCTACGGCTCGGTCATGCACCCTGGGGCTGCGGGGAGGGGGCTGGGGTGACTTCGCTGACCGTGGCCGTTATTATATCACGCTGAGGGCACGTGGGAGTCATGGTGGAGAGGACCCCACGATGGCTTAGGAGGTGAGAGGCCGGAGCCTGCTACAGCTCGGCCCCGAACCACCCGAGTGACCACGGACATAGCTGTCCTCTCTCTGGGCCTCAGTTTCCTCATCCATAAAAGAAGTGAGCAGGCCGCACAGCTTGGTGGGAAGCGTATTGAACGTGGGGCCCGAGCTCAGCTGTGGGGTCATTGGCAGGTCACTGAACCTCTGTGGGACTCAGTTTCCTCATCCACAAAACGAGTGAGTTCATAGGTTGGTATGGCGAGAAGTGCATTAAGAATTGGAGTCAAAGAATCTGGGTTGGGCCCCAGGCTCTGCGTTTTATCTGCTGGACGAAGGACAAATGACTTTATTTTTTATTTATTTAAAGGGCCTCTATTTCTTCATCTCTAAAATGGGAATAAAATAAAGATCTCTCTCATAGAGGTGTTCTGGGGAAAGGAGGAAAGGGTGGAGCTGAGCCTGGAGTCTGGAAGATCTGAGTTCCTTTCTAGCTTTAGACAATTTACTAGCTGGGTGACCCAAGGCTGGACATCTGCCTGCCTCAGTTTCCTCATCTGTAAAATGGGGATGACAGCATTGACCTCCCAGCGTTGCCGTGAGGATACAGTAAGTTAATGTCTATAAAGCACTTTGCCGACCTTAAAGCACCTTATAAATGCTGGATGTTATAAGTTATCCTCATAATTAGATGGAATCTCCGTTGATTAATTTCAATATTATAATATCAATTCTAGTAATGATTAGCACATTATTTATTATTAGATGGGAGCTCCTTTTATTAGGTTTCTCTCCAGTTATTAATATTATAACAATGGGGTATCGATTATGGTTATTAATACCATATTAATTATAACAGCCTATTGTTATATAGTGACTCCAGTGATCCACAGTGTAATATTAATTAGATTATTATGATATGATGATAGATAATTATTAGATGAGATGTCTAGTTATTAATTTAATTATAATTATTATAATACAACAATATAATATATGCTAATTATTAGCATATCAATATTATTCAATGAGAGCTCTGATTATATTAATCATAATCATTACAACAATATACAATCATTATCAGATGGGGTCTATGGTTGTTATTCCCCTCCTCCTCCTCCAGCTCTAGCATCCTACGACCTGTTGACTCTTCTCAGCACTTCACCAGCAAGGGAGGGGCAGAGGCAGCTCTCCCAGGGCTGCTGAGGGTCTGGGGCCTGGGGCAGGGTTCGGGTGGGTAGCCCTGGACCGGCCACTGTACTCACTTAAAAAGAAGTACTGATGCTGGTGGTTGTAAGGCAGGTATTTCAGTTTCTTCTTGCCGTACTGGAGGAGAGAAGGGAAATCGTTCAGAAGTGTCTGGACTGCTGACCCTGGCCTGGGGAGAGCCCAGCCATGGGGCCGGCAGGCAGGGAGGAGTCTGGGGGCAAGAGTGGGAGGTATCACCTCAAGTGACAGGAATCCCAAGTGATCCCAAGAAGCCAGAAAGAGGGGCCAAATTTCCCAAGATGACATTTAATGAAGATAAATGTAAAGTTCTACACTTGGAATAAACAATCAATTTCAGAAGGCCAGGATTGAGGATTAGAACTTACCTGAGCTCACTCATGAGCGCCTGGTATGGCAGACAATTGGTCAACAAGCCTTTATTAAGTCCCTACAATGTGCCAGGCACCATGCTAAGCCAAGCTTGGCCCTAACGCTACCATATCTGCATTGGTAGGACAGTGCCTGGATAAAAAGCTGGTCTGGCTTGGGGCCCTGCTAAGGGAAGGAAGCCAGATGGACAATGTGGGCCATTGGCCCACATGTTACACCCAGCAGGGGAGTGGCCCTAATAAGAAAGACCCTCAGGCAGGGATGTCAGTGGGGGTGAACCCACCCACATGGAATACTCTGTCTCCTGCCCTTGTCATCGAAGGAATGCATTGCATCAGGCCCAGGGCCAGTCCTGGCGCACCTGTTTGGGTGCACGTAACTGATCTGGCTGGCTTTCATGCCTGGACAAAGGACACAGGTGGAAAGGAGCATTTTGGCACCAAAAGGCCCAAGAGGAGGCGGGCCCACCTTGCTGCCAAGGGCTGGCAAGGGTCAAAGTGGGGTTGGGGCAATAGCCTTGGCAAAACGCTGACTCCACCTGGGACTTCTGGGACTCGCTTATCTCTGAACCAAGTAAGCACCAATGGGCTGAGCCCAACCTGTGGCTGGAAGTCCTGGGCAGCCCAAGTGGCCAGCAAAATCCTCAACGGCCTCTGCAACCCTGGACACTGGAACACTGGATAGGCCTCCCGGGCCTGGAGAACAAGGACCACAAGGGACAAGAGCTATCGTAATAGCTCATCCAAAGACCCCCCAACCCAACAGTCCATCTCTCAACTCCTTGTCTTCACATTGGCTGTCCTCCATACCTGGAATGCCTTCCCTTGCCTGCCTTCACCTCCCGGTTTCCTTCAAGACTCAGTTCGAATCCCACCTAATGAAAGAGGCCTTTCCAGGTGCCCCAAGACTAAGGCCTTCCCTCCAAGACTTCCTTCCATCTGCTCAGAAAAATGTATCTGGTATGCACAGAGTGGTTTACGCTCTCTCCCCCATTAGAATGGAAGCTCCTTGAGGGCAGGAACTGTCTTTTGCCTTTCTTTGATATCCCCAATGGTTAGCACAGCACTTGGCATACAGTAAGTGCTTAATAAATGTGTGCTGATTGGCTTGAATGGGATTGAGTACTGTTGTCTAAGAAGTGATGAAGAAAATGAAGAATTCAGAGAAGCAAGAGGAGACATCTCTGAACTGATGCAAAGCGAAGGAAGAAGAACCAGGAAAACAACATATACAATGACTACAACACTTCAAAGAGAACCACAAACCCGTTGAATAATGTGTCGTTCCAGTGACCAAGCCGGTTGAAAAGAAATGGGGAAAGAGGCGCTTCCCTTTTTTCTCTGCATAAGTGGGGGGCACCTGGGGGTCTGGAACACGGCCTGTGCTGCCAGACGCAGTGGATGAGGTCAGTTGCTGAGCTTTGCTGAACTACATCTCGCCCTTCACCCCTTACTCCCTTTCTTTTTTCAATTCATCATGACGGGGGAGGAGAAGGGAAATGGAAATGGAATATTATACATATATATGTATGTATAAACATTTTAAAGCCCTGTTTAGCAGTTCCATGATTGATCTGGAAGACTAAAGCTTCTGGACCAAGGGGATGGAGAGACAGCCAGAGCCCAATTCCCACCCGTCCCACTGGGGCGGGGGGAGCAAGCCCCACCTCCCCCCAGAGGCCATGTCCGAGTTGGATAACATTGCCAAGTCCCTTCAACACCTGCCCTGCACGGACTCTCCATTCTGGCAAACTGGCCTACATTTGCACTTGCCTGAACTTGGCATTCTATCTCCTACCTTCACCACCTGCCTTCCTCAAACATACACGGTGCTTCATAAGTGTTATTGATTGACAGACTGATCGATCAAAGCTCAGCTCTGCCATTTACCGTCCCTGGGTCTTTAAGCCAAGTTCCTTCATTTTTCTAGGTCTCAGTCTTCTCCTGCCAGACTCCATCCTCATACTTTCCTCCAAGTCTGTCCCTTCCCTTTCCCTCTGGGCTGCCCTTGAGTTCAGGCCACCAGGACCAGCCACCCAGATAACTCTAACAGCCCTGGAGCAAATTCCTGCCCCACCCCACCCCCATCAGTCTTTCAGCATCCCAAGATTTAACATTCCTTAGGCATGGGCCTAATCACAAGATGTTAGAAAATCTCAGAGGTCAACCCCATCATTTTACAGAGAGGACAGCTGGGCCCCAGAGAGGGGAAGGGAATTGGCCAAGCTCACACAGCCAGAAAGTGGTAGAATGAGGATTCAAACCTAGGACCCCCCACCCCAATGCCAGAGCTAGAGTTATTTCCACTGCCCCCTCCTAAAGCGCGTCACCACCACCTCTGGCCAAGGCCAGGCAGCCAGATCTTCCACATTAGCACATCGGTCCTAAATTCCAACACTGACATCAGGATTTCACAGTATTTAACAGGTTTAATCCTACCAGGGAGGGTAGTAAGGATGTGGGGGGGGGGACAACAGAATCAGAGATTTAGAGCCAGAAGAGACCTTCAAAATGTCCACCACTCTCGTTTTACAGAAAAGGAAATCGAGGCCCAGAGAAACAGGCCACTCACCCAAGGTCACACAGACAGTAAGATTTGAACCTCAAATCCTCATTCTTTCCACCATATCCCACTACCTGTCACTGATCACCCTTACAATAAGATCCTATTGAGCAGACAACCCCTATGCTATCACCTGGGCAAATCCCTTACTGACTGAGCCTCAGTTTTCTCCTCTGTTAAAAAGAGGGGTTTAGACTAGATGATCTCAGAGGCCCCTTCCAGGAGGAGGAAATCCAATGCTCCTTGTAGTTCTCATGATGCGTCTCTCTCCCCCTCCACCTCCCCCTCCCCTGGCAATTGCCCACCAGGTAAAGGACACATTCTTTAATCTGGCATTCAAGACCCCTCACTACCTTTCCATCTTCATCTTCATCATTTCCTATCCCTTCATCCTCCTCCATCTAAGCTGGGTCAGGATCACCCTGGGACCACCCATCCTCTTCCTTCATTCCCACCCAACTTGTTAGTCCCAACTCCAACACTGCCCCATTTCCTTAGTCCCAAGCCTTGGGGTGAATTCTGCCTCATAGACTTACAAGCTGGGTGACCATGGGGGAGACCTCTCTGTGGGAATGTGAAACAACAGACCGGACTCAATGATCTCTGAGATTTCTTCTAGCTCTCAATCCGTGACCCAGGGCTGCTCTTAAACCCTAACCTGTATTGTGCTCATTTGTTGGGAGGCCATAATCCTTCTGGCTAGGCAGAGCCCCATAAAAGAAGGGGCCACATCCCCTCAATTCCCCAGTTCTGCCCCCTGGGAACTGAACCCACAGCAGGTGCTTGAGAAATGTTTATGGAATTGATGAATAAGTGAATAGCTACCTACAGTAGGCACTGGCCCCTGAGGCCAGGCTTCATTTGGGGGACAACACAGCCCTGCTCAGACAGAGACCCCTCCCACCCCAGAAGTGGAACAGGACGCCTTTTGTTTCTGCAAAGAGGATTTCTGTGAAACTGTCCACTGCAGCAAAGCTGGGAGTAATCCTGTTGCTAACGGCAACCCGATTATAATTCAAAACCCTGGCACTGAAGACAAGACTGTGCAAGACGAGATGTCCCAGAGGCCTGCCCGACCCCATCTTCCTCAGACTCAGAGCTGGGGGGACCCCTGGGGTTGCTGAGTCCAGCCCCCTCCATTTACAGAGGGGGAAACTGAGGCCCAGAGAGGGCAGGTGACTTGTCTACTCGTTAGAAAGAGGAAGAGTTGATCCAATTCCAGGCCTTCTAATTCAAAATGCACTATTCTTTGGGGAGGAGAGAGAGAGAGAGAGAGAGAGAAGAAAGAGGAAAAGGAGAGAGAGGAAAGAGGAAAAGGAGAGAGAGAGAGGAAAGAGGAAAAGGAGAGAGAGGAGAAAGGAGGGAGGGAGAGAGAGGAGAGAGGAGGGAGGGAGAGAGAGAGAGAGAGGAAAGAGGGAGGGAGAAAGAGGAGAGAGGAGGGAGGGAGGGAGAGAGAGGAGAGAGGAAAGAGGGAAGGAGAGAGAGAAAGAGAGGAAAGAGGGAGGGAGAGAGAGAGACAGAGAGAGAGAAAGAGCGTGAGGAGGAAGCGTGCAAGTGAGCACAGGGGGAGAGAAAGAAACAGACACAGATAGAGGAGAGAGAGACAGAGAGGAAACAGAGACAGAGAGATGGACAGAAAGAGAGGGGGGTGGAGAGAGAGAGGGAGAGGCGACAGAAAGAGACAAGAGCAGAGGAGACAAAGAGAGACAGAAAGTGACAGAGACAGAGATAGAGGAGACACACAGAGAGAGTCAGAGGGACAGACAAAGAGGAAAGAGAGACAGTTGCATTCAGGTGTTTCTTCTCTGCCTCCAGGAAGGGTTTGCTCTTTCCCCAGGGAAAATTAAAAAAACACTCCACAGTACCAGTTCTTAGGAGCACAGGCCTGGTGCTGCAAAGAGCTCAGAGTTCATCTAGGCCAACCCTTTCATTTTAGAGAAGGGGAAACTGAGGCCCAGGGAAGTAAGTGACTTTTCGAGGCCACACATCAGAGACAGAATTTGAACCCAAGCCAACCTAGAGTTACAAAGTTAGAGTTACAAAGCCCCTCAGAGGTCATCAGCTCCAACCTTCTCATTTCTACGCATCAGGAAGCTGAAGCCCAGGGAACGAAGTGCCTCACCCAAGAAGCATCACAGCTGCATCTCAGGCTCACAGACAGTGAGTTGTTTCATATTTGGGCGAGCCTCACAACCCCCTGAGGGAACTCTAAGCCCTAATCTGCAGACTCTAATCACTCCCTTTATCTACATATCCCACATATCCCACATCTACATTCATAAAACTCAGTGCGGGCTGACAAGGAGGGGCAGGAAGGGAGATTCCCGTCTAGCAGGCTGGCAAGAAGAGAGCTGTCTTTGTGGGTGTTTGTGGCAAAGGGATTACACTGCTGTGCCTGGCCCTAGAGGGCAAAACCAGGAGCCTTTCCAGGCTCCTCACACCTCACTACCACCCCGAGAACTCTGTGATCCAGTGACACCAGCCTCCTTGTCTCTCCTCACACATGACTGTCCTCCCAACTCCGGGCATGTCCCCTCCTCAAATGTTCTCCTCCCTCTCCCCCTCCTCCTTCCCTTCCCCCCCTCCTCCTTCTCCCCTCCCCCTCCTCTGGGCCTCCTGGCTTCCTTCAAGTCCCAGATAAAATCCCACTTTCTACAAGAAGCTTTTCCTGCCTCCTTAGTGCCCATTATCCTCCTTCTGAGATTGCCTCTAATTTATCCTGCACATATGCTATATGTGAAAAGCTGGTTTTTCGTCGTCTCTCCCCTGTAGGAGGGTGAGCTCCTCAGGAACAAGGGCCACATCTTTGCCTTAGTTCATGTCATGGGCCCTGACTTGGCTTGGCCATAGAGGAAAGTTGGAAAGAGGCAAGTTTAGGCTGGATACTGGGAAACATCTGCTGACCATGACAGCTGTCCCAGAGTAAAAGGGGATGCCTCACAGGGGTGCGTCTCTCCTTCCTGGAGGCCTTCAAGCAGACAGGGGTGACCACTTGTCACCATGTTGGAGAAGACCTCTGCATTCAGGCATGAGTTAGATAAGGTGACCTCTGAAGTCTCTTCCAATGCCCAGATTCCACAAATGAGATCTGTACTTCCCTAGGAACTGATGAATACCTCTGCCTACGGTGGACAGAGCCTTGGACTTGGGAGCTGGGAAGACCTGGGGTCAAGCCCTTCCTCAGACACTTGGATTTAAGTGGGGAGGCATCTCAGCGATCCTCTAACCCAACTCCACTCATTTTACAGATGAGGAAACTGAGGCTCATTAAGGGCCATGGAGCCAGTGTCAGACTGAGATTTGAACCCAAGCCTTCCTGATTCCCAAGTTCAAAGGCTCATCTCAAGATGAGGTAGGTTGGTCCTTCCCCGGATCCCCCATTTCTGGGCTATCCTCACAACTCAGAGGGACTCCCTCCCTCCTCCTCCTCTTACCTCCACCGGCTGCCACTCGCCCAGGACAAAGACATGGAGCATGTTCACATCGGGGTCCTTCTGGAAGATGTTGGGCTTGGCGTGGTGCTGGAAGTGCCGATGATTCCACCAGTTGGCTGAGGCTCCCTGGGGGGGAAGGAGAGGGGATGGGGCTGATGAGCTCTGGGACCTGATGCTGGCAGGCGCCTGGAGCCCTGGGAACCCATGCATCCTGAGCGCTGGTGCCAGGGAAGTGCAACACACAGGGGCAGACAGCCAGATCAATGAAAAGAGGGGTGGGGGCGTGACCTCATGCAGAGTGACATAAAGAGAACCCACTATACACCATGTCCGGAAGAATGTCCTTAGAAGATAAGTCACTATAAGGAAGTCACATTGAGCAATAAGAAACCGGCTACAGATCATGAAACATACCTCTCCAGTCTTAAGAGAGAGGTGAAGGCTATCGGGGCAGGATGCCCGATACACTACCAGATTCAGTTACTGCATCCCCTGTTTTTGCTTAAATGTTTTTCTTTGCTACAAGGGAGGGGTTAAGCTGGGGAGGAGGGGGATGGGTGAGAGGGAAGAGAGGTAATTCCGGAAATCATGGATACCTAAAACAAAAGGCATCAGTAAAAAATGCTTTTTTTCTTGAAGTGGAAAGGGATGTCTGTCAATAGAAAATGGGTCAACTGCATGATTTGGGTAAGTCATTTCTTTCCTCTTCTGTAAGAAGATGATGGGATTAGGCAGTCTCTCTTCCAGCTGTGATATTTTATAGACCAGATAATTCATAAAGTTCTTTCCAGTTCTAAATCCAGGAAAGATCATAACGCAGTGAGAAGAGGCCTCAGAGGCTGTTTAATCATTTTACGGAGCATGAAACTGAGGCCCAGAAAAGTTAAATTAATTGCCCAGGATCACACAGCTGGTAAGTGTCTGGGGCAGAATTCCATCCCAAGACTTCCCGGGCTCTACAAGAAAGTATCAAATAATCACCAATCCAACCGTCAGCCACTAATTCTGACCCAATTCCCCAGCCAAAGCTTCTTACCTGAACTGAAATGCGCGTAACTGGATGGATTTGAAAGTGACATACTGTTGTTGCTGTTATTACCACACCCTTGAGCCTTCCCTCTCTATGGGGTCTCCATCCCTTTGCCCGTGACCCTCCCAAGGGAGCTGCCTGTTTTCAGAGTGACAAGCTCAGGGCACTGGGCATTGGTGGGAAGTGTTCCTTCTTGCCCAATTAATCAGCGGCACCCAAGGATTATTGATAAGCCCTCAGCTGGCTTGTTCACTTCCCGAGATAGATCTAGACAGAGATGGCAGATTTGCCAAAGGCCTGACTTGTGCCAAGAATGTTTTCCAAGCACAAAATGCTTGCTGGAGCAGACACGTGTTTTCATCGGTTGGCCCGCACTCTTGTCTAAGATATTAACCTGGCAAAAGTCCCCCAACTTGATGGAGACATCCGTGTTGACAGGTTCTGGAGAGAGAGCATGAGGGTGGCCCAGCACGTCATCTAGCGACGAACCACTGGCAGAAGCACTGAGGGAGATGCCTTGAGCCCGGGCTATCTATATCACTGCTCTGTGCAAGAGGCTCCCTGGGCTCCCAAGGGTGGGTCTAATCCCCCATGCTTTCCCCTCTCAGCTAGGTCTCCCACCTTCTGCAGGAAGCCTTCCCCGAACTCTCCTAATTCCAGTGCCTTCTTCCTTTTAACTATTTCCAACTTATCCTGTAGGTAGCTTGCTTGTACATATTTGTTTGCATGTTCCCTCCCCCATTGGACTGGGAGCCCAGACTGTCTTTTATCCCTTTTTGTGCCCCCAGTGCTTAGCACATAGTAGGTGCTTTATAAATTCTGGTTGGATGTTGAATGAGTGAATGTTTGAAATGTAGGAGTAAAATGGGTGTGTCCCTTATGTTTTATGTTCCTCGTCTCCTGGGATCCTAGAACTATAGAAGGCTACTCCCTCTTAGGATGCAAACTGTATCCCCTCCACCCGTGTCTTCCTGAATGGAATGCTTTACATTTTATATCCATTATCTCCTAGTAAGAGTACTGTGACCTGGGGCATTGTCATCCCCATTTTACAGAGGAAGAAACTGAAAGCAACATCCACCCTCCCTCCTGCCTCTGACCACCCTGAGAAAATACTGACCAGCAAGAAGAAATTAAAAAAAAAAAAAAGATACCCTGGATCAAATTCAAATCAGCCCCTGAGCTGGATGTCAAAAGACCTGGATTTGGAATCCTCTGCCACTTACTAACTGGCTGATCTTGGGTAGCTTACTCTCTGGGTCTCATTTTCCCCACCTGTAAAATGAGGAAGTTGAACTCTGTAGTCCCCAGGATCCTTCCCACTGGCTGGAAGCCTTGGACTAGCCCAGAGCTGGTTCTGTAGGCTGTGAAGATGAATTGCCTCCCTCACTGTCCCCTATCCTACCCCGCCCCTCTAAAACATCTGCTATGTCAGGTCAAAAACTAATGTCCTGAACAAACAGAGCCAAGATGGCAGAGGAAAGGCAGCAATCCAGATGAATTTTAATGAACTTTAAAATAACACTGTGGTCAAATTTTGGAGTGGCAGAGCCAACAAAAGGTTAGGGTGAGACATTTTTCTGGCCTAACATAACTTAGTAGGTCTACAGAGGTCTGTGATACCGAGGCGGGGGCTGTCGGCAGCACTAGCAGCACCTTTGGGAGCTCTCAGTCCAGAGACTGTAAGGGGGTCAGATCAACAGGTCAGAGACATTGCAGGGGACTGCTTGCTGGCACTGAGTACAGGTGGTACTGGCTGGCAACTCTATGGCCCACGTGCAGTTTTAGGTTGCAGTTCCAGGGCCGAGAGAAGTACAGAGAAGACCAAGAAACAAACTCTGAAGAAGAAAAGTGAAAACAACTACAAACCAAATCTCAAAAAAAAAAAAAAAATGCTAATTGGACCCAAACCTAACAAGAATTCCTGGAAGAGTTAAAGAAAGAGTTAAGAGTTTGCCAGTGGACAGAGCACCAGCCCTAGAGTCAGGAGGACCTGAGTTCAAATACGGCCTCAGACACATAACACTTACTAGTTGTGTGACCCTGGGCAAGTCACTTAACCCCAATTGCCTCAAAAAAAAAAAAGAGTTAAGCGTGGTAGAGAAAAATTAGGAAAAGAAATGAGTGATGCAAGAAAATTATGAGAAGAGAATTAAAGATCTTGGTAAAAAAATACTGAAGAAAGTAACACCTTAAAAAAACAGAATGGGCCAAATAGTAATAGAGGCACAGAGATTTACTGAAGAAAAGAATTCCTTCAAAGCTGAATTGGCCAAATGGGAAAAAAGGTACAAAATCTCACTAAAGAAAAGAATTCCTTAAAAATTAGATTCAGACAAATGAAGGCTAATGACTCTATGAGAGATCAAGAAACAATAAAACAAAGACAAAAGAATGAATCTCTTTCCATCTCATTGGAAAGACAACTGATCTGAAAAATAGATCAATGAGAGAGAATTTAAGAATTATTGGACTACTTGATAGCTATGATCAAAAAAAAAGCCTAGACATCATATCTCAATAAATTGTCAAGGAAAACTGCCCCCATATCTTAGCTCCATAGAGTAAAAGAGAAATTGAAAGAATCTACTGATCGTTTCCTAAAAGAGATTCCAAAATGAAAATTCCCAGGAATATTATAGCCAAATTCCAGAGCTCCAAGGTCAAGGAGAAAGAATTGGAAGCAGCCAGAAAGAAACAATTTAAATACTGTAGAGCCACAGTCAGGATAACACAAGATTTAGCAGCTTCCACATTAAAGGAGTGGGGGGCTTATAATATGATATTCCAGAAGGCAAAGAAGCTAGGATTACAACCAAGAATAACCCAAACAATAAAACTGAATGTAATCCTTCGGGGGTGGGGGGTGGGAATAGATATTTAATACGGTAGTGGACTTTCAAGCATTCCTGATGAAAAGAACAGAACTGAACAGAAAATCTGACATTCAAACACAAGACTGAAGAGAGGCATGAAAAGGTAAACCTGAAAGAGAACTCATAAGGGTCTCAATAAATTTAAACTGTTTATATTCCCATATAGGAAGGTAAAAGAACTTCATCATTATTAGGGCAGTTAAAAGGAGTCTGCATAAACAGAGGGCACAGCTATGAGCCAATTATGCTGCAACGATCTCCAAAAAAAATGAAGGCATGAGAAAGAGGGATGCATTGCAAGAAGGGGGATGGGAGAGATAGAATGGGGAAATTTTCCTAAAGGAGCATAAGGAATAGCTTTTACAGTGGAGGGGGAAATGGGGGGGATGGGATGGGTGGCAGGTAATGCTTGAACCTCACTCTTATCAGAATTGGTTCAAAGGGAAGAATATATACACACACTCCGTTGTATATAGAAATCTATCTTATCCAATAGGAAGAAATAGAAGGGGAAGGGGATAAGAGATGGGGTTGGGGTTGATGAAAGGAAGGATGGATTAAAGGAGGCAGTGGTCAGAAGCAAAATAGACTTTTGAGGAGAGTCATGATAAAAAGAGAGAAGAATAAATTGAAGAAAATGGAAAGAAGGGAAATAGACAGTAATCATAACTGTGAATGGGATGAGCTCACCCATAAAATGGTAGCCGAAAGCAGAATGGATTAGAAACCAGAATCCAATAATATGTTGTTTAGAAGAGACATGTTTGAAACAGAAACACACACACAGAGTTAAAACAAAGGAGCAGAATCTATTATTTACTTCAGCTGAAGTTAAGAAGGCAGGGGCAGCAATCTTGATCTCAGACAAAGCAAAAGCTAAACCAGACCTAATTAAACAGGGAAACTACATTTTGCTAAAAAGCACTATAGTCTACGGATTATTACCCCCAAAAATTTACAGCAAGTTTCTCTGATAAAGACCTCATTTTTCAAATATATAGAGAATTGAGTCAAATTTATAAAAATAAGAGCCATTCCCCCTAAATGATAAATGGTCAAAAGATAGGAACAGGCAATTTTCAGAAGAAGAAATCAAAACTATCTAGAGTCATATGAAAAGATGCTCTAAATCACTATTAACTAGAGAAAGGCAAATTAAACCAACTCTGAGGTACCACCTCACACCTATCAGAAATGACAAATGTTGGAGGGGATGAGGGGAAAATAGGTCCACTAATGAACTCCTGGTGGAGTAGTGAACTGGTCCAACCCTTCTGGAAAACAGTTTGGAACTATGCCCAAAGGGCTACAAAACTGTGCATACCCTTTGACCAAGGAATACCACCGCTAGGTCTATGTCCCAAAGAGAGCAAAGAAAAAGGGAAAGGACTTAGACATACAAAAATATCCATAGCAGCTGTTTGTGATAGCCAAGCATTGGAAATCAAGGGGATGCCCATCAGCTGGAGAATGGCTGAACAAGTCATTGTATATTATTGTGATGGAATACTACTGTACTCTAAGAAATGACAAGGAGGGTGTTTTCAGAAAAACCTGGCAACACCCACAGGAACTGATGCAAAGTGAAGCGAGAAGAACCGGGAGATCACTGTGCACAGTTAACAGCAACCTCGTAATGATGATCAACCGTGAAAGACTTGGCCATTCTTGACGATACAATGATCTAAGACAATTCCAAAAGATAATGACGTGGTGATCCAGAGACAGAACTGATGAACTGAGAGCAAATTAAAATATAATTTTCTCACTTTCTTTTTCTTGCTTTTTTTTTTAAATATGGCTAATATGGAAATGTTTTAGATGATTTCACATGTATAATTGATATATCATTTGCCTTCTCAGTGGGCATAGGGGGGAGAAAATTTGGAACTTAAAATTTAAAAAGAAGGTTTAAAATAAATAATGGAACTCCACAACAAAACCAAAAACCAAACATCCTGTTTCTCACATGACGCCCCTCCCCATCTCACTCCAGCTTCCCTCCCTCATTTACTACACACCAGTCCCTTTTCCACACTCTGTGTTCCAGCCAAACTGACCTGGGGCCTGATTCTCGGACATGATGGCCCATTTCCTGCCTCCATGACTTTGTACTCCTTGCAGCTGACTCCCTTCCTCCCGACAGCCTCTCAGAAGTCTGAGCTTCCTTCATTCAAAGTCAGGTCAAGAGCCACCCCCTCAAGAAAGAGGCCCTCTTCCCTCAACTCATCTAGCGCTCCCTGAAATGACTTTCTATTTACCAATGTGCATACGCTGTCCCCGCCCAAAGGATACAAGAGGGCAGTGATGGTTCTTTTGGGGGCTTTGAATTCCCAGATCCTGGCAGTGACTGGCACACAGGTGGTGATTAGCAAATGCTTATTGAGTAAATGAATGGTAGATTTCAGTGAAAGAGTGGGAGAAACAGCTAGGAGGGGAATCTGGGCCCCTTGACCTAGCCCACTCCTCCTCCTCCTTCCCCAGGGGTCTGCGTGCCAGCTAACCTGCGCCCCCTCCCCTCGCCCAATTCAGCCTACAAAAGCAAGCAACAGAGATGAGTGCTGAACCAAAGTTCTGGCTTGGGTATTACTGAAATTTGGCCCAATCCCTCTGGCCTGCCCACGGAGCTGGGGTCAGGGTCCACCCCCACCCTGGGGGGCATCCCTTCCTCTGGACCAGGGCCACATGGGGCCACACAGACCAGCCTTGTGGTCTCCACAAGGCTAAGGCTGGTTAGGAGGGGGGTGCTGCTTTTCAGCATTCAAGAGAGTTTTTATTAGAAAGGACAGAGCAGGAGAAAAGACACAAAGCTCCTTGTGTGACTCGAGGCCCCCCAATCCTGGCAGAAAACCAGACCCTCGTACGAGCTCAGGCGAGGCCGCTGGTTAGGAAGCTGGGTCTCCCATCAGCCTGGGCCAGCAGGAGGCCAAGCTGGCCGTGAGAAGGCGCCTCGGCTCTGCTCAAGCCAGGAAAGGGAGAAATCGGCTCATTGGGGACCAAGAGGGAAGGTGAAAGCCCAGGGCCCAGCGGTCAGAGCCAGCCAAGTTCTGCGAGGGAGCCAGGCCAGTGACTGCACCAGGGGGCAGGTTCACAGGAGCCCTGGTCCGTGAGCAAACTGAGGCCCAGGAAGGTGACGTGAGAGATTGACTAGGTCAAGTCTCCCATTTTACAGATGAGGAAACTGAGGCAAACAAGGTTTAGTGACTTGGCCAGGGTCAAACAGCTAGGAAGTATCTGAGGCTGGATTTGAACTCAGGTCTTCCTGACTCCAGGCCTGGTGCTCTGTGCACTGCGGTGTCCCCTAGCTGCCCTTAGAATAGAATTTTAAGAGTCAAATGTTGGCTCTCTGGAAGAAAACATGTCCTGATTATGAGAGCTGCCCCAAGGTAGACTGGCCTGCAACAGGACTTGTAGGCGCCCTCCTCCTTACTGGAAGGGCTCAGACACTGGCCAGTCACCTGCTGGGTATGTGGTCATAGAGATTAATTTGGGGACCCTTTGGTCCGGAGGTCCCTCTCAGCTCTGGGATACCACTCTGTGCAATGACTTATCCTAGGTCATTCAACCAGTAATGAGCACATCTGAGCTTCGAAGTCGAGACCCACATATTGCCCGCTATGCCCCCTCCACTGCAGCTGGCAAGCCCCACGGCTCTTCTCTCTGCCCTCAGTTACTGAGTCCCTGGGCATCTTAGGGTGTCAGTTTCTTCATCCACAAAGTGGGTATATCAGGCTTACCCTGCCTCCTTGTGAAGATTAAACTACAAATCAAAATAAGCCACGGTCATCTCCGTGCCCCCGTGAGACATCAGAAGTTCTTACCAGATGTATTTCCTTCCAATAACTCATGACTTACCAAGATGAGTTAATTTGGCTTGTAGCCCCAGAGCAGGGAGGGATCCCAAGCCTAGCCTCTCACTTGATTGAGGAGGAAACTGAGAACTGTTGTTATTCAACAAGAAGAGAAATAAGAATGATCCCGGTAGTGTGTGATGGGCAAGAGAAAGCTATCAAGAGCATTCTGGGAAAATCTGAGGATGCAGAGTGCTTTCCACCGGGAGGAATCAGGGCAGGCAGCATCTGAGTGGGGTCTTGAAGTTGGCTTCTGAGGGGACCAGGTGAGGAAGGATGGCATGCCAGACATGGGGCACAGCCTGTGCAAACACACGGAGGAGGGCTGGGAAATCTGCTTCTCCTTGCCCAGACTGGCTTGGAGGGACAGATCTGAGAACGCCTCTGATCTGTAAAGGAAAATGAGATGAGGCTGAGGCTGCTTTGCACTGACAGCACTTACCTTGAGGTGGCCAATCACAAATTTGTGGACAAAGTGGTTCCACGTGGATTTCTTGTAGACCGAGAGATGGCCATAGTCATGTTGGAGCCATCCAGCCTGGGCCTGGGGAAGAGAGCAGGTCAGGAAAAGACACTTAGTGGGCCCCTAGAATGTACCTGCAAGGCCTGGCCTGCATGAGCCAATCAAAAGGACAGAAACAGAGGGTCCAGGTGTGCCCTGGGAGCATAAGGAGGTGAAAGGTAAGAATGAAGGGCAGAGCCAGGGAAGCTTTGTCTCTAACTCAGCATGTGACCTGGGGGTGAGCACCTCCCCTTTCAAAGCCTGTTTCCTCATCTGTAAAATCAGGGAGTGGAATGATCCATAAGGTTCCAGCTCAGATAGTCTATGTTCTAAGCTCTCTCCTGTAGGGTCTCCCCCATAGCTGACATTCCATATTCTAATGTCCCCTGTTTCTCACCTGGGAGATCGCTAAGATGAAGGCTGTCAAGATGGTCGAGATCCAGCCGGTGCCAAAGTAGAAAATGGTGAACCAGCCAATGCTCTCCATGATGATGATGTGGGCCAGGAGCAGGAGGAAGAACATGTGGTTGGCCTCAAAGAGCTTCATGTCTTCTGCGGTCTTCCTCAGGGCTCGGAAGTCCTCTGTGATCTGAGGCTGAGAGGCCAGAGCCCAAGAAGGGGTATCAGCCACATGGGCAATCCCCTACAACATGGGAACCCTAAACGTCCCCAAGCAACTCAGTGCTCCCTCCCAGAGGAACCAGCTTTCCTATGCTGAAAGGGTTATCTGGGTGTCCACCTCCAGGCCATCAACAGATAGAAATATTTCTTGAATTTCACATGCCCATCCTCATGCTAGGTGCTGCATTAGGGAGAGGGAAGCAATAGGCATCCTCTATGCCCTGAGAAAACTTCAAGTCTGGCTGGGAAAAAGGCATAAATTAAAAATATATAAACTATTGAGTCATCAGCAAATAGGTATAGTTTTGTCTCCTCTTTACCTATGTTTATGTCTTTAATTTCTTTCTCTTGTTTTACTATCACTGGCATTTCTAGAATGTGTCAGATAACAGGGGTGGAATGGGGGTTCTTGTTTTACCCCTGTGTTTACTGGGAAAGCTTCTATTGTTACTCTTCTATAGGACTCTGGCTTTGGCCTTTAGATAAATACTTTTTCATGATTTTAAAGAGGCTCTTCCATCCCTGTGTTTTATAGGGTTTTAGCAAAATGAGTGCTCTGTCTTGTCCAAGACTTGTTTTTTTTCCGCATCTCTTGAGATAATCATGTGGTTTGGGATGTTTCTGTTTTTAATATAAATAATTATGCCATTTGTTTTCTTTATTCTGAACCATCCTTGTATCCCTGGTATAACATACCTGGATGATTTTATGTTTTTTATTTGGGGGGGGGGCAAGAGGGTTAACTGACTTGCCCAGGGTCACACAGTTAGTATGTGTTATGTGTCTGAGGCCATATTTGAACTCATGTCCTCCTGAATCCAGGGCCAGTGCTCTACCCACTGTGCCACCTAGCTGCCCCGACATAGACATATCCTTTTAAAAGGATAATTTAACAAGATAAGGTAAGAGAAATGGTGTAGCTAGATAATAGTTTATATGGAAAAAGAGATGGGGGTCTTAGTAGATTACAAGCTCAATGTGATTACTGTGTGAGCTGAGCAGGGGAACAAAGGAAAACTTGTCATTCCATTGGTGTGGGCAATGACCATCAGGGCCATTGTGCAACTTAATGACTTTAGAAAATTGCCCTGAGCACTTAAGAGGTTGAGTGACTGGCCAAGGGGAATGGAAATCTGGGTATTTGAGGCTAGTGGGCTCTCTCTCTCTCTCTCTCTCTCTCTCTCTCTCTCTCTCTCTCTCTCCTTCTCTCTGTCTCTCTCTCTGTCTTTCTTCTCTCTCTCTCTCTCTCTCTCTCTGTGTCTGCTGTGCTTGGACTTTTTTTTTATTATTAAGAATGCCTCGCAGGGACAGTTGTGCCCAGAAATGAGTGATAGGAGGCAGAAGAGAAGGGCTTCTAATAGGGAGGTGAGGTATTGCGTACAAAACAGTCTCTACCAAACACCTGCCTCATGCCCAGCGGTCTTCTAATTGTCCTTGTTCCCTGTGGGAAACCACAAGAATGTAAGCTCCTTGAGGGCAGGACCTAGTGTATTTGTCTCAGTCTCGGGCACCCGATGGTGAATGCTGGTTGATCTGGACCGAATCCTGCCTCGAGCAGGAGAGGACCCCAGGGGCCCTGGCAGGCAGGCAGACCACATTGCAGTCCCAGGTCCTCTGAGCTCCCCCTGCCCCCCTGCCCCCCTGCCCCCAGCTCTGCCCCAGACTCACACTCTTGCCATGGTCTTGGCTGGGCTCTCCAGGGGCCAGCTCCCCAATCAGCAGGGGCTTCATGAACTTCTTCACAAAACACAGGTCTTGGTGGAAGGCGAGGAACGCATCCTGGGTGGGGAGAAAGATGCAACAGCTGGATCGGAGGCAGCAGAGTGACCAGAATAAACAGAAGCACTCTGGCGCCCTGTCCACATTTTCCTTCCTGCCTAATCCTCTGAAGATTGCAGACGAAGAGCTGGCAAACGGATTTCTTAGTGATCATCTACTCCGCCATTTTACAGATGAGGAAACTGAGGCCCAGAAAGGAGGAACAAGTGGCAGAGCCAGGATTGAAACCCAGGCCTCCCGAGGTTTACCGCCTGCCATGGCTGGGACTGTCCTCCTCTTCCCAAACCTCACCCCAGGCAGTTATCCCACCATCTGCCCGGGGGCAGGTCCAGAATTGGGCCTCTCTTCCCAACCCCTGGGGAAGAAGTCTGAGATCACGGAGCCGGCAGGTAGCGGGAGAACTCTTCCCACAGTAGGGGGTCCCAGCTCCATGAAAGTTAGGGGCGCCTTGGAAGCCACTGGCCCAAAACGAACTCATTTTTGCAGATGAAGAAACTGAGGCACAGACTAGGCTAGTGATTTGCCCACACAGAGGCAAGAAATGGGTTCACACCCTAGCTTCCCTAGTTACTATCCAGAGGACTTTGGGCTAGTCAGTTTACTTTCGCCTCTGGGCCTCGGTTTCCACACCTGCCAAAAAGGAGGACTTGGGCTCATGACCTCTGGGGTCCCTGTCAGCTCTGGGCCTTGGATCTGAAGTCACTCTGCCTCCCTGGTCTGTAGAACAAAGGGGCTGAAGGAGATGAGGACCCAAGGTCCCTCCACCTTGTTCAGAGAAGGAAAACTCCTTCAGGAGAGGCCCCCAGTGTCAGGAGGAGAGGGTGGCCAAAAGTAGAGCCCAGATCAGGAGATCCCTGTTTACAAAAGCAGGGGTCAAGGTGGAAAACTTCATTATCTGTTTAAATACTGTATCTTATAGTGCTGGGGTCTGAGGCCTTAGGTTCAAATAAAAAAAAAAATCTCCCTGTGCCTCAGTTTCCTCTTCTGTAAAATGAAGACGGTAGGACTAAATGACTGGACTAGATGGCCTGTAAGGCACTATCTATGCTCCAGGCCCTGACCTCAGTGCTGAGGATACAAAAACCAACAGTTCCTGCCCTCAGGAAGCTCATATTCCATCAGGTTCCAGACAAGGGGGTGAGTCACCCAAGGTCACAAGCACGCAGCTGGCGCCCATTCGAGATGGTCCCCAGAGGTCTTCCCTCTACCCCATCTGGTCTCACTCTTCATTCACCTCTCTTCCTTCCCACTGCTAACCCCCTAATAGGAACCGTGACAATAGCTCAGAGATATAGACCCTTGGCAGCCTAGTGGAGAGAGCGCAGCCTGCCCTCTGAACTCAGAAAGACTCCACCGTCCCATCTCAGCAACCTTGGACAAGTCCCTCAATCCTCCATAGCCTCAGTCTCCACATCTGTAGAATGGGGATGATAACATCTAGAAGGTCTATCTCACAGAGCTGTCGTGAGGATCCCGGGAGATAAAGTTGGTAAAAAGTGCTTTGCCAGTCTTAAATCTCTATCAGCTATTTCATTATTGATGCTGCTCAGAAAGGGTAGAGTATCACCGCATACCCAGCCAACAAATATTGATTATCCACCTTCTGTGTGCACAGCTGCTAGCTGGGGGAGCGGGACAAGGGGCAAAGGGGAGAGTTCAGGTGAGCCCCAGCTTTCTTCGGAGCTCCCAGTCTGGGGGGGCAGGGCAGCGAAGAAGAAAAGATGAACGCAGATCACTAAAATACAAACAAGTCAAGTTCTTAGCAGAGGACAAAGGGACGGGAAGTGCCAGAGGGCCGATCAGTCACCAGGCATTTATTAAGCGCCCACGCATGCCCTAAGCCCTGGGGATACAAAGAAAGGCTCTCTCCAGCTGGAGCTCAGCATCTGAGGGAAACAGCAGTTAAGTAAGGAGGTAAATTCTTAACTGAAAGGGGAAGAGAAGGAAGTCTTTGGCAGCTGTGGTTGGGGCCTGAGGGCACACAGACCTCCGGACCGCTGTGGATGATGGCAAAAGCGTGAGAAGCCTGGAACAGCAGGAAGGGGCCAGCAGGAGAGGTTTCAAATGCCAAATGGAAGAACAGGGATTACTGTCTCAGGGCTTGAGGAAGGCTTCCTGAAAAATGTGGCACTTGATCCGGGCTTTAACAGATAGAATTTCACCAGGCAGAGAGACAGGGAAGGAGGACATTTCAGGCACACAAAGGCACAGAGAATGCCCGGGGGGTAGGGGGCAGTCCAGCCTGGCCAGGGGGAGCAGTAAGAGCTAAGTCTCGAAGAGTCTCAAAGGTTAAGCTCAAGAGCTTGGGCAATGGGGAGCCACAGCGGGTTTTAGAGCAGAGGCCCAACACAGACAGCAAAGGGCTGCTGTCCTGCAGGGGCTAGCCTGGCTGGGTTCCCAGAGGCTCAGTACCCTGGCCGGGCTGGTCCCGGCCCCAGCCTGACTATCCCAGTCTTTGCCTTCAGTTTCCCTAAGTCCCCTCCAACCTGATATAAGGCATGCACAGTGACAATGTCCCAGCTGCCCCAGGGAGAGGGTGCGCCTCCCTCCCCCACCTAGGAAGCTGGCAGATTGGATCAGGAACCTGAGAAGCGTAACCGATGATGCCAGGAAACAAGGCCCTCGCTGTCCTAGTGACCCACACTGATGTAGCTCGGGCATCTCCATTTCAGAGAGCTCAGTCCCTTGGGAGCCTGGGTCCCTGAGGTGGGATCGGCCACCTGGACGGACCGACAGCCCAGAGACCTCAGCACGAGAACACCACGGCTGAAGAGGAGCCATATGGAAGGACTGGGGGTGGGGAAGCAGACCCAGAGAAGGACGGCATTGGGCGCGGGTTCAAAGCCTTCCCCTGACTCCCCAGGTCTGAACTCCTCAGGCAGCAGCAGAGCTGGAAGGGCCCTCAGAACAGGGAACATGGGACGTCAGCTGGGAGTGACGTCCGAACATAGAAGAATAGAGATGGGAGGGCCTTAGAACAGAGAACACAGGATGTCAGAGCTGGGAGGGACCTTAGAACAGAGAATGTGGGATGTCAG
>NW_020953709.1:1014021-1085186 GCF_900497805.2 Vombatus ursinus
AGAATGTGGGATGTCAGCTGAGAGTAATGTCCGAACATAGAAGAATAAGGATGGAAGGGCCTTAGAACAGAGAGCATGGGATGTCAGCTAGGAGAAATATTACAGCCCAGAAGAGTTGGAAGGGCACAAGGTCACAGCTAGAAGGTACCCCAGAGATGATTTAGTCCTATACATTCATTTTATAAGAGCAGCACAGTGGATGGAGCACTGGGCCTGGAGTCAGAAGACCTGAGTTCAAATCCACCTCAGATGTTCACTAGCTTTGTGACCCTGGGCAAGTCACTTAACCCTATCTGCCTCAGCAGTTTCCTTGTCTGTAAAACGAGCTGGAGAAAGAAATGATAAAGTACTCCAGTAAATTTGCCCAGAAAACAGTCTCAAAAGGGGTCACAAAGAGTCAGACACGACTGAACAACAATTCATTTTATAGAGGAACAAAATGGGACCCAGTGAGATTACATATGTACTAAGTGGCAGAGACTCGAGCTCAGACCCACCTTCCTCCATCACACCCCACGGCCTTTCCCTGCTCTCCTCTACCTGGAGGGTGGTCCTGGTCCCCAGAGAGCCCCTCCCCGAGGCTGCCACCAGCCTCCTCTCCCTTCCTTCCTGGCCCAGTCTTACCCCAAGCCTTGCCTGATGGGCCCAGTCTGAAGGGCTCTGGCTCTCTCCCTGGACTCTCCGCCCCTCCCTAACCCACCTGGCTCATCCTGCCTTGGTTACAGGTGTGGCTGCTCCCTGAAGGCAGAGCCCTGCTCATCCTTCTCCAAGTTCTCATAAGCTGTAGACACTTCATCAAAATACTATGGAATTGAATTGACTGAAATGCTATTGTTGAGAATACTGCAAGGCCCCCAGACTTTATCAGGGTGAGCTGTAGGAATATTTCAGGCCCTCAGATTTCAGCAGGCTGGGACCCTCTGTCCCTGCAAGGTCACTAATCAGACCTCTCCAAAACCAGGCGGAGTTGGCTTTCGGGGCTTGCCAGGACCCAAACAGTCCATGCCCACTGTGGACCGCCCGCTGCAAGACTGTGATCTGCCCCAGGCCGGGCCTTGGACAGCAGACGCACAGTCTGTCACTAGGCCTGGCCCTGGAACTTGCCTTCCAGCTAGCACAGCCTTCAGCGAGTCAAGGCCGCCTCCCAGGGGATTGCCAGACGGCCTCAGAGGGCTCAGTCAAGGATGGGGCCATGGGGTGGGATGGAAGCCAGTGCACAGAAGTCCCCCCTCTGCCACCTCCCTTTACCTGAAGTGGGTATTTACAGGGCCCGGAGCTGCCCAAGGCCCTTTCTAAATCACACAAGTACAGCATAAGACACCAAGGAGAGAATCCTGGAATCTCACCTGGCCAGGGGCTGCAGAGGCCATGTAGGGCAACCTGTACCTGAGAAGAATTCGCTCCAGGACATCCCCAAGGAGTCCCAGTCTAGCGATGGACTGAAAACCTCTGAGAAGGACGAACTGGCCATTTCCATGGTGGCCCAGGCCCCCTTAGCCTCCTTCGGCTCCGGAGCTCCTGCTACCGTGCCCTGGACCCTGCTGGACGAAAGCCTCTCAGGGCCCACTCTTCCTTTTATTCCATTCTTGCCCCAGCCCAAATTAACTCACTGGCCATCATTCCTGGGAAGGGTAGGACAGTCTACTTCCCTGGGGCTTCATTCCCCAACCCCATAAATTTCCAGACCAAAATGGTCAATAAACATTTACTATACGCTAAGTGCTAAGGACCCAAAGACAGCCCAACCAGCAAGCAGATATGTACAAACAAGGATCAAAAGGAAATAATTGAGAGAGGGAGGCTCCGGAATGAAGAGGGGTTGAGGAGGCTTCTGGCAGAAGGTGAGATTTTAGCTGAGACTTTAAGCCAAATGAGGAGGGAGAGCCTTCCATGCGTGGGGGTGGACAGAGGGAATGCCCAGATCCCAGAGGTGGAGGGTCCTGTTTGTGGAACAGCCACGAGGCCGGTCTCTTAGCATGAGTGAATATATGGTGAGCAGTAAGGTGTAAGAAGACTGAAAAGGTAGGAGGAGCTAGGTTATGAAAGGCTTTGAATGCCAAACAAAGCATTTGGATTTGTTCCTAGGGGCGATAGGGAGCCCCTGAAGTTTACTGAGTAGGGGATGACCCGGTCATATCTGTGCTTTAGGAAAATCTCTTTGGTGGCTGAATGGAGTGGGGAGAGAGTTGAGGCGCCATCAGCTGCTATTACAGGCAGCTGCCTAGGCATGAGGTGATGAGGGGGCGGGCGTGTTAGAGAGATGCTCCAGAGCTGAAACCTAGAAAGATGTCACAGAGGTGAAATTAACAGGTCTTAGCAACCTGAGCCATAGAAACACTAAGGCTTACTGTTAGCTGCTGCACAGTCCTGCCCAGAGAGGTTTCCTAAAGACTTTTAATCACTCGCTCTTTTTGCCAGAAAGCTGTACTAGATAACAGACCTAAATGTGCCTGTTTTGCAACTTCCTGCCAGCCCTGGCTCCTGGGTCAGCCCTCTGAGAACCAGGCTGAACACAGCGAATCTCTCAAGCCGTTCCCCTACCTAAGGATGGCCAGTCAGTAGACAAGCCCCTGCCCTGCTCTGGGCACTGGGGAGATGAGCCAGTAGAGGCCAGAAGACAGAAGTGCAGTCAGCTGATGAGGGAGCAGTGCCACGGAGATGTTAGAAGACAGAGAGATACCCTCTCGTTTGGCCAGGAGTTAGCCACTGTCAGATCTGGCCAATATGTCGACTTGTTCTGCCCAACGACTCTCAAGTACATAGTAAGCCCTTAAGGTTTACTGACTGGCTGGGCTCTGAGTCAGGAAGAACTAAGTTCAAAGCCTGCCTCAGGCACTTTGTTAACTTTGTGACTCTGAGCAAGATATGTTCGCCTCAATTTCTTCATCTGTAAAACGGCATCTACTTTGCAAAGTTGCTGTGTGGATAAAAGGAACTTATGTTCCATGTACAGCTTTGGAAACCCGGAAACACTCCACCAATGTTAACTTCTTATTTGTCCTACACAAGGGCTGGAGAGAGGAGATGGGGGCGGTGAATAAATACAAAATCTCTGATGTTCGAAGCTCTTTGTGGCTGGCCCTCTCAGCTTCCCAGTCTTGTACTGGGCTGCTGATCCGAAGCATTCCATCTCTTGACTTCCCGTCCTCACTGGCTGGCTCTCGGGCACGGAGCATTTTCCCTTATCGTCATCTCCCGTGCCCAGTGGCCTCCAGGTCTCAGCCACAAGCTCCCCTTTGGGAAGAGGCCTTTCCTGCTCCCCCTTGGTGCCCCTGCCTTCCCTCGATGGTGACTACCTGCCACTTAGTCCATCTCTATTTCATCTGTACGTAGTCAGAATGTTGATTCCCCTACTGGACGTGGAGCTCCTTGAGAACATCTCCCGCATGAAGTCGGTGCTTAATAAGTGCTTTGGAACTTGGCTTGACCCCAGGGCAGTGACCTCTCAGTTGCGTCTCAAAGGATGAAATTTCAACAAGCAAAGCAGCGGCCTTTAGGGTTACAATGGGGACAGCCTGCCCCTGCCCCAGCCCAAGGACGAGCAAAGGTAGGGCAGAAAGGAGCCCAGAGGCCTGAGTCACTTGTCCACAGTCCCAGGGCTCAAAAGCTGGGGGGCTGGGCCTTCCAAGCAGAGACCCAGGGTACTTCCCCAGCACCGTCTTCAGGCCCCCAGGCAATGGCAAGGCCCAGAATTCAATAAACTTGGGCCCTGAAGAGTCCCTAAGCCAGCTGCTATCACCTCTCCCCTGCCCTTCGACATCCTGACAAATACTCGTATACCGTATTGCGTGTCCCTCACAAACTGTAGCACCCAGACCTCAGCCCAATGCACTAGATGGTGGGCTGACCTGAGCGGAGGGGAAGTGGGGAAGAGAGAGAGAGAGAGAGAGAGAGGAGAGAAACAGAGAGAGAGAGAGAGAGAGAGAGAGGGAGAGAGGAGAAAGAAACAGAGAGAGACAGAGAGGAGAAACAGAGACAGAGAGAGAGGAGAGAGACAGAGAGAATGAGGGGGAGGGAGAGAGAGGGAGAGAAAGAAATGGTCACATCCTTATGTCTAGAATCTCATCCTATACCAGGAATAGTCTCTTTAACCCGCTTAATTCAGGAATAACCTGAAAGCCTTGCTGTCCCTTGAAAAGAAAGATGCTGGGGCAAGTCCTTTCTCATTTTAGGAAGAGTATGGATATGATGGAGTACATCCAGAGAAAGTAATCAGAATGGCAAAGGTCTCGAACCCCAATTTCATCTGAGGACAGCTGACGGAACTAGGGATACTCAGCATGGGGAAAAGAAAATGCGGGACAGGCTAGCTGCTGCCCAGTCTTGAGGACAGGCAGTGTGGCATAGCAGATCCTTGTCTTCTCCAGTTAAAGGAACCTGCAAACTTCCCCTCCGGTGGTGGGACGCCAGGGCCCAGAGCCTAGCATGGTGGCCATTCTCTGGACTCTCTCCAGCTTAAGAGCCTTCCTGAACTGGCCTTAAGCCTGCAGAGGTGGTCTGAGAGGGGCAGAGTCCAGAGAGATTGCCCAGCACCTTCCTTTCCCCAAAAGCAATGCCTGCCCCAACCTGGGAGGCCAATTTCTCCCGAGCTTTCATTCTTAGGAGACGTCCCCACTAATAGAACGCTGTTCTCTGTGCACGTTGAGTAAGCCTTTTCCTCCAAGGGATTCTTATCCCTGCCTCACATCCCTTCCCTTATATTCCCTTCCCTGTCTGTTTTACTCCTTCCAAGGAGCAAGAACACTGGGCCTGGCCTGGATGGGTCACCCAAAAGAGCTGCCTGGGGGACAGGTAAGTTACTTGCCCTCTGAAGGCTTCAGCTGTTCCCTCAGCCAAATGGGGATAAGAACCCACGTACCCCTTCCCATCATAGACCTTCTGAAAGGAAGGGTGCTTTGTAATCCTGGGGCATGGGCAACTAGATGTCAGAAGCCAATTAGAACAATCTTCACATTTCACAGAGAAGGAAACTGAGAAAAAGGGAGATTAAGTAACTTGCTATCAATGAACCAATAAAAATTAATTATTAGTTCTAGAAACTCTTTATTATTAAACTTCCTATAATGGAATGGGTACATGCTCTTCTGAGCCCCTGCCCTGGGTCCATCCAGAAATCCTCCCTCCAGAACATCCATTCTGGCCAGTCGGGGGCACTCCAAAGAGCTTGGGATCCAGATGCTGGCTCCATCACCAACTAGTCATGTGACCTTGGACAAGTTCCTTCTCCTCTAAAAAACGAGGAGGCCAGCCTCCAAAGTCCCACCAGTCCACGGACAGTGTGCTGCCCAGGCAGCCCCCAACAGGGTCTGAGTGGCAGGAAAAGTGCAGAGAAAGGCTAGGGACTCAGGCTCCTCTTTTCAAGCATATCTTCAGGGATTCATGTCCAAATATGTCCCTTGGCAAGACTGTCTGTCCTAGGGAACATCACCTGTCACTGCTCAAATGAGGGGTGGACAGTGCCCCATCAAGTCAGGTCTCCAAACAGTGACCAAACCTCCATATTCTCTCGTACTTAACGCTGACCTCAGGGCAGGGCTCATCGGCTCCTCTAAGGATCCAGGGCTGAAAGGCACTAGCATCTAGCCCAGCCCCCTTCCTTTGATAAATGAGGAAACTGAGGCCCAGAGCGGGGGAGGGGTCTGCACAAGGTCCTACAGATAGCCAGCCTCAGGGATGCCATGCACTAATCCTCTGCCCAAATCCTGCTTTCTTTCCATCTCGCCACGATGCCTAGGTCTGAGCTCCCCCTCCTTGGCCAAGCTCCTAAAGACTTTGCCAGGCAAACCAGCCACTCAGGAAAAGGCCACCAATGGGCTGCAGTGGAGAGCATGGTGAAGTGGGGACCTAGAAACCTGGCTTTGACTCCTATCTCTGCCACGCAGAGGGTGAGGCGATGAGGGCCAAGCCCCTTCTCTCTAGCCTGAGTTGGACCTTTCTCCTCTGGATCACAAAATTTAGAGTTGGAGGGGACCATGGGTGGCTATCTGCTCCAACTCTAACCCCTGATGTGGCCATACAGCCCGCCTCCCTCCCTCCCTCCCTCCCTCTCTGTCTTCCACTCTCCATCTCTGTCTTCTCTCCTTCTCTCTCTCCTTCTCTCTCTCTCTCCCTTCCATTCTCCACACACACTCTCTCTCTTTCTCCCCTTCTAGCTCTCTCTTCCACTCTCCTTCTCTCTCAGTTCTCTCTCTTCTATCTCTCTCCCCCTCTCCCTCCCTCTGTCTCATGAGGGGAGCCCACCACCCCATCCTGAAGCAGCCCATCCCTCTCCTGGACAGCTCCATGGTGGAGAAGTTTTCCCCAACAACCAGCCTTGGTTTTCTTCCTCAACCCTCTCCTCATTGCTCCTGGTTCTGTCTTTTGTGGCCAATCAGAGTGGGGCTAACCCCTTTATCACACAACAGTCCTTCAAAGATGTGAACACAGCCGTCATGCTTTCCCCCATCCCCTACTTCCCCCAGTCTTATCTTCTCCAGTCTAACCGCCCCCAACTCCTTCAACTAAATCAAATGATCCTGACAGTACCCAGACTCCAGCTGCCCTCCTCTGGATACCCCCAACCTATCAAGGCTCTTCCTAAACTGGAGCACCCAGCCTCAGCCCCGGGCACCAGATGGTGGGCTGACCGGACTTGCTTCCTTATTTCTAGAATCACGGCCTAGGCTGGGAATAGTCTCTTTAATGTGCTTAAGTTAGGAGTAACTGCTGTTCTTTGAAAAGAAAGATGCTGAGGCAGTTCCTTTCTCATCTGAAGAAATGGGTGTGACCTTGGGCAAGTCATTTCACCCCGTTTGCCTCAGTTTCCTTATCTGTAAAATGAGCTGGAGAAAGAAACAGCAAACCACTCCAATATCTTTGCCAAGAAAACCCCAAATGCAGTCACAAAGAGTGAGACACGACTGAACAAGTGGGTGTGATGGGGAGAAGCATCAAGTGTCTTGAACCCCAACCTCCTCTGAGAACAGCTGAAGGACGTGGGGATGCTCAGCATGGAGAAGAGAAGACGGGGAGGGGCAGGCTAGCTGTTTTCAAGTCTTGGGAATGGACAGCATGGAGCCCCTGGAGCCCAGGACCTAGGTTTCAGGCCCTCCTGCCTCAGGCAGGCGAGTAGTGAGGGGGCTGGTCAGAAGGCCTCAGGGAGCCCTGCCAGGGTCATATCTAAGATCGATGCTAAGTACAGGAAGGGCCGTTTGTGGAAGAAAGGAGGCCTTCTTATCTGCTTGGCCCCAAAAGGATACAACCCAGAGCAAGGGAAGCCCGCTAGAGGCCGATTTGGGCTTGATCAAGGAAAGGCTTCCAGTAGCTGAGCTGTCCCAGAGTGCCGTGGGTTGCCTCAGAAGGGAGGTAGTGAGCTCCCTGTAAAGGCTGGAGAACCACTTCTTGAGATGTTGTAGAAACGGCTGGTTCTTGGCCAACTGCAGGTTATATTCGATGTCACTTAAGCCTTCCTAACTCTGGGACGAACCGTAGGAATGTCCGTTCAAACTCACTTCCAGCCCAGAGGTGGGTGAAGTGCCCTCCTCAACCCTCCCCCTGCCCAGCAGGAACCTGCCCAGCAGGCCCTGTTGGAACTCTGAGTGCTTCTGACCGAAGGCCAGCACAAACCTTCCCAGAACAAATACCACACTCTCTGCTCAGATGGATTGATTAAGGCCTCCGGATCAAAGTGAGGGCTAGGCTGAGTTTCCGAGCATGAAAAGATAATTGCCTTCGGGTCACACTGGCCCTCTTTCTCTGCAGTATCCCAGATCAAACAAAGCACTCTCCTCCCAGCATCCCCTAAGGGGCAGCAAAATGAATACCATTACCCCCCATTTTGCAGAGGGGAAAACCAAGGCTGAGGGGCAACGACTCACTCAGGGCCATACAGCTAGTAAAGGAGAGGGGACTCTGATCACCCCAATGCAAAGAATCACAGGGTCAAAGGATTCAGAAGTAATAGGTCTCTTAGACATCATGACCCCATTTGGGGTTTTTTGGTCAAAGATACTAGAGCGGTTTGCCATTTCCTTCTCCAGTTCCTCTTACAGATGAGGAAACTGAGGCAAACAGGGTTAAATGACTTGCCCAGGGTCACACACTAGTAGATACCTGAGGCTAGCTCTCAACTCAGGTTTTCCTGATTCCAGGCCCAGGGCTCTATGCCTTAGGCGGGAGCTGGCTAAGATGATGATGATGATAACTAATATTTATATATAATGCTTACTATATGCTGGGCACTTTACAATTATTCTCTCATTTGACCCTTATAACAGCCCTGGGAGGCAGGTGCTATTCCCATCCCCATCAGGAAGACCTGAGTTCAAATCTGGCCTCAGACACTTACTATCTGGGTGACTCTGGGCAAGTGACTTGACCGCTGTCTGCCTCAGTTTCCTCATCTGTAAAGTGAGGCCCCTATCTCACCTCCCGGAGTTGTTGCAAAGATCAAATGAGATCAGTACAATGCCTGGCACATAGTAGGCACTTAATAAATGTGTATTCTTTTCCCTTCCTTTCCCTTAGTTTCTTCATCTGTTAAGCAAAAAACTAAGGGTGAATTAGATAGACTTTATGATTCTTTCTTGCCCTAAATCTACAGCTAGTAAGAATTAGAAGTGGGGTTTGAATCTGGGTTTCATGGACTCCAAGGCCTGCTCTTTAAGCATTACCCCATACCCTGGAAGACACCTTCCCCAAACGGGCAGTGACCCCAGTGACCGCAGACGGGCTGGTATATACAACATGCTCTAGAATGGCACCGGAGATGATGAGGATATCCGCCCCTGCCCTGGCCCTGCAAGGCCCAGGAGGGCAGGGATCTGAAGACCTAAACTGTGTGATGTACCCAGGGTCTCTGGCCATGGCGTCCCCAGAGCTGGCCGAGAAGCAGATGGACCAAGAGTGAAACATTTCCCTGGGGTGAAGGGGTCAAGGTTTCCAAGTCACTGGCAGAAGCCCACACCTTCCAGTTATCTGCCTTCTGGCCCAGCTGGGACTCTGGGTGCAGACCTTGTGCTAGGGGTTGATTCTTCCCTCCTCGCCAACCCCTCTTCCTGCTGCCCCTGGTCCCTGGGAACTCTCTTCTGCCAGCAGCTCATGTGCCCGCTTGTTCCAGCCCTGTTCTTGCCCATTCTGTGCCCAATCCTTTGAGCACACCTGCCTACCTCAATTCCAAGAGCATGGGGTCACTGACCCAACAAACGTTAATTAAAGGAAACCTCTGTCTATTCCATGTCGGGAGGGGGACAGCCCTGTGCTGGGTTCTGGAGCGGAGATAAAGTTCAGGAAGGACAAGGCCTCTGTTCTTCCAGAGCTGGGCACACAGGCGGGCATGCACGTGCATGCAGGCACAAACGGGGGACCCATCATCCATCCCTCCATCCACCTTCGGCGCCTCTGGTGAGCTGGCAACCCTGGCTCATCTCCCAGGACCCTGTCACCCCCTTGAAGGGCTGGGATGAGGAAGGGGAACAAGGGGGGGCGGTCCTGGCAGGCCTGGCAGAGAAATCCTTCAGGCCACGCTGGCTCTGCTTCCCTGAGGATGACCCAGAATAACCCCATCTCCAGGGCCCTGCAGAGCGAGGGTCGCCAGGAGGCTCCTGCTACAAACCCTGAACCGGGGGACCCAGGGGACCTCCTTCTTCCTGCTCACAAGGACAATGCAGGCCCTGGCTGGGGCGGGGGTGGGGGGGGGGCCCGGGGGAGGCCAGGGAACGGCGGGCCTGGCCATATGGAAGCCGGTGCAGCTGGCCAGCTGCTTCCCGGACCTGGTAAAATTCAGCGGAGCTGAACGAACTGCACCGGGCGGCTTGGGCTACCCCCCGGCCGCCATCCTCGGCCCTTTCGGCCTTGCCAGGGGGGAGCGCAGCCGGATGCCGGGTGGCTGGACCCGGGGCCCAAACCGCTGAGGAGGGGGAGTGGGTGTTAGAGGTCGGTGAGTTGGAAGGGTGGGGTGCCCTGAATGTCATGCCGGGGGAGTGGGGTGGCGCGCGCTGGCCTGGGCGCTCTGAGGAAGCCGCCTCCCGGGAGCTCTCCAGAGACAGGGCAGCCGGTCAGCCCGGAGCCCCCGCCCCTTACCGTGGCATCCTCGCCAGCGTAGTGGCCGATGACCCGGTGTCCGCCCGGGTGGCGGCCGGACCACTGGGTGATGTTGTAGATCTTGCGGTCTATGACCAGCCACTGGTCCGTGCGCAGGTTGTGCTTCTGGACCTCCTCCCAGCTGTAGGTGGGCAGCATGGGTGCATCCCTCTCGGTGGAGCCCTCATCTCCCTGCTCCCCACCTTTGCCCATGGCGCCCGCGGCCGCCCGGGCTGCCAGCCCCAGCCCCAGCCCCGCTGCTGCAGATGCCGCAGCCTTCGCCGCTCCGGCAGTCTGTGCCGGGCCACCCGGCAGGCCACGCAGCTTTTGTTTGCAGCTCCTGCCCCCCCCCCCCCCCCCCCCCCCGGGGGGGCGGGGGGCCCCCAGCCCCCCCCTTCCCCCCCCAGCCCCCGCGGCCGGGCTTCCACCGGGATCAGCAGAGCCTCTGAACCAATCCGTGTGCGCCGTCGGAGGGGTCGCCTGCCTGCCATTGGCCCAGGAGGATCTTTCGAAGACCAGCGGGCTGGACTCCGCCGCCAGCTGGCGCGCTGGCCGGCCCGCGCAGCCCCGCTGCCAAATGCACCCCCACCCCCCAGGACCAGCAGGCAAATGGCCCCTGACACCTGAGCGCACGAAGTGGCAGGACACACCTGGGTGCCCAGGATACATACGCACACACACCCACACACACCCACCCACCCACACACACACACACACACACACACACACACACGCACGCATGTACGCTGTCTGCAACCTTTCAGATCATCACCTGATGGGGCAGAAGAAGGGGAGGCCTTCAGACAGCCTCTTGGCAGAGATCGGGCATCTCCTCCCGTGTGCTCAGTCCTTCAGGACTGTGGGGCCAGAGAGCTGGGGCCGGGAGGGACCCCGGGAGCCCTCCCATCTATCCCTGGCTCCAAGAGGAGGCAGGCTCTGGTTTGCGAAGGGCCTGGTCTGGGCCACACAAGTAGGAAGCATCTGAGAGGGGGATTGGAATCGAGGTCGTTTGCCTGCGCTTATCCCTGATGCCACGGTAGCCTTATGCTTCCAGAGATGGTCCCTCTCTTACTGAGTTGGGGCAAACAATAGGGAAAGGGATTGGGGGCCTGAGAAGGACCGTGCCAGAGTGCCCATGCCAAGCCCTCGTGCCCCAAGCTCCTCTCACGGTGCCAGAAGGAACTGGAGTGAGGGGCTAAAGCACTGTGCACGGGGCGCCTCTCTCCCAGGCTGCTGCTTTTATCGACCTCCTCCCCCAACATTTGCTCCAAGAGTGGGCCATTAGAATGGAAACTCCTTGAGGGGAGAGGCAGTTTCTAATGGTGCCTCTATTTCGAACACCTTCCTGATGGCATGGTCCTCCTTGATTCAAAGGACAACAACTGAAATCTGGTTTCTCATCCATCCTGCCCTCCCTTCAGCCTTCCACACAGCTGTCACCCTCTTCTGCATCCTCTCTTCTCTAGGTTTTCTCAACACTGCCTATCCTGGCTGTTCCCCTACCTCTCTGACAGCTCCCACTGGATCTCCAACCAGGCCTCACCCATTAACCCTGGAATGAAATGTGTCTGTGGTCAGACAGGAGGATTCACCAGAGGCAGAATTCGAGCCAATGTCCTGGGCTCTTAAGTCTGTTGCACTTTTCCAAGTGCCCAGGATAGGACCCAAGCAAAGTGCTGAGATATTAGGAAGAAGAGAGCATTTTGGCAGGGCATCAGGGAAGGTTTCATGGTGGCAGCTGAGGCCAGAATCCAAGGTGGGTGGGGGCTGGGGAGGGGAAATCTGTGGGTGAAGGAAAGACTTCATCTTCCCCCCACCATGAGGATGTGGGTGGGGTGGGTGCAGACCCGGAAGGGTGGAGCAATGTGAGCAAAGGCCCTGGGGTTTTTGGGTAAAGAAATAGGAAATAAAAGAAGAAAGGTAAATGACAGCTAGATTGCAGCAGGACTTGACTGGCAAGAAAAGGAGTGCGTCCATTTTGTTCAGTTTGAAGAGCCACCGGATCTTAGAGCAGGGCCTGACAGCATCAGGAGATTGAAAAGATTGATTGAAGGCCCCAGAACGGCAGAACCGGAAGGGACTTTAAGAATGTTCATGAAATGTTAGTGTAGGCAGAAAAAGTTAGAGCTGGCTAGAACTTCAGAGACGTTTAATTCAACGCTCTCATTTTGGTGGGAAACAGGGCCTAGAGAGAGAAAGCAATTTCACCAAGGCTTTCCTAGCTAGCTGGTAAGAAGAGACCGTGCTGGCAGGTGGACGACTAGAGCCTAGGCCTCTTGACTTCCCCTCGCTCTCTACTGGTCCCATTCCCTGCTGCTGCTACAGAGACACCCAAGGCTCCCTCATCCTTAGAAAACCCTCACTGATGTGGCCGTCTCCACTAGGTCCCGTCCTATATTCTTCTCCCTTTCCTGGCTAAACTCCTCAGGAAGGCCGTCTACACTCTCTGCTCCCGCCTTCCCTCCTCTTTCTTTTCTTACCTCTGGAGCCTGGCTTCTGACCTCATCATTCAATCAACTCCCCCTCCAAAGTCCCCAGTGTTGTTTCCACGGCTAGAGCTAATGGCCTTTCGGCAGCCTCATCCCACTTAGGTTTCTGCAGCCTCTGACACTGTGTATCACCCTCTTCTGGATACTGTGGCCTGTCTAGGTCTGTCCTGGTTCCCCTCCTCCCTCTCTGACTGCTCCTTCTCCGTCTCCTTTGCCGCACCTTCCACTGAATCACTCCCACTATTTCCCAAGGTCCTGTCCTGCACCCTCTTCTCCCCGTATATTATTGCCCTAGGTGATCCTGTAAAGGACAAGGTATCATGCTCCCACAATTTAAGATAACCTTTGACATCTTACAACATCAGCAAAGAAGCTGGTAGTAACAACTTCTATTGCAGTAATAAGCTTGCAAAACCTTGCAAAACCAGGGAAACGGAAAAGGGCAAGCCAGTGAGAAGGGTCCTAATCTTTTCATAGACCCCAAAATTCTAAAGGGAAGAGCTGGTTTTAACCAGCCCTAAGAAGGACAAAAGGCATGGGCTTTTGGATGACAAGGGATGGGGGGGCATGTCAAGGGGGCAAAGGAACAGACCAATCCGGGCCTGGAAGGGAGGAGTCGTTCTAACAGTATAAAACTCTCTCTCAGTTCTGTATTTGGTGCACTCTTTTCCGAGAGGTGTGCCCGCTTCTCCACTCACTTCAAACCTGGTTTTGTTTTTAACTAAAAGGCTTGATTTCTTGGAGTCATCTGCTCTGAGGGTGTCCAAGGCCTCATTACTAACATTTGAGGGCTCTCCGGGATCCAAAGACCTCCAACCCTGACCCAAGTGAGTGAACTCAGAGAATAGCGCTCCCGTCCTTAATTTGGCGGTAACTGATTTATTTCTTGGGCTGAGTCAGGGGTGCATCACCTGGGCCCTGAGGTTTTGGTTTTTAAGGTTGAAAGGGGTGAGTGAACAATCGAGGGAGATTCAAGGTGACCAGGGGACTATGAAAGTCGAGATATCTTGAGCAAGGTAAGGACCAGTCCGGGGAAGGAAAGGGACCCTCGGAGGAGAAAACCTAGTGATGGGAGGCCAGGGAACGCTAGCTAGCAAACTGAGGTAGTGGGACTACCCAGGGCCAAGAGTGTTTGATTTTTAAACAAAAATGTTTTTAAATGTTTATCGTTAGCGATTATTGGAGTGTGTTATTAATTCCGTAGTGGAATCTCATCCTCCTGATGGGGAATATGAATAGGAATGAATAATGGACTAATGCAAGGCATGAAGTTAGAAGTAATGCAGAGTGTAAGGCTAGGTTCTAATTTTTCTAATTTGAGTTTCTTAAAATATGACAATTGGCCAAGGTTCCAATTTTGACCTTGTAATGGTGGAGACATGGGGGTTGAGTTAATTTTCATTAGTTGCCCTGGTTATTGGCAAGGTAATTTTAAAAAATTGTGCTGAGATCAATCTTGTAGGAGAGTGGATACAAGAAGGAAGATCTCTGCAGGAGGGGAGTCTGCTGGACACTGCACTGGATGGGCATCCCCTCAACTTGCAATTCTTGGCCACCACAAAAAGAGCTGCTGTAAATATTTTTGTACATGTGGGTCTTTTCCCCATTTTTGTGATCTCTTTGGATCTCTAGGATACAGACCTAGTAGTACTATTGCTGGGTCAAAGGGTATATGCAGTTTTGTAGCCCTTTGGGCATAGCTCCAAATTTCTCTGATTTGTAAAAGTCAGGCATCTGAGAAATGGCAATGAGGGCAGGTCACAGGATGTGTGAAGAGATGGCTGAGAGACTTTAGTGTGCAGAAGGCTAACGTCCAAGCATGAGCTGAACCTTGCAATCAATATGGGAATCCCTGGGACAGAAGTCGCTACTCTCTGTTTGGATGGGGGATGGGACAGGACTAACTAGTAAAGTGAAATTATTACATTTCTATTTATCTTTGGTTACCAAGGAGGATGATAAGTAAGGGAGCATTTCGCAGTGGAATGAGTGGTAGATTTGGAGTCCTTTGGCCTGATTTCAAACTGATATGTGACCTTGGGTAAGTCACTTAACTTTCGTGGGCCTCAGTTTCCTCATACATGAAGTGAGAGGGCTAGACTAGGTGACCTCTAAGGTCCCTTCCAACTCTAAATCTCTGACCCTGCTTGAGTTGTAGGCAGCTAGGGGGCTGAGTAGCTAGAGGGCTGGGCCTGGCATCACGAAGGTCTGAGTTCAAATCCAACCTCAGACACTTAGCTGTGTGACCCTGGACAAATCACTTAACCTCTGTTTGCCTTAATCCACTGGAGAAGGAAAGGCAAACCACTCCAGTATCTTTGCCAAGAAAACCTCATGGACAATAGAATCCATGGGGTCATGAGTTGGACGGGACTGAACAACAACAACAACTTGAGTTGTGGTAGACGTGGAGTAATCCAGCCCCATATTGCCATGTGATCTTCTGGTGAAAAGAACACTGGAAAGAGAAATGAGAAATGGCAAAATGGACGGTTGCGGAGAAAACTGAGAAGACTTGGATGAACTGATGCAGAGGGCAGTGAGCAGAACCAGGAGACCAAGCTATGCAATGACAGCCCGGTGATAAGGAAAACTGCTTTAGGACTCAGATCAATGCAACGATAAAACGAGGATCCAGGATACTAAAGATGAAATATGCCCCACCCACCACCTGCCAGGTGACGGAATTAAGAAGCAGAATGAGGTCAGTGTGGGAGTTAGTTTTGTTTGACTATACTTATTTCTGTCTATTATTTATTTATATTTATTAGGATTTTTTAATTGTTCAGTTAGGGGGTTAGTAGGGGAGAGATAACGTGTGTATGAATAAAATAAACAAAGAAATAAATATGTGCGTGTATACACACACATTTGTTTGTTTGTTTATTTTTAAAGAAAGGGGATGAGTACCCGGGTTCAAGGAGATTCTTGTCCAGGTCTGATGAGACTTGATGACCTCTTCTAATTCAGACATTCTATTAATATCTGGCTTTCTTTGTACATTTTGATTCAGCTTACAATTAAAAAGAGATACTGGCCAAGGAACCCAGGTTCTGCCCCAGAGAATGAACTCACTGCTTCCAGGGCTGAGCACAAAAGATGGAAAGTGGGGCACGTAATACAGGGTGACTAGAGATACAAATACTATTAGTCTGTGAAAAATGTCAATACTCATTTTAAAAGGCTTTCTTTTCCATGGTTGCTAAGAGCAAAGAAGAGTAGCCCATGGCTAGGGAAAGATCTTATGTTAAAAAATATGATAAAACTACTGGACCCCCTTGTCCTGTCTTCTCTCTTGGGTGTCTCAATGAACCCTTCTAGTGAGGATCTCCTTCCAGGCCCTGTCATAGGGAGGTGACCCTGGGTTGTCTGGGGCCATGACAGCTAAGACCAAGCTCTGAATGGCCCTCCCAAGAATCCAGGCCCAACAACAGGTCATGTGTTTGTCAGCCAAAGGCTTTTTTAAAAAGAGAGGTTTTAGAAAATCACAGAAACAAATACTTTTACCCAACAAAATGATTATAAAGAGACACAAACAAAAAAAAATTTAGGATGCAGTCAAAAGAGTCTGTAGGGGAAAATACTTTCATCAACAGAAGAGAAAATACACAGGATCAATGAAGAGGGCATGCAACTAAGAAAACCAGAAAACCTGCTAATTAAAAACCATCAAAGTTAAAAACACACAAAATTAGGAACTCTGAAAATTAAAGAAACAAAATTGAAAACAAAGAAACTATGAGTTGATAAAATCAGGAGCTAAAAAAAAAACTTAACAAAATAGACAAAACATTAGCTTACTTGCTCAAAAGAAGAAAGAAGAAGATCTCATTACAAAAATAAAATACAAAATAAATAATTATATAAAATAAATCAATTATATATAATAAATCAATTATGTATAATTACATAAAATAAATAAAAATAAAAACAAAAAAGGTAAATTCACAGCAAATAGAGGAATTTTTTTAAATTACTGAAAACTATTAAAACTAAAAACTATTAACCCAATTATATGCTGACAGAATAAAAAACAAATGAAATGGATGAATATTTATAAATATGCAAAAGATCTTTAAGATTTATAAATTTTAAGAATGTTTTAAGATAATATGTAAGAATATTTTAAGACTTATAGAACAAAAGATAAAGAAAATAAACATCCAATTCTCAAAAACAAAGATTAAAAAGCTAAATAAACTCCTAGAGGAAAAAGCCCCAAGATTTGTAAGTGAATTCTATCAAACATTTGTGGCTGTTTACTTGTTTTCAGTCCTATAGGACTCTTTGTGACTGCTTTTGGGATTTTCTTAGCAAAGATATTGGAGTGGTTTGCCATTTCCTTCTCCAGCTCATTTTACAGAAGAGGAAGCTAAGACAAACAGGGCTAAGTGACTTGCCCAGGGTCGCACATATGTAAGTGTCTGAGGCCAGATTTCAAGACTTCCTGACTCTATCCACTGTCACCTACCTGTCCAAACATTTAAAGAACAATTAATTCCTATATTATTTAAATTGCTGGCAAACACATTAATAAAAATACCTTGCCAAACTCCTGTGAGACAAATATATTTCTGATTCCCAAATCAGAGAGAAATAAAGCAGAGAAGGAAATATCGCTAATGAATATTGATGTAAAAATGTTGAATCAAATATTAGCAAGGAAACTATAACAATAAAGAGGTAGGTTTCTATTAGTGCAAACAATTCATCTCATGAAGTAGCTACGTTGTTCTAATTGGTGCTTCCTATTTTCATTGAACTGGAGTCAATGACCATATATTACATAATTATAACTTCGAATAGTGAGAATTTGAATACATACAAAGTATCGGAGGATTAATCATTCACACTTATTGAGACTAGCTATATTCAAAATATTACACACTCTCATTGGGTTGAGTTTATAACAGGAATGTAGGTATGGTTCAATATTAGAAAAACTATCAACGTTTTAGGGATAGGACTTCCCTCGATCAATATAGTTCAGCAAACTGACTGTAACTAACTGAGGTCTTGGAGAGCTACTTGGGATACTGAGAGGGTGACAGTCATCATTTGCCAGTGTGCATCACAGGTGGGAGCTTACCATAGCCCTTCCACTATGCCATGCTGTATCTCATGACTATCACAAACCATATTAATAACAAAAGTAATAAAAGATATTCTCTAAATATATGACTGAATGGACAAATGAATAAAGGCATCAGGGGACTGAGTCAAGGTGGGGGAGTGAGAAACAGCATTTTTGTCTAGCTCACTCCTCCACAAGAACCTGGAAAATGCACTGGGCTGAATTATGATCAGGAGAGCCAAGAAAAAGTCAAAAGTGAGTCATTTTTCCAGCCCAGGACAGCTTAAGAAGATAGAGATGTTTGAGGACACTGGGGTGAGATCTGGCTAGGAGCTCAGACTAGCGGAAGCGGCAATAATGGCGGGAGCATCTCTGGGATGGAAGAGGAACCGAGAGAACACCAGGGCAGGATACGCTGGGGCAGAAAGAGATCCCAGCAGACCCTTGAACTAGCCCTGGGAGCAGGGACAAGTACAATCTGGCAGCCCAGTCACCTGTTACCCTCTTCCAGGTCATAGATCCAGGCTGGAAAAAAGCAGCCACAAGCAAGCATGGGGCTCTAGCTGAGTACTGAGCACAAACCAAATCCCAGAAACCTAGCCAGGTGGCTCTGAAGACCAAAGAGTGATGACTCAGTTCTAACCTTTAATTCAGCTCAAAAACCTGCAGTGGAATAACCCAAGGCGAGAAACCAAGAAGAGCCAGCAGTTCAGTCACTATGAACCTACACACCCTCCCCCAAAGTGGTCTAACAGTGACCGGGTTCAGCTATCATTTACTACAACTCAGCCACATGCGAGCCAACAGACCCATGCCCCATCAGGAACATGCAGAGCTCAGATCAGGAGGGCTTTGAACACACTTGAAAAAGTGTAGGCCCCCAGCAGAAGGGAACAAGAGAGAGATGTTCAGGCTTCCCCCACCCCTCATCACCCATCCCGAAAGGGATCAGAGCTCAGCGCCAACACTGAGTCAAAGTCAAGGAGGAGGCTAGAGGAATGAGTCAACAGAGAAAGAACCTGACCCTCAAGAGTTACCATGGTGATGGGGAAGCTCAAAAGACAATGACTTGAAAACATCTACAAGCAAAGCCTCCAAGAAAAATGGACCCAAGCCCAACAAGAATTCCTAGAAGAGTTAAAGCAAAAGATTAAAAGACAGGAAAAAAATTAAAAAATCAAATGAAAATGGGAGAGGAAAAATGGGGAAAGCAGTGAGAGCTAATCAAGAAAGTTATGAAAGAGAATTATCAGCTTTGTAAAAAAAAAAAAAAGAGGTACAAAACCTCACTGAAGAATAAAATTCTTTAAAATTTGGAATTGGCCAAATGGAAGTTAATGACTCCATGAGATATCTATAATAATAAAATAAAGTCAAAAGCCTAAAAAAAATAGAAGAAAATATGAAATATCTGACAGGAAAAATAACTAATATGGAAAATAGATTAAGGGAAGATAATTTTAAAATCATTGATCTAGTTGAAAGAAATAAACAAAAAAATAACCTAGGTATCATATTTCAAGAAATTATAAAGGAAAACTGTCCAGACATCTTAGAACCAGAGGACAAAACAGAAATTCAAAGAATCCGTGGATCCACTTCTGAAAGAAATCACAAAATAATAACTTCCGGGAAGATTGCGGCCAAATTCAAAACTCCCAGGTGTAGAAGAAAATACTGAAAGGACTCAGAAAGAAATAATTCAAATACTGTAGAATCATAGTCAGGGATCATACAAGATTTAGCAGCCAGAATTATAAAAAAAAAGAGGGCTTGGAATATGATATTTCAGAAGGTAAAGGAACTAGGATGACAACCAAGAATAATCTACCCAAGAATAAACAACTGAGTATAGTCCTACAGGGGGAAAAATAGAATTTTAATGCAATAGAAGACTTTCAAGCATTCCTGATGAAAGGACTAGAACTGAATAGAAAATTTGACATTTAAACACTGGACTCAACATAAAAAGCTAAACATGAATGAGAAATCATAAGGGACTGCAAAAAAGGTTAAACTCTTGACATTATTATATGGGGAGATGATACATGTAACCCCTTAGAACTTTATCCTCCCCAAGTATCTTATAGGGAGTCTAATTAGACAGATACCTTAGGTGTGATTCTCTTGTATTTGGATAATCTCAAAAAGAAGAATAGAAGAATAAGGAAAAGGAATGCACTGAGAGAGGGGTGGAGTGAGAGGAAAAATAAAGAAAATTGTCTCATATAAATGGGGTGTGCAAGGAAAACTATACAATGGAGGGGGATATGGTGTGGTGTGGAATGGGCCGAACTGGAATCTCACTTTTATCTAAACTGGTTCAGGAGGCGAGGGAAACACATACACACACACACACATAGAGTTAGGTACAGAAATTCATCTTGCCCAACAGGGAAGTTGGAGTGAAAGAGGTTAAGGGTAGGGTGTGAAGAATACAGGGAGGGTAGATTAAGATAAGCAGTGGTAAGAAGCAAAACAGACTCTTTAGGAGGGAACAGGATAAAAAAAAAAGAGGATCAGTGTAATAGAAAATGATGGAGAATAAAACACAGTTAGCAATCACAACTGTAAATGTGAATAGGATGAAATCACCCATTAAGGGAGAAAATATCAGAATGGATCAGAAACCAGAATCCACCAATATGCTGTTTACAAGAAACACACTTAAAACAGAAAGATATTTATACATTTAAATCTATTTAATAAATTAAACATATATAATTTTAAATCTAGTAAATTTTAAATCTGTTTTTATTTGAATTAAGTTAAATCTATTTAAATCTAATTTTAAATCTATTAAATAAATTAAACATATATATGGTTTTAAATACACCAAAATAAATTAAGTATATATTACATATTTATTTCTATTATGCTTCAGTTGAATTTTTAAAAAAGGTAGGTGTGGCAATCATGAACACAAAGTAAAAGCAGAAATAGACCTAATTAAAAGATAAACAGGGAAACTACATTTTACTAAAAGGTGCCACAAATAATGAATTAATATCAATACTAAACATATATGCATTAAGTGGCATAGTATCTAAAATCTTAAAGAAAAGGTTAATGAGTTACAGAAAGAGACAGTAAAACTATAATAGTTGGGGAGCTCAATTTGCTCTTCTCTAATTTAGAAAAATCTAACTATAAAATAAAAAAGAAAGAAGTTTAGGAGATGAATGGAATTTTAGAAGATTTAGAAATAATAGATCTTTGGAGAATATTGAATGAGAATAGAAAGAAGTATACCTATTTCTCAGCTATACAAGGCAGCTTCACAAAAATTGATCATGTGTTAGGACATCCAAATCTCACAAACACAGAAAAGCAGAAATATTCATCTTTCTCTGACCATACTGCAATAAAAATTATACTAAATAAAGGCCTTCGAAGCATAGATGAAAAATTCATTGGAAACTAAATAACTTAATCCTAAACAATGGGTAGGTCAAAAAACAAATCATAGAAATAATCTAAGGGACAGTTAGGTGGCACAGTGGTTAGATACTGGCCCTGGAGTCAGGAGGATCTGAGTTCAAATTCAGCCTCAGACCAAACACTTGACGCTTACTAGCTGTGTGAGCCCGGGCAAGTCACTTAACCCCAATTGCCTAACAAAACAAAACAAAACAAAACAAAAAAAACAAACTCATGATGAAACCTGCTATCCACCTGCAGATAGAGAACTAATGGCTTCAGAGTAGAGACTGAAACATATTTTCTTCTGTTTCTTTCTTTTTCTTGCTTTTTCTCCCTTAGAACATAGCTAATGCGGAAATTTGTTTTGAATGTTTATACATGTTTGTGATGGTTTTTATTTTTATTGTGTTCCCAATGGGTGTGGGAGGGAGAGGGAGAATTTGGAACTGAAAATTAAATAAAATTGAATTTAAAAATAAATAATTTTTTTTAAAAAAATACAGCATTTATTAAGCACTCCCTATGGGCCAGTCACTGTGCTAAGCTCTGTCCACAGGACTTGCTTCCCTGGATAACGTCTATGAGGGCTGGGCTTGAAGCAGGACCTGTGGTCTGGGAGGTGCTGCCTCTTCCTGGATTCCTGCGTTTACCTGTCTGTTGGTGTCAGCCAGGTGCTACTTGTTGGTGGTGGTGATGAAGGAGGTGGGCCCTCTTTCTGCAGTGATTTCTTTCCTCAGTGATGGCTATGGATGCCGGGATGGAAGCAGGTCTGCTGGGAACCTGCTATTCCCAAGGCTCTAGGGCTGAGGGTCCTGGGCTATCTCCACCAAGGTGTGAGAGGAAATGCAGGTCAAGGTGGTTTGACTTGCCTAACAAGCTGCTGCCTGTTTCTCCCTTGGGCACCTTGCAGCTTCAGCTAATCTGGCTTGATTAGATGTAATACAAAATAAGTCTTGAAAAAATACACGATTCATTCATGTTAAAAACACTAAAAAGCAAAGGAATAAAGTGATCCTTATCGTGATAAATAGTATTTACCTAAAACCAAGAGCTAGCATTATTTGTGATGAAGAAATACTAGCCTGGATGCATGCATGTATGAAAAATCATTTATTAGGCTCTTACAGTATGCAAAGCACAGTGCTAGAAAAGTAAGACGCTATCTTCAAGGGAGACAGTACTCACACAGAGTTCTCACCTGCAAGTCAGATGGGAAGCCCCAGTGGCTCTTAGGGTACAGCGGCCAAGTAGATGGTGACACATCACTTCCATTGACAAAACCCCATCCGTTGAATGGCACCACATTCATCGGTGCCAAGGGCTTTGGTGGTGAGAACGCTTGGGTCTTCTGAAGAGGCAGGGGCTGCCACACCTGCACAGGCAGTTATGGGTCTCATTTCCACAAAGGTTACTCTTCTGTTTGATGGTGCAGGGAAGGAGACAGAAGCAGGAAGCAGGACAGGTGGTCTTGGGAGCTCTGCTGTTCCCAAAGAGATCAGGGGTAGAGTGAGGGTTCTTACTATGGCTTGACCATTATTTGATATAGTTCTGGAAAAGGTAGTTAAACAGCAAGATAAGAAATGGGGAGAATAAACATAGGCAAAGAAGGGGCAAAATTGTCTTTAGCTAAGATGATATGATGGTTAACTCAGAGAATCCTAGAAAATCAAGGAAAAAATTAATCAAGGCAATTAGAAATCATTAAAGTGGTAAGCTATCTTTTAAAAATCTCATAAAGACCTTTTTTGTATATTTTGTTGTTGTTGAGTTGTTTCAGTTGCGTCTGACTCTTCATGATCCCATTTGGGATTTTCTTGACAAAGATACTGAAGTGGTTTGCCATTTCCTTCTCCAGCTCATTTTACAGATGAGAAAACTGAGATAAACAGGGTTAAGTGATTTGCCCAGGATCACATAGCAGTGAGTGTCTGAGGCCAGATTTGAACTCAGTTTTCCTAACTCCGGACCCAGTACTCTATCTATTATGCCACCTAGTGCTCTCTCTCTCTCCGTCTCTCAATCTCTCCCCCTCTCTCTCCCTCTCTTTCTCTCCCCCCTCCTTTCTCTCTCCCCCTCTCTCCTCTCTCCTCTGTCCTCTCTCTCTCTTTCTCTCTCTCTCTCTCTCCCCCCTCTCTCCCCCTCTCTCCTCTCCCTCCCCCCTCTCCTCTCTCTCCCCCTCTCTCCTCCCTCCTCTCCCCCCCCCCCCCCCCCTCCCCCCCCCCTCTCTCCCCCTCTCTCCTTTCTCCTCTCTCTCTCTCTTCTCTCTCTCTCTCTCTCTATATATATATATAAATATATACACACACATATATATGCACATACTATATATGTATATATGTGTATATGTGTGTATACATACACACACACAACCCAGCAGATGTGGAAAAAATTTCATTCAAAATTACTACAAAATGCATAAAATATCTGGGTTATAAAAGTTAACTAGAAAGGGAGACTTTCCCAGAAATTGGTGTGAGGGATCATTACATCTCTAGTCAAGTCGGGGCTCTAGGGGTACCCTTGAGGGCTCTGGGGGGATTCTCTATTAGCATTTAAAATACTTGGATGACTAGATTTCAATAGAATTGGTTTCCTGGGGCAGTTAGGTGGCTGTAGGGGATAGAGCTCCGGCTTTGGAGTCAGGAGGACCTAAGTTCAAATCCAGTCTCAGACCAGACATTTGACACTTACTAGCTGTGTGATTCTAGGCAAGTCACTTAACCCCAATTGCCTTGCCCCCCTCCAAAAAAAAAGAATTGGTTTCCTTTGTAATTCTATGTATTTTATGCATTTAAATACCTTCTGAGAAGGGTTCCATGTATTTCATCAGACCAACAAAGGGACCCCCCAACACACATGCACACATGCATGTGTGCACAAACACACACACACACACACACACACACACACACACACACACAAAACCTGGAACAATTATGGCAAAGAGAAAAATAAACTAAATAAGAGATAGAGGTATTCGCAGAATATAAAGTCGCTCATTTTAATTGCACAAAATTGAACGTCTTTTGCATGAACAAAATCTACACAGCTATAATAAGAGGCATGAGTAAATTATTCAAATAAAGTACATGCCATCAGGCAGAGCCAATGTATGGGTTTGTTTTGCTTAACTCTCTTACAAGAGAGTATTCTAGGGAGCAGCTAGGTGGTGCAGTAGATGGTGCACTGCCCTGAAGTCAGGAGGACCTGAGTTCAAATCTGGCCTCAGACCAAACACTTGACACTGACTAGCTGTGTGACCCTGAACAAGTCGCTTAACCCCAATTGCCTTAAAAAAAAAAAAGAAAAAAGAAGGAAAAAAAAGACTAAAAAAAAAGAGAGTATTCTAGGTGTGCAGGAGGGGAGGGAGTCAGTAGGAAGTGATGGCAATATGAAAAAAGCATGAATCAATACTTATGTTTTAAAAAGGATGACCTGGCATGGCCTAATCCACGGGATGGAGAGATGGGAGGGTGGTCCCCTGTAGCAGCTGCTAAATCTTGAGGTGCATCGGTGCATCTAACAAATATGTGCTACAGGAATACCATGACGGTCCCTGCTGGAGAAGGGAAGAGGTCACAGAGACGAAGACGCAGAAGACAACAGTGACAACAGCAGCTTACATTTCTCTAGCCTGTGCCAGTTCCCACCTTCTCCATCCGCCTGTCCAGGGGACCATCTCCAGTCATCCTCATCTCTCTCTGGCTGCTGGATGCAGATGTCTCCAGAGGAGAAAGAGAGGCTGCTGACTGCACAGCCCTCTCTCACTCAGATCCGATTCACTTGCATGTCATGGCGTCACCTCCCTGGTGTCAGGGTCCTCTTTGAGAAGGAAGGACAGACGACACCGTCCGCCCGTCCCACGTTCCTGTCATTGTTCTGCATATCTGTTCGTGGCAAAATCTCATTGCCATGGTGCTGGGGCTTTGGCCACCAGAAAGCCCCCCTCTCCCTACAATTCTATGTTTTAAGACATACACAGTCCTTTCCTCACAACAACCTTCTTAGATGATTGTATTTGTGTTCTTATTATCCCTGCTTGATGGATGAGAAAACTGAGGCAGAGAGAGGTTAACTCACCCAGCATCAACAACTAGGAAGCAATAGAGCTAATATTAAAATACTGGCCTTGCCAGCTCTCTCATGATGATACAGATGAATAGAACAGAATAAGTGCGCGGGAAAGGCACAGTCATGCTGTGGAACAATGAGGCGAAAGTGAGAGTCCCTGGGTTCCCGTCTCAGCTGTAACATTTATTAGCTGTGCTGGCACAGTGGAGAGAGTGCCCAACCCTGAGTCAGGAAGACTGGAGTTCAAATCTGGCCTCAGACACTTACTATCTCTATGACCCTGAGCAAGTCACTGAACCCTGTTTGCCTCAGTTTCCTCATCTGTTAAATGAGCTGGAGAAGGAAATGGCAAATCACACCAGCATCTTTGCCAAGAAAACCCCAAATGGGATCATGGAGAGTCAGACATGACTGAAAAAGGACTCAATAAATTGTCTCTGAAATAGAGTTTCCTCATCTATAAAATAGAAATAGTCCTTGTAACTCCTTACCTCGCAAGAGTACTGTGAGGATTAAATGTAAATAAAACGTAAGCTCCTTGTGGGCAAGAACAGTTTTCATTTTTGTCTTTGTGCAGGCAGCCCAGTGGCTGGCACATAGTAGTTGCTAAATAAATACCTGTTGAATTGAATTGTATGGCATAAGATTAAAGGGTCATACAAAGTTCTGAAGGCATGAAGCACTATAGAAACTCAAGCTATTGCTATTATTGGTACTCAGAAATAAAGAGATCAAATCTTTCTAAAACATCTGGGAAGATTCCACGGAGAGACGTGTAAATCGGGCTGATGAGGAGAATTTTCATATTAATCATAACATCCTTTGACTTCAGTTTCCTCATATGTAAAGTAGAAATAATAGTATCAGCTCTGTTCACCTCACTGCTCCTATTTAATCCATTCTGGGGGCATTAGAGATTTCTAAGATGCCTGCTGGCCGCTGTCCTTTGTGCTTAAAGAGGACCAAAATGACATTAGTATGTTGCAGTCAAGATACAGTGCGACCAACCATACAAGTTTGGAAGGCTCTAACACAGGTCAGACACAAATAGTCCATATGAAAATTTAGGGCGCATATGACTCTAAATTTGTGCATCTTGTGTTTCTTATGAGCTACTGCAATTCTGCTTTGCTCATAGAGTTCAGCGCCTTCTTTGATTGCAGGGATGCCATGATGGGCAGTCCTATACCAGAGTCTCCCATATCTCACAATTGATTCCAGCCTTCTAAAGAGACACCTTGAGAGTGTCCTTGTATTGCTTCTTCTAACCTTTGAGTGAGCACTTTCCCTGTGTGAGTTCTCTGTAAAATGTTCTCTTAGACAAACAAACATTTGGCATTCGAACAGCGTGGCCAGCCCATCAGAGTTGCATTCTCTACAGTAGAGTTTGAATGCATGGTAGTTCAGCTTGAGAAAGGACTTCAGTGTGTGACACCTTATCTTGCCAGGTGATCTTCAGAATCTTCCTAAGACAACTCAATGGAAGTGATTCTGTTTCCTAGCATGGTACTGGTGTACTGTCCAGGTTTCACAGGCATACAACAATGAGGTCAGCACAATGACTCTGTAGACCTTTAGTCTGGTAGTCAGTCTAACATCTCTTTTCTCCCACACTTTCCTTAGGAGCCTCCCAAATGCTAAACTAGCTCTGGCAATGTGTGTATCAGCCTCATCATCCATGAGGATATTCCTAGAAAGTATATTGCCAAGGCAAACGAACTTATCCACAGAATTCAATATTTCTCCATTTGCTATAACCAGTGGTTCTATGTATGAATGGCATGGTGCTGGCTGGTGGAAAACCTGTTTTCTTGGCATTAATCGTCAGGCCAAAATTAGCACAAGCAGTAGAGAATCAATCCATACTCTTTTGCAAATCAGCCTCAGAGGCTGTATTGAGCGAGCAATCACCTGGGAATAAAAAGTCATGCACCATCTCTCCTTCTACTTTATTGTTGGCTCGTAGCCTTTTCAAATTAAATAATTTACCATCAGTATGGTAGCTGATCTTTTCTTTCCCATCGAAGGCATCTGACAACATTGCTGAAAATATTATGCTAGAAAGCTCAGGAGCAAGCACACAGCCCTGCTTCACTCCATTGGTGGCCGGGAAAGTGCAAGAGCATCGTCCATTCTTCTGAGCCCAGGCAAGTGTGGTGTCACGGAACTAAGATGCCTGCACTCTAGCTATGGAAGCAAGAATCCAAGCAGCGGTTCTTAGGGTCTCCCAATGAAAGAATCTAAGGGTGGTCTAAGGGTAGTCCAAGAAAAAAAGCCAAAGAATCATAGGACTATAAAATGTCAGGGCTAAAAGAGACGTTGGACATTTCTTACTGAGTAGGAAACTCAGACCAAATGAGAGGAAATGCCCACTTCCCAGTTACTTAGTGATGAAGCTGTGATCAGCACATTGCCTGACTAATGACAGCTGCTTAATAAATATTTGTCGACTTATAGGGACAAGCATTGTTTATTTCATGGCACCCACCACCACCAAAAACCATTTTACTAATGTGATCTGGAACAAAGTCCTCCATGAGCAGAACCTGATTTGAAAACAAGTTATCTTAAAACAGAGTAAAGAACAGAGTACATCCATGGACACAAGGTAGTTGAGTGATTTTAACCATATATGTATGGTTATATAGTCATGGCATATGATTATAACCATGAATCAGTCTTAAAAATATGTTATCATAGAAAATAGTCGTGGAAAAGATGGCTCAGAGATAAATGAAAGAGGCCAGAGGTATCTATAGTCGAGAGTGTGCTAGAGCTGACTCATGAGGGCTGATTGTTAAATTTTCAGTGTGAACATTGATATTTCTGAAATTGACAATGACTAAATATCAAGATGTGATTTATTGTTTTCTTGGTTGGCTAGACTTCAAAAAGTGATGGAGAAAACATTAATACAGCAGATTGAAATTAAATGTTTCATGACTACCTTTTTTCCCTGCCAGAGAGCTGGTTGTTAAACATGTACCAGCCTACCCTTGCTTATAGTCACATATATCAGAAAAGGTTGTTTAAGAAGACTTGGGAAGTTGGAGACAAGGCAGACACCAAACTACAGCATTAAACAATCAAACTGGCTATTTATTATCTTGGCTGAGAATTGACTGGTTATTGATGTAAGAGTCATTTCCAAATAAGCCATCTTGTATAGTCGGATCATTGGTTAGAGCAAAGATCAAAATCAATGCCAAATTAGAAGAAAGGATAAAGGTGAGAGGACATTTGTGCAATTATAATATCTCCAACCAAACCTCTTGGAAAGTGGGACACGGATACAAGTGAATGCACTGATATTGGTTACCACCATTCTTTAGAGGTTAGTTGATACAAAGCAGCTGCCACAATGAGGAGACCTAGAAAGGACAAAAACTACTTTAGTCAGCAAACATTTAATTTCTTTGCAAAATAAAGCAGAAGTCAGACAAGGGCAATGCTAGTTTATAATAATGCTCAATTACAAAATCTTGTGGATGAGGAGGATGGAGGATTCTGAGGAGTTTTGCTTCCAAAACATTGGAAAGCATTGAAAGTGAAAATGAGCCTTTAAAGAAAATTGGGTCAAGACCCACTGGAGCCAAATCATCCCAAGAGTATTTGTAGATTTCATTCAGTTCTACCCCATGAGCATTCAGGTAGCTCCTACATGCTGAAGATGCAAAGACAAAAATGAAACAATTTCTCTTAAGGGGCTTACATTATACATTCATTTCCAGATGAAACTGGAAGTAGAATAACAAATTGATGTGAAAAGAAACTTATCTGCCAGTATGTCTATAATGATCTTATTTCACCACTGATGACAATGGAACTCACATTTGGATCTTGGTACTCAATGAGTTGTGTAAGGGAATGGAGAACAGTCTTCAAAATTTGAAGTCAGAAAGAGTTCCTGGACCTGACAAAATGTATACAGAAGAAATCTTGAGGCAACTTGAGGTACTTGAGGTAACATAATTTTATTGGCACTCAGAGACTGATTTTCAGGGTATCTCAAAGAAAGGAAAATTCCAAAAGCAAGGAAAAAATTAGAGGCTATTACTATCCACAAAAGGTGACTGATGGGTTAATACTTACCAAACCATATTTCTATTTCCTCATCTTTAGGAAAGAAGGGAGAAAACAAGCATTTATTAAGCACCTACTATATGCCAGGTAATGTGCTAAGCACTTTAGAAACATTTTATTTGATCCTCACAACAATCCTGTGAGATTGGCACTATTATCTTCATTTTATAGCTAAGTGGACAGAGGTTAAGTGGCTTGCCCAGGTCACACAGCTAGCAAATGTCTGAGGCCAGATTTGAATTTAAGCCTGACTCCAGGCCCAGTGCTCTATCCACTTTGTCACTTAACTGTTCTCTACGCAATTTTATAAAATTAGCCTATACAAACAACCAGAACATCCTTGATGAAAATATGACAAAGAAATTGACTTGTATATGTGATTCTCTATAACAGACCACATCTTCATACTATACAATTGCCTAAGAGGTATACTTGATTCTGTGTTTATAAAAGAATATTTGAAAGAATGTTCATCTCCCTTCTTTTGTAGGATTAAGTTATTTAGTCTTTAATTAATTCTCACTCTGATCTTTGAAGATCCTTTATTGAATATAATGTTTATTGTGCCATGGTTAATTTTGTATAGGTATCATGCACATTTTGTGGAATATATACACTCCTTTCTTTTTCCATTCTGTAGTTGCTGGAACTATATCACATCCAGAAAAAAATTATATTCAAGTCTTAACTTCTTTCTTGTTTATCTTTGGTTAGATTTACCTAGGTCTGTAAGGGGTACACTGAGATGGCCAACTACTACAGTTGTGTCACATATTTCTTCCTATAAATTAATTAACTTTTCCTTTAAGTATTTAGATGTTTGATCATTTGATGCATATGTATTATGTATTGATATAAATTCATTGTTTGTGGTGCGTTTAAACATAATGTGGTTTCCCTGTTTAACTCTTTTGTCTTTTTTTTAAAATTGTGGCCTGGATGAGATCATGATTACCCCCTCTGGCTTACTTTTTTTGTTGTTGTTCATCTGAAGTATAATAGATTTTATTCCAGCTCTTTAATTTTTTGTGAATTTTTATGTTTCAAATATGTTTCTTAGAAATAATATCTTTTTAGATTCTGTTTTCTAATCCATTTTCCTCCACTCTCTCCTATTTTATCAGTGAAATCAACCCATTTATACTCAGAATTCTGATTATTAATTGTGAGCTTCTTCCAATTTGTCTTCCCCCCACCCCTACTGTTTCTTTACAAAAAAAAAAAGAAGAGCATGTTGAGAGAGAAGTGTTTAAACACTCATATGCAAATAAAATTTAAAGACTCACATAGAATTAAAATGTGGAGCTGAAGCAGAATCTATTAAGCTTCAGGTGAACTAAAAAAAGCAGGAATAGCAATGATAATTTCAGACAACGTAAAATAGACATGATAAAAAGAGGTAAGTAGGGAAATCTCATGATTAAAAATCCATATCTATTCTTAATGTATATGCACAAAATACCAGCATCTAAATACTTAAAGAAAAAGTAAATTGAATTGTAGGGAGAAATAGCTTGTAAAATTATTGTGGTGAGGGATAACAATATACCCCTTTCAGAATTAGACAAATCAACAAAATGATCAACAAGAAAGAAACTTTGGAACTAAATAGAACTTTAGGAAAAGTAGAGATTATGGATCTCTAGTGATTTCTGAATAGGAACAATTGATTTATATATTTCTCAGCCATACATAGCAACTTTACCAAAATTGACCATGCATTGTGCCATAAATTCCTCATAAGTGCATAAAAGCAGAAATACTTAACACATTACTAACATTACTAACCATAATGCAATAAAAATTATATTCAATAAAAAGTCTTTGAAGTAAAAATTAGAGATAAGAGTCAAGTTGACATAAGAGCAAGAAGAAGTACAGCTGAATTCTCCCTTATAACTCCTCCACAAAGATCTAGAAAGTATACCAGACTGAATCCTAATTAAGAAATCCAAAAGAAAAAAAATCACAGTGAGTTATTTTTCCAGCACATGTTGGCATAGTGAAACAGGCAGCAAGGTTTGCAGGCAGCAGGGATGGAGTATAGCCAGGAACTGTAACACAGAGTATGTTAAGGCATGGACTGAAGGAGGAGCGATAAGGGAAAGATGAGATCTCAGACCCACATAGAGATGCAGGAATAGGTGTTAATTGGCAGCCCTGTTATTCACTGCCCATTTACAAGTCACTGATCCAGGGCACATTAGGGAAGGGATCTGCAGGAAGGGGTGCTGAGCAGTCATGGGCCCCAGGCTATGAACTGAGTAAGAAGCAAGTTCAGAAGTAAATAGTAGCTATATGCTTCCAAGTCTGGGAATTAAGTAGGTAATCCCAGAATGAAGGTGAGTCTGCAGTTCTGTCACTCTCTCAGCCCAGATGTTCTCCTCAGAAGAGCCCATCCCTAACATAAAATCTGAAGTCAAGATGTAGGTTGGAGGAATGAACAAACAAACCCTCTGAAAAGAATTATTTTGGTGACAGGGATGCTCAAGACACAAACTCAAAAGAAGAGAATTACTCCAAAATATCTACAAACAAAGCCTCAAAAAAAAAAAAACCACAGCCTGTGCACAAATCATATCAGAATTCCTAGATGAGATAAAGCAAGTTTTTTTAAAAGAGTTTAAAATGATTTTTAAAATCGAATAAAAATGCTAGAAGAAAAAATTGGGGAAAGATATGAGAGCTATGAAAGAATGAATTGAAAAGAGAATTCAACACTTGGCACAAGATGCATAAAATCTTACCTAAGCATTAAGCCCCCTGAAAATTAAAATGGACCAAAGAGAAGGTAATGGCTCTGAGACAACAAGAAACATAAAAAAAGCCAAACTGGAAAAGTAGAAGAAAATGTAAGAGATCTTAAAACAAGAACAACTGACCTAGAAAACTGAGCAAGAAGAGATAATTTAAGAATCACCGGACTACTTGAAAGCCGAGAGAAAGAGAGAGAGAGAGATTGAGAGAGAGAGAAGAGAGCACCTAAACATTGTATTTCAAGAAATCATTAAAGGACTAGAAGGCAGAGAAAAAATAGAAAGAATCTACTGATCACCTCCTGAAATAAAAACTCCTGGGGACATTGTAGCATAAATCCAAACCTTCCAGTCAAAGAAAGAGTACTGTTAGCAACCAGAAAGAAAGAATCTAAGTATCAGGGAGTCACAGTTAGGAATACAAGACTTGGTGACCACCACCTTTAAGGAGCTAAGAGCTTGAGACATGATATTCCAGAAGGCAAACGATTTAGGATTACAACTGAGAATAACTTGTTCAGCAGAACTGAATATGATCCTACAGGAGAAAAAATGGAACTGAAATAGAGGATTTTCCAAGCATTCCTGATGAAAAGATCAGAGCTGCATAGAAACTTTGGAATATAAACACAAGAGTCAATAGGAACATAAAAAGATTTTTTTTTTTAAAAAAGCAAGAAATCACAAAGCATTAAACAAGGAAAAAGCTGTTCATGATCTAACATGGGGAAATGATACATGTGTTCTTTCAGAACCTTATTGTTATTAGGGGTCATAGAGAGAGTCTAATAAGACAGAAAAGTTAGGAGTGATTTTGTTATATTTTGATGATCATAAAAGAAGAATGGAAAAGGTGGGAGAAAGGGAGATGAAGAGTGAGGAAAGTTATTTTGTATAATCAGGGTACCTAAGTAGAAGACTTTACAAACAAGGAGAAAGTGGTAGAGTGAATGAGTGACACTTGAACCTCACTTTTATATGAACTGGTCAAAGGAAGGAAGAATGTGCATGTGCATGTACACACACAGAAATGGGAAAAAAACATATTTCATTCAGTAAGGGAATAGAAAGGAAAGGGGTGAAGGCAGAGTGGGGAAAATAGGAAAGGTAGATTATGGGAAGGAATAATCCTAAGCAAAACAAATTCTAGTTAAGAAGGGTGAATCACAAAGTGGAGTTTAAAAGAAAAGAAAGAAATAATTAGAAACTGTGATTGGGTTCTGGATGAGGGAAAGAGAAAGGGGTCAGGAAGGCGAAAATAGATTGTATAAAACCTAGAGCACTGTTGCTGAGCACATTCCTCTCTCAATAGCCTTTTCTTCTTTATTAAGAGGAAGGTGACAAAGAAAAGGAAAAGTATGAGAAAATACACAATTATCATAAATGTGAATGTGAATGGGATGAACTCACCCATAAAATGGAACAGGATAGCACAACAGATTAAAAACTAAAATCTAACAATATGTTGCTTACAAGAAACACTTTTGAAAATTAAGGATGAACACAATTAAAATGAAATATTATAGTAAAATCTATTATGTTTCAGTTGAAATAAAAAGAGCAGGGGTAGTAATCATGAACTCAGACAAGGCACAGCAAAGTTAGACTTAATTAAAAGAGATAAATAGGAAAACTATATCTTTCTGAAATGTACCATAGACAATGAACTAATATCAATACTAAACATTTATGCCCCAAATAGCATAGCATATAAATATTTCAAGGAAAAGTTAAACAAATTATAGGATAGATAGCAAAATAATAATAGTGGGGGACCTCAACTCACCCCCTTTAAACTTAAATAAATCAATCTCCCCCCCCCAAAAAAACAACAAAGACGTTAAGGACCTGAATAGATTTTTAGAAAAGTTAGATATCATAAACCTCAAGATTATTGAATGAGAATAGAAAGGAGTATATATAATTTTCAGATATGCATGTCACCTTTACAAAATGTGACTATGTATTAGGGCATAAAAGTCTAGCAAATGCAGAAGAGTGAAAATACTAAGCATATATTTCATAAACTATCATGCAATGAAAATTACATTTGACAAGATTCTCTAAAGAAATTATCAAGGATTGGAGACTAAACAATTTAATCCTAAAGAATGAATTGGTCAATGAACAAATCATTTTTTAAATGATAATATAATTAAAGATGACAACAATGAGACAACATCCTGAAATTTGAGGGCTACAGGCAAAATAATCCTTATGGGAAAATTTCTATCTCAAAAATTTTCATTAATAGAAGAGAAAGAATACATTAGTGAAACAACAACAACAAAAAAAAACCTAGAAAAATCAACAATTTTTTAAAAATCCCAATCAAACAAAAACTAGAAATCCCCAAAATCAGAGAATATATTAACAAAATTGAAAGCCCCCTGAAAGCCCATTGAATGAATAAATCTAAAAGCTATTAAAAATAAGTCACTATGAGATTTGATATTTTTTAAAAAAGAAAACCAAATTACTAGTAATAAATAGTTAAAATTATAAATTCATCACCAATGAAGAAATAAAAGAAATTATTAAAAACTTTTTCATCCAATTACATGCCAATAAAACCATCTAAATGAAATGGATAAATATTTTTACAAATATAAAATGCCCAGATTAATAGAATAAGAAACAAAGGGCTTAAAATACACGATGTTAGAAAAATAAATTGAACAAGCCATAAACGAGTTCACAAAGAAAAAAAAAAGTCAGGACCAGATGGATTTACAAGTGAATTCTATCAAACATTTTAAAAAATAATTCCAATACCACAAAAATTATTGGAAAAAATAGGGAAAGAAGGGATCTTACCAAATTCTTTCTATGACACAAATATGGTCTTGCTACCTAAACTAAGAAGAGTCAAAACAAAGAAAGAAAACTATGGACCAATGTAACTAATGAATATCAATGCAAAAATATTAAATGAAATCACAGCAAGAAGACTTCAGAAACATATTAGAAAGATTATACACTATGACCAGGTTGAACTTATGGCATGAATGAAGGGCTAGTTCAATGTTAGGAAAACTATGAACATAATAGTATTAGTAACAAGGACAGCAACCAAAAAAAAAAAAGATTATCTCAACAAATGCAGAAAGTGCTTTTAACAAGATACAGCACTCAGTCTTGTTAACACTAGAAAACACAGGAATAAATGAATCTTTACATCATATGAAAAGTAGTATTTATCTAAAAACAAGAGCCAGTGCTATCTGTATTTGGATTAAACTAGAGGCTTTTCCAATAAGGTTAGGAGTAAAGCAAGGCTGTCCATTACTATACACTATAGTGCTAAAAACCCTAGCTATCATGATAAGACAAGAAAGATCAACTGAGAAAATAAGTATAGTGAAAGAGGGGAAAAAAATGATGACTTTTTCCCCATGATATGATGATTTACTGTGAGAACCCTAGAAAGTCAACTAAAAATTAATTGAAACAATGAAAAACTTCAGCAAATTTGCAGGATATAAAATAAACCTACATACATCATCAACATTTCTAAATATTACCAACAAAATCCAACGGGAAAAGATAAAAAGTGAAATTCCATTTAAAGTAACTACAGAAAGAAGACAATACTTTATGAGTCTGCTTGTGAAGACACACATAGAACCGTGAATATAACTACAAAATACACAAAGACAGATTGAAATAAATGTAGAAATACTAATTGTTCAAGGGTAGGCTGAGCCAATATAATAAAAATGATAATACCATACAAATTAATTTACTTATTTGGTGCCATACTAATCAAATTATTAAAGGATTATTTTATAGAGCTAGAAAAAAATAACTAAATTCATCTGGTGGAACAAAAGATCACAAATATCAAGGTTGTTTTTTTTTTTTGGATGGGAAGAAAGGAGTCCTATAAATACTAGATCTTAAACTATACTACAAAGCAGTAATCATCAAAACAGTGTGGTACTGGTTAAGCAGTAAAGAGGTTAATCAGTGAAGCAGGTTAGATGCACAATAAGGACAAAACCTGGTGTGATAAACCCCAAAATTCCAGTCACTGAGGCAAGAAATGACTATTCATAAAACTACTGGGAAAACTGGAAGGTAGTCTGAGAGAAACTAGGTATAGAGTATCTTACACAATATATCAAAATAAACTCTAAAGGGTACATGACTTGGACATAAAGGGTGATATCAGTAAATTAAAGGCATGACAAAGAAATTACTTATCAGATCCATGAATAGGGAAAGAGGTAATGGTCAAACAAGAGACAGCATATTATAATCTATCCCTATCTCCTTATCTTGCCCATCTATTATGTCTCAGACTCACTATGTACCTTGCTCACCTCCTCACTGCCATATCTTAAGAATATCACTGATACTTTGGAGGGAATCCCAAGGAAGGTAAACAGGATGGTGAGGGAGCTGGAGAACATACCATACATACTGTTATTGTTGTTCATACTTGTTTTGGAAGAGAACCAATGACATCATGAGGTAACGTCTTACCTTTTGAGTGAATTGGATATAAGGGAGGCAGAGTTGAACAGAGCCGTCAGCCTCACTCTCTCTTCTGGAGTCATCCAAGTCCAATGGCAAGACAAAAGTCAAGATGACTGGCGATGACCTGGTCTGCGGTAGTCAACCTTCGCGTCTTTGAGGTCCAACAAAGCTCTAAGCGCTCCACAGGGCCTGCTTCTACCACCTTCATGGCCATTGGAACAAATTGCTCTCATCCACCTATTCTGCCAGGGGAAGTCTTTACACGCTTGAGATCAACATTCCCCTAACTCGCTGGTTACCCTCAACCTGGTTTAGCCCTCCTGCTTGCCAAGATGGTCTTACCAAGGTGTGGCCACAGCACATGCTACAGCTTCTTGGGGCCACAGATGAGAGGGGGTGAAGATGGACACCAAAGGGGGATGAGCAGCCCTGAAAAGGGTTCAGCAAGCCCTCACCAGAGGTGCTAGTCCTCCTGGGATACTCTGTACACTCCAATCAGTCATTAAACATTTATTAAGAGCCTGCTATGTGCCTGGCACTGTGCTGAGTGCTAGAGGAAAAGGAAAGTCTTTGCATTTGACAATCCTTGCCCAGGAGGGGCTCACAATCTACTGGGGGTGGGGGAGACAATATACAAACAAGTAGATCCAAATAAACTCTACTGGGGTAAATAGGAAATAATCAACATGTTCTGGTCCCTAGGATTAAGAGGGATTAGAAAAGCCTACTTGAAGAGGGCCAGATTGGTGTTGGAGCTGGGTGGGTGGTGTAAGAAGACTGGAAAGGTAGGGGACAGGTTATGAAGGGCCTTGAACACCGAGTAGAGGGTTTTTCTTTAACCCTGGAGGTGATGTCTGTTGTTCCAGCTTTAAATGAGCTGGGCATGGTAGAGGACACCCGTAGTTGCTGCTGACCAGGAGACCCAGACTGGTGAATCCCTTGAGCTCAGGAGTTCTGAAGGCCAGGCCCATTGTTCATCCACACTCTAGTACCAATATGAGGAGCCCAGGAGAGTGGGGGGACACAAGGCTGCCTAGGGAGGGGGAAAACTTGCCCAGGTCAGCAATGGAACAGGCCAAAGACCAATCGACATTGAGTGACCGCTGCACTGCCAGCCTGAGTGAGTTAGGGAGACCTGGGGTCCAAAAAAACTCTTTGAAGAATTCATAACCCACACACCCAGAAGTGGGAGGAATCTCAGGGAGTGCCTAGCCTAACCTCCTTATTTTTTCGGATGAAGAAACTGATATCTAGAGAAATGAAGTGCTCACCCAAAGGCTAACAGAGATGTTTAGCAGGCCTGTTATCAAGGTTGAAATGTGCACAAAAAGCAATCCAACAGATTTAACTGTATTAATTGTAATTTAATTGATTGATCAGAAAAGGAGGTGGGTTGGTCAAGGAGGTGGAACAAAGGACGGTCCATGGGTGGCCTTCAGGATACCTTAAGAGGCCTAGAGAGAAGAAGTCCCTAGAATGTTGGGCGGGCTGTCCACCCTCCTGCTATGCTACCACCTCCAATACCTCCCCCCCATACATACACATACATATCCTTGCGCAGCATTTAACAGAGTACTGGGACCAGAGCCACTCAGGACCAGGAGCCAGGGATAGAGTTTTATTTGCATAGCTGGAGGGAGGGAGTCCCTCCCCCCCACCAACCCACTCACAGATCCATTCAGTTCACAACTGAACAAACATACGCGGAGCCTTCCAAAGCTGAAGCCTTTCTAAATGGGCCAAGGTCCCCGTGAGTGAGCCGGAAATGTTTTTTCAATGGCAGGTCTTGGCACAGTTGGGATGCTGAACAGTAGTCCTGGGCCTGCCAGAGGGTAGGCTGGGAAACCTGTTGAGGCAGACGGCCCCCCACTGGCGATCAGCCTCGAGGTGAGCCAAGGAGTGAATTCATCTTGCACCAGCCACACTCATTCTCTCCACTGCAATGCGCGGCTTGCTTTGCCATCTACTACGTGGGCAGATGACTTAACCCCTCTGGACCTCGCCTTCCTGATTTGTACCAGGATAAGGGAAATGGACTAAATGTTCCTTCCGTCTCTATATTGGTCAGAGCCTGCTTCTCGCGTCTCTTGTCTCCCCAGGACTAGTTCAGGCTTGGCAGATTTTTTTTTTTTTTTTTTTGTTTTGGATTGAATTGGTGATTTCATCGACATAATGAATTCCCGAAGGGGAATGCCTTCTACCACTCATGGTTAGAGAGTTGGGGACGGAGGAAGAGAAGGAGCACACTGAGAGCTTAATGACTTACTCAGGGTCACACAACCAGGATGTGGCGGAGAGGGTATTTGAATTCACGTTTTCCTGACTCCAAGTCCAGGGTTCCAGTCAGTGCGCAAGGCTGCCTCTTGCCTGCCTCATGGTGCCTGCTGATTACACTGCCCGGCTTCCTTCTGTAAGCCACCAAATCTGTGAGTCAGCGCTGTCTCCTGGGCTTATGAAAATAGAGAAGAGGAGAGAGAACAGAAGGGGTCGGAACTATCCCATGGACCGTCCTCTCGTACCAGTCATTCGGCTCCAGAGGTGGGGGGGTGGGGAAGAGTGGGCTGTAACAACAGCTGTCATTTCTGGAACCCTTTGAAGTTGGCCAGATGAATATGGATAGATGAATGGGGGGAGGAGGAGGGAACCCTCGAAGAGGGGATTTTGCTTCATCGCACATGTTGTCTCTCCTTTAGAATATAAATTTCTGGAGGCCAGGGAATGTTTCATTTTTATTTTTGTATCCGCAGCATAGGTCTGGTGCACAGGAGGTACTTAATAAATGCTTGTTCATTGATTGCCAAATAAAATGCCTTATTTATAGTCAGTAAAGAATCAGTCAGATCTTACATTTCCCACTTTTTTTTTTTTAGTGAATTGTGTGACTATAGGAGTGCGGTCTGCTATATCATTTGTGCCTAGAATATGGTAGATGCTTCATAATGCTTATTGTTAATTTACATTAATATTGCATATTATTAATAAGGAATAGTGCTGATTGACTGGCTGAATATTGGTTGCAAAGCCCTGCCTGTTGCTTTCTTATATTTTCATCAAGCTGTTCTCAGTCACATCCCTGAGAATTTCAGGGAGGTAAGAAAGTTTTTGTTTGAGTTGGTGGTTACTGAAGTGCTCGACATCGCCTCTTTTCAGCCATGATATATCCTTTCCACTCGTTTTCAGTATCTCCCCATTACCAGAAATTTTGAGACTTTGTGACTTAATGCCCTCAAAATTCTGTCACCTCCAGGACAGATTTCTCCTGAGCAAACCTGATCTGGTCCAGCCGCTCTCCCCAGCTTTGCTTTTCTTGGTGCACTGTCTGCTTCCTCTCGTAACACGTGGGAAACTAAGACATTAGCATCCACACGAGGTAGCTCCCCTGTCATAGATTATACGCTTATGCTGGATGCAATGGACGAGTCACTTAACTTCTCTGTACTTGTTTTCCTCATCTGTAAAATAGGGATGATAATAATAATAATTTTGACATATGCATGCATAAAGATGTGCATGTTACATATTTAATGTACGTAAGGCATATATATCTTATGCTCTATGGGCCTTTTCAGCTCTGGACATCTTTGCTTTAAGAGTCCTTCTAGCTCTGGTCTTCCATGGTCTACATTTTATGATGTCGTAAACTTCAAAATAGCATTTGCTCATTTGCTATTATTACTGCTAATGAAATGTTGTGGTCATGTTGACAGAAGGCTAGCATTTCTCTGTTTGTCATTCTTCCAGTTCTGTCTTTAAGTGCTCTAGGATTAAGAGGGATTAGAAAAGCCTACTTGAAGAGGGCCAGATTGGTCTTGGGGCTGGGTGGATGGTGTAAGAAGACTGGAAAGGTAGGGGACAGGTTATGAAGGGCCTTGAACACCAAGTAGAGGGTTTTTCTTTAACCCTGGAGGTGATGTCTGTTGTTCCAGCTTTAAACGAGCTGGGCATGGTAGAGGACACCCGTAGTTGCTGCTGACCAGGAGACCCAGACTGGTGAATCCCTTGAGCTCAGGAGTTCTGAAGGCCAGGCCCATTGTTCATCCACACTCTAGTACCAATATGAGGAGCCCAGGAGAGTGGGGGGACACAAGGCTGCCTAGGGAGGGGGAAAACTTGCCCAGGTCAGCAATGGAACAGGCCAAAGACCAATCGACATTGAGTGACCGCTGCACTGCCAGCCTGAGTGAGTTAGGGAGACCTGGGGTCCAAAAAAACTCTTTGAAGAATTCATAACCCATACACCCAGAAGTGGGAGGAATCTCAGGGAGTGCCTAGCCTAACCTCCTTATTTTTTCGGATGAAGAAACTGATATCTAGAGAAATGAAGTGCTCACCCAAAGGCTAACAGAGATGTTTAGCAGGCCTGTTATCAAGGTTGAAATGTGCACAAAAAGCAATCCAACAGATTTAACTGTATTAATTGTAATTTAATTGATTGATCAGAAAAGGAGGTGGGTTGGTCAAGGAGGTGGAACAAAGGACGGTCCATGGGTGGCCTTCAGGATACCTTAAGAGGCCTAGAGAGAAGAAGTCCCTAGAATGTTGGGTGGGCTGTCCACCCTCCTGCTATGCTACCACCTCCAATACCTCCCCCCCATACATACACATACATATCCTTGAGCAGCATTTAACAGAGTACTGGGACCAGAGCCACTCAGGACCAGGAGCCAGGGATAGAGTTTTATTTGCATAGCTGGAGGGAGGGAGTCCCTCCCCCCCACCAACCCACTCACAGATCCATTCAGTTCACAACTGAACAAGCATACTAATTGTTCAAGGGTAGGCTGAGCCAATATAATAAAAATGATAATACTACCCACATTAATTTACTTATTTGGTGCCATACTAATCAAATTACTAAAGGATTATTTCATAGAGTTAGAAAAAAATAACTAAATTCATCTGGTAGAACAAAAGATCACAAATATCAAGGGTTTGTTTTAGGTTTTTTCGGATGGGAAGAAAGGAGGCCTATAAATACTAGATCTTAAACTATACTACAAAGCAGTAATCATCAAAATTTATTTATATCACCCTTTACATCCAAGTCATGTACCCTTCAGAGTTTATTTTGGTATATTGTATAAGATACTCTATACCTAGTTTCTCTAAGACTAGCTACCAGTTTTTCCAGTAGTTTTATGAATAGTCATGTCTCGCCTCAGTGGCTGGAATTTTGGGGTTTATCATACCAGGTTTTGTCCTTATTGTGTATCTAATCTGCTTCACTGATTAACCTCTTTACTGCTTAATCAGAACCACACTGTTTTGCTCTAGGAGTAGTCTGGCTTTAATGAGTCTCTTGCCAAAATTTTTGTAAACTCATTTCCTCCTGTTTTCCTTTTTTGTTAAGTTATGAGTCAATGCTGTTCATGGCCTCCCTCCCCAATCTTATGCTTAAAGTATGAGGTCTGGCCAGTGAATAGCTGTGGGGTAGTCAATTCCTGTCTGTTGAGATAGAGTCAATTTCTCTTTTTATGATGAATACACAAGGGAGCTAAGAATAATGGAATGTAGGAATAATATGGTATTTGTAGATAACATAATATGGTGCTTGTGACTTTGCCAGTTACAAAGGACTTTTGAGAAAATTTTATTATAAACTTAATAAATTATTATTAGAAATTATTAGAAACAATAAATAACAAATAAAACAAGCATTTCCAATTACACTGAGAAACTGCCGATCTCCATTCTATGGAACTTGCTTTTCTTTTAAAATAGATAATTAATTCCTGGAGACTGACAAAGATGGTAGAGTAGGAGGAAGGAGTATAATAACCCAGTTCTCTTCTGTAACAATTCCAGCAAAGGCCAAGGATTGTAAATCAGGCAGTGATTAGGAAGCCCAAGGAAAAACCACAGTTGGAAATTTTTCCAGCTCAGGTCAGCGAAGGGAGACAGACAGGAGTCTGTAGCCGCTAAGAAGAGGGTCTAGCCAAGAAAACCTCCACAGAGCCTTCAGAAGCAGCAGATCTGAGGCCTGCCTCTGTGGAGCAGGGCCAAGAGTAGCAGTAGTAGATACAGTGAAGACTGAGGTTGAGGCTGTGTACTGGGCAAATGGGGACAAGCCACAGCTGTGTGACTATGGTTTAGAGTAGGGTCCCAGATTCAGCCCACAGACCTGAGCTGAGACCTACAGCTAAGGAACCAGGGCAGGGACCTCCGAGCAGGACAAGCTGAATTTCTGTCACTCTCAACTGGTAGAGCCTTCCAGCTAGGTGACAGGGACTTGGAACAGTAGTATAGTATACTGGAATTCTCACCGTGGGAAAGCCTGCCATCATGTAACCCAGAACCAAACCAGGGCTGGCAGCTTGCCAAGCTCAGAAGAGGAAGAGAGTTATCAGACTTTGTGATAGATTAGATCACTTAGAAAGAAAGCATTGGAGGATGGATGTAATTGCACAATATTTGGTAGGTACCATGATTAAGAAAAGGAGACGTTGTAAGACAACATTCCAAAAGGCCAAAGAGCCTTATAAGCAAGGATAGTTTACCTGGCAAAGGAGAGTAGAATCTTACAGAGGGGAAAATGGATCTTTGATGAAATAGAAGGCTTCCACATATTCCTGAAGAATAGAGATGAACTGAGTAGAAACTTTGAAATACATACACCAGATTCAACAGACACATACAAATGCAAATACATTTGAGCAATTGGAAGGGACAATACTATAAAAAATACGTTTGAATAGAAGAAACAAATGGTTCATCGGAATCCTAATCTACAGAGTTAATAGCTAAAGACAAATAGCCTAGGAATAGTTTTATTATCTTGATGATCTTGAAAGCAGAAAAATGAGGCAGTAAAGAAAAGGAAGAGAAAGGTGGGGGAAATTAACTACCTCCTATAATCTGGGTGCACAAGTAGAAGTGTGCTGTGGGGGTAATGGGGAGGGGGTCACTTGATCCTCACTTTCTCCCGAACTGGTTAAAGGATGGTAGAACACACACACACACACACACACACACACACACACACACACACACAGAATTTGGTGAAGAAAAACATTGTACTAAACTGGGAAATAAGAGGAAAATGGGAGAGGGGAAAGTGGAAACAAGATGAAGGTAGACTCAGGAAATGATTTGTTGTTGTTACTGAGTCGTGTCTGACTTTTCATGATCCCTTTTGGGGATTTCTTGGCAGAGATGCTGGAGGGGTTTGCCACTTCCTTCTCCAGCTCATTTTACAGATGAGGAAATGAAGGCAGATAGAGTGAAGTGACTTGCTCAGGGTCGCACAGCTAGGAAGTGTCTGAGGCCAGATTTGAACTCAGGAAGATGAGTCTTCTTGACTTCAGGCTTGACACTTTATCAGCTACAGCACCACCGAACAGGTGCTCAATCACAGATAAAACTACAATAAATATTGAAAATATAAAAAGAGATAAGCAGAGGAGTTATGTTAAACTCAAAGGTACCATAGATAGTGAATCAATACCCATACTTAATATCTTTGTAAACTAATAATATAGAATCTAAACACAAAGAAAAAGTTTACCAAATTGGAAGGAGAAATAGATAGTAAAACTATAATTATGTGGTTGTTATTTTCATACTTGGAAAAGAAGTTAAGAATCTAAATCGAAGTTTAGAAAAATTAGAGGTGATATTTCTCTGGTTATTATTATGAAATAGAAAATTGATCTTTAAATTCTATTTTGTTAAGATGTTTTAGAAGTTAAGAAGTTTTACTCAGGTTGCTTAGCCCTCAATTCTATTCTTGTAACTTCACCTGGGAGAAACTTGATAAAAGGTCAAGCTTTTGTCTTATGACTACCACCACTTTGTAACATCATCCTCCGTCCACTTTCCAGAGAAACTTGGTTAGCCTAAAAATAGATGTGCAAATATATGAGGCAATCAGGGTTAAGTGACTTGCCCAGAGTCACATAGCTAGTAAGTGTCTGAGACTAGATTTGAACTCAGATCCTCCTGATGTCAAGGCCAGCACTCTATTTGTTGGCATTGCTCAAAACTTTGTCTCTCAGAATTTCTTTTGTAACAGCATTGAATAAGGAAAGAAAGAAATGTACATACTTCTCAGCTACACTTGGCACCTTTACAAAAATTCACCTTGTACTAGTGCTTAAAGACCTCACCAAACACTATAGGAAAGCAGAAATACTAAAATGCATCATTTACTAATCAGAATGCAATAAAAATTATGTTCAATAAAGGGTCCTCAAAAAAAGAATCTAAAAGTAACTGATGTAATTATCACATAATTAAAAAACAAACAAACATTGGGTTAAAGAACAAATTATAAAAACAACAGAAAATTTCATTAAAGAAAATTACAATGAGACAATGTACCAAAACTTATGAGATACAGCTAGAGTTCTGAGAGTAAATTTTATATCTCTAAATGCTTTAATTAATAAAAGAGATAAAGAACAAATAATTGAATTTTAAAAATGGAAACTGTGATAAATCAAAAATCCCCAACTAAACAAAGAATGAGAGCTATTCCAGAACTGATAAATGGTCAAAGGTTAAACAGGTAGTTTTCAAAAAAGAAATGCTGAGGGAAAAAAGGCACATTAATGTACTGTTGGCAAAGCTATGAATTGGTTCAGTCATTTTGGAAAGCAATTTGGAACTATATTCAAAAAGCCAGGAAACTGTTCATATACTTTGACCTAACAATTCCACTACTAGGCCTATATCCCAAAGAGATCAAAGAGAAAAAGCTCAAATGAATAAAAGTATTTCTATCAGTTCTTTTTCTGATGGCAGAGATCTGTTACCAAAGGGGTTCCCATTAACCAAGAAATGTCTAAACAAATTATGGTATGTGAATGTAATAAAATATTATTGTGCCCTAAGAAATGATGAAGGAATACTAAATTTAAAAAGAAAAAAGAAAAAGGATTATTCAAAAAATTACGAAGGGATGATTTCAGAGAAAAATGGGAAAACTTGGATGAACTGATGCAAAGTACAATGAGCAGCTATGAAAGACTGAAGACCTCTGTGCAATGCAGTGCCATCAGAGGACCAAGGATGAAGCATGCTACCCACCTCCTGACAGAGGTAATAGACTTTTTAGATAGATTTTATTTTTGCTTGACTATTAACTATGTTTGTTACAATTTATTTTGTTTTTGTTTTTGTTTTTCAGTTAAGGGGAAGTGGAAGGGAGAGGCAATAAATACTTATTGACTAAAAATAAAAGTAAAAAAAATAAATTTGACATATAACTTTTAAAGCTGCCATATTGGTCTGTGATTCCTTCTGGCCTTCTGTTCTATTTTTGTGGGGTAAGGGCACCCTACCCCTACTCTCCTTTCCCTGCAACTCACTCACCCAAATTGGAAAAAGCAAAACAAAATCCTGTAACAAAGCACTTTCACAAAATTTACATTTGATCCTAACAACAACATTGTGATATGGGCAGGTGAGTATTTTTATGTCCATTTTACAGGTGCAATAACCAAGATTCAGATGCCCAAGATCATGTTGCTACTAAGTGATAGAACCAGAACTAGAACCCAGGTCTAATGACTAGAAGCAGTTAAATGGTGCAATGGACAGAACACTGGGCCTGGATTCAGGAACACTTGAGTTCAAATCCACCTTCAGACACTTACTAGCTATGTGACCCTGGACAAGTCATTTGACTTCTGTTTGTTTCAGTTTCCTTAACTGTAAAATGGAGACAATAATAGCACCACTATCCCAGGGTTATTGTGAGGATCAAATGAAATATTTGTAATGTACTTAGCATAGCATGTGGCAGGCACTTAATAAATGTTTCCTTTCTTCCTTCTTTCCTTCCTTCCTTCTTTCCTTCTGTCTTTCCTGCCTCCCTGGACCCTTCCTTCCTTCTTTCCTCCCTCCCTCCCTCCCTTCCTTCTTTCCTTCTTTCCTTCCTTCCTTCCTTCTTTCCTTCCTTCCTTCCTTCTTTCCTTCCTTTCTTCCTTTCTTTCTTTCCTTCCTTCCTCCTTCCCTTTCTTCTTTCTTTCTCTCCTTCTTTCCTTCCTTCTTTCCTTCCTTCCTTCCTTCCTTCCTCCCTCCCTTCCTGGCTTTGATCTCCTTAACCAGTCAATAAGCATTTATTAAGCACATACTATGTGCCAGGCACATACTAAGTGTTAGGGATACAAAGAAAGGCAAAAGACGGTCTCTGCTCTCAAGGAGCTTACAGTCTAATGAGAGAGACAAGTAAGCAAATATGCACAAAAAAGTGACATACAGGATAAATGGGAAATAGTTAACAGAGGGAAGGCTCTAGAATTAAGAGGGATTGGGGACGTATTCCTGTAGAAGGTGGGATTCTAATTGGGACTTAAAGGAAACCAGGGAAGCCAGGAGTTGGAGATGAGGAGGAAGAGCGTTCCATGAACATGGAGTTGGGAAGGTGGAGCATTGTGTGAGAGAAGAGGAAAGAAGGCCAATTTCATTGGAACACAGGATACTTGGAGGGAAGGGGTAAGGCATGAGAAGACTGGAAGGAAGGGGGTCAGGTTTTGAAGGGCTTTGAACACCAAACAAAGGATTTTATATTTAATTTTAGAGGTAATAGGGAGCCATTGAAGGTCATTGAGTAGGGGGCTGGCATGGTCAGACCCGAGATAAAGGAAGATCACTTTCACAGCAGAGTGAAGGATGGAGAGACTTGTAGTGGTCAAGGCATGGTCAAGCTGTCTGCTATGTGGAGATTGGAGAGAAGACTGGACATAGAAGAGATTCTGTGAAAGCAGAAATGCCACCATTTGGCAGTGGGTTGGATGGATGAGGTGAGTGTGACGAATTGAGGAAAACACTGATGGAACAAGCCAATGTGACTGGAAAGATGGCGGTGCCTTCAGCAGTAGAGCTCGTACACGTGAAGAGAAAGATAATGACTTAAACTTTGGACGTGATCAATTTCAGAGATCTATAGGACGATCAGTCTTGAGATGTCCAATGAGCACTTAGTGATGAAAGAATGGAGCTCGGAAGAGAAATAGGAAACAAAGAAATTTGAGAATTACCTGCATGGAGAGGATAACTGAATCCATAAGAGAGACAATATAGAGTAACCTCAAACTTTTTGGTCTCATGACCCCTTTACGCTCTTAAAAATTATTTGAGATCCCACCCTGAAGAACTTGTATTTATGTGGGTTATACTTATCAATATTTACCAAATTAGAAATTAAAACATGTTATTATTTTGAAAATAGTTGCAGACTCCTTGAAAGGGTCCCAGACCACATTTAGATGACTGGTCTAGAGAGAGAGAAGAGGGTCCAGGACAGAGCCTTGGGGACACTCATGGTTAGTAAGGATGACCTGGAAGAAGACAAAAGAGGCAGAAGAAAATGAGAAAGAGGGGTCAGCCAGGTAGAAGGAGAATGAAAAGAGAGCAGGGTCAGAAAAACTTCGAAGAGGGTGTCCCAGAGAAGAGGGTGATGGACAGTGTCAAAGGCTTCAGAGAGGTCAGGAAGAATGAGAATTAAGAAAACATCATTAGAGTTGGTGATCAAGAGATCACTGGTGACTTTGAAGAAAGAAGCTCAGTTGAATGAAGGATGGTCAGCCAGACTACAGAAGGTAGCCAAGAAAGGAAGGAAAGATATAGGGAGACGGCTAGCAAAGATGGACAGATCAAGTGAAACAGGCAGGGAACCATTAATAACAGTAGTTGCTGGTTTTGTATCCTTAGCACTTTTAAAAATAAATTTTTATCAATATCTATTTTTTACATCACCAAAATTTTCCCCAGTTTCCCTCTCCCTGCCCCTTCCAGAGAGCTATCTAATACAACAAATAGGGCTCAGTGGGTAGAGCACTGGCCCTGAAGTTAGGAGGACCTGAGTTCAAATCCAGCCTCAGATACTTGACACTTACCAGCTATGTGACCCTGGGCAAATCACTTAACCCCATTGCCTAGCCAACCCCCCCCCCCCAAAAAACCAACAATGTAACAAATAATATTTTTTAAAGAAGAAAAAAGAGAAAGAGAAAATCAGCAAAACTGCAGAGGAGCCAAGTAGGGCTTTCCTCATATGTCTCTGGGTCTTTGTAATTTCAGAACTCCTGCTTCTCTTTGCTTTGTGGTTGTTCTTTGAGTCGGCTTTGTTGTGTTGTGTATGTTGTTTTCCTGTGTCCGCTGACCTCACTGCATCAGTTGACCCAAGTCTTCCCAGACTGCTCTTGTATTCCTCACATTCTTACAGCATAGCCACATTCCATTGCATTCAGGTGCCGTATTGGTTTAGTGGTTCCTCAATCAATGGCCATCTACTTGGCTTCCAGTTCTTTACTATCACAACAAATGCTGCTATAAATATATTGTTGTATATGAGGACTTTCTTATTATCAATGACTTCCTTGGTGTATAAGCCTAGCAGTGGAATCTCTGGGCCAAAGGATATGAACATCTTAGTTACTTTATTTGTAAGAATAAAACAATTCCAAAGTGGGTGTACTGATTCACAGCTCTAACAACAATGCATTAGTATGTCTACCTTCACACAATCCCAACAATGTTGTTGTTCAATTGTTGTCATGTCCGAGTTTACATGACCCCTCGGACAAACCCCATGGGGTTTTCTTGGCAAAGATACTAGAGTGAATCACCATTCCCTTCTTCAGCATGCCCCCATTTTACATACGAGGAACTGAGGCAAATAGGGGTTGAGTGACTAGCCCAGAGTCACACAGCTGGCAAGTATCTAAGACCAGAGCTGAACTCTGCTCTTTGGGATAAATCAAATTGACATATAATGCATCTTTCACCTTTTTATACCTTTAAAAAACTTTTAATATACAGTATGTCCTCCTTTTGATCTAATCACATCATTTTTTTATATGATTTGCCATTGAATTCAAAAGATTTTGACATCCTTTAAATGTTCATCATGAAATGAGACTTCTCACATTGGATATGAAATAGATTTTTGATGAATAGTTCATTTTTCCAGGTCTAGTCACCATAACACCTGACTGTCCAGACTATTCCCATGTTGCCATCTTTGCCAATTTGCAGGGCGTGAGGTGAAATCTCAGGTTTGTTTTTATTTGCATGTCTCTAATTATTGGTGATTTGAAATGTACTTTTATGAAGTCCTAAATAGTGTGCAATTCTTTCGAGAACAGCTTATCCATAAGCTTTGACCACTTATCTTTTGGGGAATGGTTATATCTTACATAAATTTGTTCATTGTTTATGTGTCCTGGATACCAAATCTTTGTCTCATATTTATGGATAGGAAATGGATTCTTAACCAAACAAGGGATTGAGACAATTATAAAAGATAAAATATATACTATTGATCACAGGAAAAATTTCTGTTCAAACAAAATTAACGCACCTCGTATAAGAAAGGAAACAGTTGAATGGGAAAAAAATCTTTATCAAATTTCTCTGATTAAGGGGTAGGTATCCAATGCATAAACAAATAACACACATATGTATATATACATACATATGCACATATATACATATGCACATATCTGCATATATGTGTGTGTGTGAGAACAATATCTATTCCACAATAGATAAGAGTTCTCAAAAAAGGAATTGCAACTGCTAACAACCACATGAAAGTATGCCCCAAATCACTAAAAACAAGAGACATGCAGATAAAAATGACCACATGAACATGGCCAGATTGGCAAACAGCTAAAACCCACAAAGCCTTGGGCTTGAGAGTGTTAGGGAGAAATTGAAAAGCTTTTCTGCAAACAAAATTAATGCACCTAGGATAAGTATGAAAACAGTTGAATAGCAAAAAAAATCTTTATATCAAACTTTTCTCATACATAGATCACTAACAGATATAGATAAGACTGAAAGCTATTTATACATATCCTTTAACCACTTATCTATTGGGAAGTAGCTTTTGGTCTTATCTATATCTGTTAGTTGTTTATATATCTTGGATATCAAACTCTTACCAGATAAATCTGATAACAATATTTTTTTCCCTGTTAACTACTTCCCTTCTTATCCTAGGGTTTGGGTTACTCATAAATATGCATAAAAAGATTTTCCTCATTGGTTAATTCATTAATTCAAGTGACACTCTGGTGAAGCCTTCCTTGGCTCATTTAGAACCATGTGGACCCCAGCACTTGAAAAGCCTCTGAGTACCTACTGCCACTTGCAGAAGGCTAGACTGGTATGCAGCCCATCAAGCCAGTCCATTACCCTATGTATTTGAGATAGATGAACAAATGGGTTAGGTCCAAACTTGAGCAGGAAAAAGAGTCTGGATAAATTCCATCTGGGAAACTGTCCAGCACTTTCAATGAAATATTAATAATTCAGGCATCTTAATCAGACAATAAACCATTCTCTCCTACAAAAAATATTTTGGGAATTTCTTTTAAAGCTTCAGCGGACCTGAAAGTCTTATCTGCATTGAAAGAATGATAAGTTTTACAAATATATTGATATACTGAAATTTATAGAAATTGCCGAACAGCAATGCAATACTGCAACCCTGTGCCCCTATGCTATACATCACACAAGGTTACGAATTTATCCAAGAGATGGAAATAAACATGCTTCAATGGCCTAAAAAGCTCACCTGGTTTAAACTCCACTGAAAACCTATGGTGCATAATTTTGACTAGACTTGGAAAAATGAACTATTCATCAAAAATCTATTTCATATCCAATGTGAGAAGTCTCATTTCATGATGAACATTTAAAGGATGTCAAAACCTTTTGAATTCAAATCATGTAAAAATTTATGTGATTGAATCAAAAGGAAGACATACTGTATATTAAAAGGTTTTTTTTAAAGGTATAAAAAGTCGAAAGATGCATTATATGTCGATTTGATTTATCCCAGTTAATTTGTGTACCACAGTAGTCTGGAATTCTTCCTCTGTTACTTTAACCACCTGTGTGACCTTGAGGAATCAACTAACCTCCTGGTGACTCAGTTTCCTTATTTATATTTCAGCATTTAGCATAGCATTTGGCACACAGTGGATGTTTAATAAGTGCTCGTTAACTTGTTCAATTATCAAATGAGCCTGTTGGACTAGATGGTCTCTAACGTACCTTCTAAATGATGTTAACCTAAATGTCCAGTGAACTAAATTGGATTTTGAATCATTGAACTCTAATAACTGACACCGTAAGGTTTGCAAAATACTTTACATATGTTACCTCAACATACTGAAGTGAAAAGAACACGGGACCCGGGCCAGAGAAAACCTGGGTTCAAATCCCACTTTAGACAATGCAATGAATATTTAAAATAATAGCACTTAGAAAGTATCACTCCCTCTCTGTGCCTCAGTTTCCTCATCTGTAAAAGGAGGGGGTTTGGACTCAACAATCTCTTGTGGCTTTTTGATCATTTGACTTAATGATCATTAAAGCCTTTAGTCTCTAAATTCATGACCCTGTAATAGACTGCTGGACATGGGAGGGGAAACCTGGGTTCAAATTCTACTTCAGACACACTTATTTAACTGTGTGATCGTGGGCGGGTCAGAACATGTTTTGGCCTTTCTTTGGGTCTCAAGCCCTTAGCTTGAGTGTCAGGCACATAGTAATCCCTTCGATGCTTGCAGACTTCTGCTTTTGGATAAATCTAATTATGAAGAAATATTTCTTTACCTCAAGCTTAAATCCACCTCACTGAAACTTACAGCGCCTTATTGCTAGCTCCGTCCTTCAGAACAAGTCTATGCCCTCTCTCCTGTGACAGCCCTCCAAAGACTTGAAGACAGATATCAATGACTTCCGTTGCCAGCCTTCTCTTACCTGGGCTATGCACGTCCAGTTCCTTCAAACCATTCTCATTTGGCCTGGACTAATGCTGAGGCAGCTGAGGTCCAGTGATTTACATCCCCGCCCAGGCCAATGCCCCTTCCCTCATACCATGCCCCTGCCTCTTCCTCAGAAGGTGGTAGCCCACCGCTGGCCCTCCTCCCGCTCTGACATGATCATTCCTTCATGTTTGTGGAGCTGACGTGGCCAGAGGAAGCCAGGCAAGGCTGAAGAGGGTACAGCAGCGCCCTCCCCCTCCACAGAGCTGGCAGAGTGAACATCTCTATGGGTATGGAAAGCTTCCATGACCCTGGTGTTAGTGAACCGGTTTGCTCTGCCAGGGTACTCGACACCGTCTTTGAACTTTTTTGGAAAACAGAGGAAGTGAGCTCCAGGTGCCGCACGCCCCAACACCTTCCGTCTTCCTCGGGCCAAGTGGGTGAAAGGTTGAACTGGCATCTGGACAAAGGCTCCCAATTCAGAACTGCTCAGAGAACGCACACAGGAGCTCTGCTCTTCTCCTGTTGCAGACAAAGAAGGGGGCCAACCTCCTTCTGCCACAGCCTTCAATGCTATCCCCTCCTATCAGCTCTATGCCCCCCCTCGGGGGTCTAAGGACAGATTTTCTGGGATCCAGGAACTCAGGCGAGAAAAGATGGCACTTTCTCTCCATGTAATTGGTTTAGCCTTTAAAAACATTCTGAAAAGGGAATCCCAGGCTTCTCCCGAGTGCCCCAAGGGGACCAGGACACCAAAAAGTCTGAGAATCCTGATCTAGAGGCTCAGCAATTGTGGAAACAGAGCTGAATTTAAAGTCGGGAAGCCCTGGGTTCAGATCCTGTCCCAGACATTCACTAGCAAGTCACCGTAACCTTTGATGCTCTCTGTTGGCATAACCCATAGATTCAGAGTCGGAAGGGAGCTCAGAAGGGATCAAAGCCAACACATTTTACAGATGAGGAAACTAAGGCTTAGAGGGGAGAAAGCCTTTCCCTGAGCCACCCAGAGGCAGAACCAGGATTCCAATGTGGGCTCTTGGCTGCAGAGGCAGCGACAGCCTCTTTGAACACAAATTGAAAAGCAGCTGCTGGTCTGCAGGGCCCTTTAGAGTTATTGTATGATATATACACACACATATACATAATCTTTAATATCATCCCTGGCCCCTTCCCCCTGCCAGCACACCCTCAGGCATCCCTTGTCTTCAACCAAAGGAAAGGACTCAAGTCTCTGCTCAGCCAGGAAAGGAAAAGTCCCTGCTCTCTTCTCCTTCCCCTAGACTCACTCCTAAAGAGCTGAGTTAAATGACCACCCCATTCCCCACCATCCCTCCACCCCTCTGTCCTTGGCACCCTGAGCCCCACCAGTCTCCGGAGGCAGCTTTCCACCAAGTGCCCAGAGACTAATATTCCTACATTAGGAGGAATAAATCTGAAGCCCGCTGTGAAGGTGGGTCCAGTAAAATCAGATTCCCAGGTATAGGACAGGGGAGGGTCGTGATTTAGCAGTTTGGGGAACCAGGATCTGGAGAGCTTTAGGAGACTCCAGCCCAAGAAGAGCCAGCAGCATGGGGTGGGATCCAGGAAAGCTGATAGAATCCTGGGTGCTTCCAGGAATGAGGAGATGGTAGCAATGCTCCACTCTGCCCCAGACAGGTGTCGTCAAGACAACAAGGATAATCCGGAGGGCCAGCGTACAGAAGAGGGACGGGCAAGAGTCTTGAATTCACATCGTAAGTGACCAGAGGATGAAGGAAGTGGGACAGTCTATAGGGAGAAGAGAAAACTTGGGGGTGTGCTGCAAGTGGATCCAGGCATTTGTAGAGCTGTCAAGCTGAAGAAACATTCAACTTGTGATGTCAGGCACATAGTAGGTGCTTAATAAATGCTTGTTGATTGTTGACTGACTGACCTGCAAAACCAGGAGTGGCAAAGAGGCAAATCTAGACTTCATAAGTCAGGGGGAAAACTTCCCAACAAGGGTGGGGGGCCTCCTCCGCTTTAAGCAGGGGCTGGACAATAGCTTCTGGTTCTGTTATGGGGGTCCTTTCAGGGATGGGCCTCCTCCCTTTCAGCTCCCAAATTCTGTGACACCCCAGTCACCAAATCTCTCTTCAGGACTCATCCTGCTTGGCCTCTCCTGAAAACAAGAATTCAGAGAGAGAGGAAAGGATGGTCCGGGAGTGAGAGAAGAGGATGGACCCTTCGGAGTCCCAGGGCCTCCCCACTTTGAAGACCCAGAATAAGGAACGGACTTCCCCTCAGACACAGGTGATGACCAAGGTGGCTTTTGAACCCAATCTTTCCATTTCAAATTCAGCGCGCCTTCTCGGGCATCCCAGCTGCCTCTGTCAATCACATGACACGCAGTAAGCACGAAAACCCTCAGATGGCCTTGCTGGGCTCCAGGTTCGAGGGAAGGCAATTGTACAAAGGAGAGCCGACTGAAACGTCCCCTCCTCTCTTGTCTCCTATTAAACCCCTGATGCGGCTGAGGAGCCTCCTTGGGGTGCCCTGGAGAGAAGATTCGGGTCTAAGGTCCCCTGTGCTGGCCCAGGAACTCAAGCTGTGTGCACTGGGCACTCATACAATGTCAGAACTTTAGAACAAGGGGAGACCTTAGAACAGAGAATGTCAGAGCTGGAAGGGCCCTTAGAATAGGGAATGTCAGAACAGGGGGCGTCCTTAGAACAGGGAATGTCAGAGCTGGGAGGGCCCTTAGACAGGGAATGAATGATCTGGGAAGGACCTTAGAACAGAGAATGTCAGAACAGGGGGGGTCCTTAGAACAGGGAATGTCAGAACAAGGGGAGTCCTTAGAACAGGGAATGTCAGAACAGGGGGAGTCCTTAGAACAGGGAATGTCAGAGTAAGGGGAGTCCTTAGAACAGGGAATGTCAGAGCTGGAAGGGCCCTTAGACAGGGAATGAATGATCTGGGAAGGACCTTAGAGCAGGGAATGTCAAAGCTGGGAGAAGGGGGCCACTGAACATAGATCATAGAATGTCAGAGCTGGGAGGGATCTTAGAACAGGGAACGTCAGAAATTTGAGGGGCCTGACAGCAAAGAAGCTAGCACAGTTCTACAAGGTCCAGCCTCCTCACTTTACAGAGGCCAACTTGAGAGTCAAGCCTAGGCCTTCTGAGCTCAGGCCAGCACTCTGACCCTGTAATATACTATCTTCAGTTGTCTCAACAGCCCGGGAACCAGCTGGTCTATGGTGGGCTTTCTCAGCCTGAGTTTTCAGACTTCCTTGGCCATACCAAAGGTGTCTGGAAGGTGGAGTGGTCTTTGGAATTGGCATTAAGCAGGGTGTGCCAGCCCCACTGCACCTCCTGAGCTCTCTCCCTCTCACTTTTTAAGATCTGCCCCTCAGAAGGTGCAGACAACTCACAAAAGCAGACAATTTGAGCCCTGCTTGTCCCCACACCCAGAGTGAAGAGAAAGCCCCTCCTGCCCCCCAGCTCTCAGCTCCCATGCCATCCTCCTCCACAATGGCCTGGCTCTGGAGAGGAACCCGCAGAGGGGACCTGACCTTTCCAGCTCTGGGCGTCTCATCACCCTCCCCACCCCCAACCCCCCAGGTTGTGGCAAGAACAGGAAGAGAGGCACACAGTTGTGGGGGGTGGTTTGGAAGGCAATGAGGAGGAACAGTAGAACAGGCCCAGTCTGACATTTCTCTGTTAATGCTTGGTTTGCATATTGCCCAATGTTGGAAAATCCGGGTAGGGAGGATCATGCCAGGTCTCTGCCCTCAAGTAAACTCTTCATTTAAAAGGCAGGAGCCGCAGACAGATCTCTCTTATCATCATCAAAGCCTCCCCAGCCAGGAGCCCGTAGATTGTGCCAGCCAGATAGTGTTCGGGATGGTTTGCTGGAGAAGGCGGCTGGGCTCACAGTGGAAAGAGCAGGGCCTTGCCTCAGACCATGGTGGCCCAGGTCTGAGACTCCGCTTCCCGACCTGGAAAGTAAGGGGACTTGAATGAATCAGCCCGAGGCCTGTGGATGGATTTCAGGCGGGGAAATCCACATTTTCACTCACTTTTGGTTTCCTTTGCATTTCTAGCTATTGTTTCATTTTATGCCCTTAAAAGCCTTCTTTCTTGAAAGGATGCACCAGATGTGTCCTTGCCAAATGGCTCAGGGAGCCCACAACACAGACAGGCTAAGAACTCCAGGACTCCGGGGGTCTCTAAGGCACTTCTAGGTCTTAACAGTCCACGAGCTTCAACAGGACGAAGAAGTAGGGACTGGGGCAGAAGTATGTCGTCTTCTGCTGACGTGACAGCCTGGGGAGGCTTGGGAGGACTGAGGGTAAGATGGGGCTGCAGAAAGTCTGAGGTTTGAAAGAGAAGAAGAATGGAGTTGAGAGGTGGAGGCCTCTCCTGGAGGTCTCCGACGGCTGTAATCACAAGTTTAATTCTGGGGTTACAAAGCACTTAGAATTACAGGATTCCAGAGCTGAAGGTTCAGAAAATAGAATGTGGAATGTCCGGGTTGGGGTGGGTGGGATAGGGCTTTAAACATAGTACATCAGAGCTGAAAGGAGCCTATGGAAACAGGGTTCTTCAGTAGCATACGACTCTTTGTGACCCCATTTTCTTGGCAGGAATACTGGAGTGTTTGCCATTTCCCTCTCCAGCTCATTTTTTTTTTACAGATGAGGAAACTGAGGCAAGCGGGGTTAAGTGACTTGCCCAGGCTCACACAGCCAACAAGTGTCTGAGCCTGGATTTGAACCCAGGTTTTCCTGACTCCAGGCTCAGCGCTCTATCCACTGTACCACCTGGCTGCCCCAAACAGGATTCTAGACTTGCCTTATTTGGTGGTGCTTCTAGAGAGCTTGACTTTACCTCAAAGGACTATGGGTAAACCAGATATTTCTTCCCTAAAGAACTGTGGAAAGGTAGATTCCTTTGGAGAAGCAACAATTTATAATCAGTTTCCCTGAAAATATGCTACTTGTTTCCGGAATGCGTGTACCACCCTGAATTATCCATGTTTCCCAGATGTATTAGTAAGACCATAAACTGAACATTCCTTTCTCAGCTCAGTCAGAACTTGGCCAGGGGACTCATTATTGCTCATAAGCCAGCTCGTCCCCCTCGGCCACGAGAAATAAAGAAATGCCGTGGATAAGAAAGGACCGCACTGGGAGCGGCTTTAAGGACACAGGGACCTTCAAATACAGAATACAGACTAGTGTGTGGAGCGTCCGCTGAAGTCGGGAAAGGGGGCGGCAGGGCGGGGGGGGGTGGGGGGGAGAGTTGGCTGGCCTGGACTCCCTCCCATTACTAACCCTGACAAGTAGCTCATTGGATGGTAGACCCCGAGCTGGAATGACCCTCCCAGGCCACTGAGGCCAGCCCTTTCTTTGTACAGTTGAAAGAACTGATACCTAGTGAGGTCAAGTGACTCCCAGGGTGACACAGAGTCAGCATTGGAACTTGGGACCCCTAATGGCAGAGCCAGTATTTGTTTTACCGACCACCCTGACTCCAGTAAGAGGTTTCCTGTTTCCTCAAATGAAGACAAGCACCGAATCACTCCAAGCCAGAATGATGGGTCATGGGCTCATGAAACATCAGCACTGGAAAAGAGGTCACCTTGTCTGGCCCAGTTCCCTTATTTCAGAGATCGCTACCCATACCTGAGAGGCAGCTCTAAGAAATTTTCCAAGATTTTAGGTTACCAAGGAGCTCCTAATTTTCATGGAGGGAGAGTTTCCCCAGGCCCCCCCCAACCCATGTTTGGTAAGAATAAATATGTAGGGCTTATATTGGATTTCACACCATCTTGGGGAGGGAGGTGAGGAGGGAGGGGGAGGAAATTTGGAACTCAGGGGTTCATGGGGGTGATTGTTGAAAACTGGAAATAAATAAATAAAATTTTTAAAAAAAGAAATTATGGGCCCCCAAACAAACAGGAAAACCCCACATTCATTCATCCATTCAAAGGAAATCTTCTCCACCCTGGACACAGAAAAACAGATATTTTCCTCTTTGCATGGAAAAGAATGCATGGCAGAATTAGGGGTGTAATAAAACTGGAGTTGAGACTTGGGTTCAAATCTTCCATATGGCCATCTACACATCACTTTTGCTTTTCTAAATCTGAGTTTCCTTCCTTTGTATCCTCAGCCCCAAAGGGGCTTAGGGCTTATGGGCAGATAGGAGGCTAAGAAGAGCTGCCTTATCTATAGTCAAGACAAGAAGCATTTATTAAGCTCCTACTGTGTGCCAGGCACTGTGCTAAGAGAAGTCAAAAAGATACTCTCCCCCTGGAGGAACTCACTGTCTAATAGGGAACACCCTGATGGAGGCCCTGGAATAGAAAGTATCTGGACTTTAAGGTTCACAAGATGGCACATCTAGATGGCTACAGGGCATCCATTATCTCCTCTGACAGACATGTGAGATAACGCTCTTATAACGTTTGAATCTACATTATATCGAATCTCTTTACTAGACTGCGAAATCCTTGAGGGCATAGAGTACACCTTCATCACTATAACTCAGGGTTTACAGATACTTTAAGGGTGGTAAAGTCTTCACATTACCTCGTATGTTCCTCTTCAGTAACTAGTGACGTAGATGCTACAGAGATGGGAGATAGGGCCTGAACCTGGAGTTTCTTTGGTAGAGGAATTCCCAAGTGAGGGAACACCCTCTATCGATGCAGGTTGGCATCTCTGCGACTTATAGTCCTGGAGCAGGGGTTAGCCTTTTTCACGTCCTGACCCTTGGGCAGTCAGTCTGGGGAAGCCTAGGGACCTCCTTCCAGAATAATTTTTTTTAAAGGCATAAAATACATAAGTACAAAGGAAACTAATTATCTGGAAATACAGTGACCAAAATACCTTTTTTTTTTTTTTTGAGTTCATGGACTCCAATTTAAGATTCTCTACCTATAGCACAGAAAAATGAAGTGACTTGCCCAGGGTTCTACAGATTCTGTGGGTCAGAAGTGGGATTTGAACTCAGATTGTTTGGGTACTGAGGCCAGATTCTTTAAACACTGCCCCAGGCTGCCTCTGGCAGAGAAGCAGTGCTTAATCCTTAGCTACATAGTTTAGGTAGGGCCTTCCTGACAGTGCTTTGCCCACCAAGGTAGACTGACTCACTGTCTAGTTAGTTGATGGACTGAACTGCAAGTCTGTGCTTTCCCTCCCATCACTGGTTCTGGACTTCAGTACATGATGGAGTTGTAATGAGTAATCTCGGTATTTGGAACAAGCACTATTAAATCAACTTTTTAAAGGAAAAATTCATTTGAGGCCAGAAGAGGGCCAGAGAAGATCCTAGGAATGACCTTGGACCTCAGACCCCAAGGCCATGTTGGGGAAGAGACTTTAGAAGACCACCACCCAGGGGATAGGAGGTAATGTGAGGCTGGATTTTTCTGGGGCTGTTGTGACTGGGGGAAGGGCTAGGCTGAGGAGAAGCTCACCTGGATTCAGGAAGGCTTTGAGGTCTCATTTGTGCTGGGGTAGGTTTCATGAGAGCCTCAGACTTGCATATATGTTAGACTTCTTAACTGTTTGGGTGAGAAATAATTCATTTAGGCCAGTACTCTATTCCCATCAGTATTAATCAATTTAATATGATTCCATAGGGGTAGTGATGATAAGTTCTGTCTACTAGGCCCCAGAGCTATGAGCTACAGATTGTAAATTCACTTGCTTAATCATAGGAAGCTGAGTTAGAGGCCCTCCACCCTTTTTTTCCCTTGTTATGGTGACCAAGCCCAGTGGGTGGTGGTGACTCAATGACATGGGAAGTCCTCCAACATATTTTTGTACCTCTGGACTACTCTTGTCCAATATGAGCAACTGACCATCTTATGACCACTTAGTCAGTGGAGATGCCCCATACCTCGCTCAACCTGAGACCCCCCTGCTGACATATCATTTCTGGCTGATGCATAGTTTTTTGGCCCACAAAGCAAGATCTATCAGCCAATGGGATTTTGTACTTTGAATGTTCAGGTATCAAACCTGGTATCAAACCTTATAAAAATAAGGCCCTAGAAGAAGGGACATCTCAGATCATGAGGAAGATCTGAGGTCCACTTCATTAGAGGGGACCATGGACCCTTTAATAGAGTGTCATTGACTCAGAGCTCTCCCTCAGTCTCTTTTACTGTAGCTTAGACTATTTCAATCCTCGTGGTTGGGTAGGTAGCCAGCAATCTACTCCAGAAAAGGAAAGCTGCACTAGAAGTGGGTCAACCCAACCTATGGAGAGTCCAGTCCATTTCCCCACAGCATTGCCACACCTCTCAGCTCATAGAAGGAGGCAAAGGAAGGCATAAATTTGTCTCCATTAAAGCCAGGTTGCAGGGAGAACATGCTAGTGGTGGGTAGCAGCAGATGAACCCTGAGGCCCTGGAGAAGGCTACAGAAATAACAAAGCTATGGAAGGTGAGCCTTGTGAAAGGGAAGCTACGTATGGGCTGGCAGAGATCAAGGCCCACATCCTTTGGCACAGTGGGCCAAAGGACCACCTAGGGAAGGAAGCATGCCTTACCACCCAGATGTAGGTTATCAACCTAACCTATCTGTTATTTATGCCTCCTAAAGGATTGTTAATGTCCTCAGCTCCAATCACCCCACTCTAGCTAGATCTCTGTGACTTACTATACCAAGTAACTTTTTTTAATCTCTCTCGAAGAGTTTTAATAGAATAAATTTCATTTCTAAGTTCAACAAGGAAGCAATATAGACCTTACCTTTTTTGGATGAAATGTGGGCACTAAGGAAGAGTCTGTGATGAGATCTGGGTCCTTCAAATAAATCAACTTTCTTCCAGCCTTCTTACTTCCAAATAATATGCATTTCCCAGCCCCCGATAATAATAGATTTGGGAGCATAGGCTCAGAAGAAAGCTGGCAACAGGTAAACCAGAGTGTGAATCTCAATCTCAAACAGACATCTTTCCCTTCCCTTCCAAAAAAGCTCCCCATCCTGACATCACTGTTCTCCAAAAGGTGTTGCCATTCTTTCATTCACCCAGGCTTCAGTTCTGCCAGACACTGTCTGACCTTGGGACAGACCTGGCACCCCTGTTGTAGCAAGGGCCTCACAAGAGTTTGTTCTTAAATTCAATTTTGTTTTCAGTTCTGAATTCCCTTCCTCCTTCTCCCCCATCCATTGAGAAGTCAAGAAAAAGAAAACCTATTACAGATATGTATACACTCTCTCTCTCTTTATATATATATGTATATATATGTGTGAGTGTGTGTGTGTGTATTTATATATATACATACATGTGTGTATGTATACATATACACACATACACACATAGTCTGAGTCTACCAGCCCTCGCTTTGGAGATAGATAGCAGGTTTAATCATGAATCCTTTGGAACTGTGGTAGATCATTGTGTTAATCAGTTACTATGGTTTTCATAGTTAATTACCTTGTTGCTATTATAGAAATTGTTCTCCTGGTTCTGTCCACTTCACTCTGTATCAGTTCATAAAAGTCTTTCCATGTTTCTCTGAAACCATCCCCTTCATCATTTCTTACAGCACAGGGGAAAAAAAAAGCCTGACCTTTTTCTTGAGAGACTAACCTCTTTCTGGACTTGACTGGATGGTGGGAGAAGGAGCCCCAGCCCTACAGGCCATGGGTCTACAAATATATCTTGTGTTGAATTATCTGCATACTTGTGTCCCCTTCCTCTCCCTCCTCCCCCAGGTAGAATGAAAGCACCTGTAAGCCAGGGGTTTTCATTTTGTCCTGTGTATTCTCAGCCCCTGACACAGTTTGGGGGACAGGGTAAGGGTTAGGTACTGCTTGCTGAATTGTATGGAATTGTCAGGTGAGGAAAAGAGCAGAACTGAGTCACCTTAGGCCACTTATCACCCCTTGCTTTGGAAACATCGTGGCTGTTCAGACCTCTACAAAATATAAAGGTTATTCTTAGCCTCAGGAAGTCACATTGTAGAGGATTGAAGGGAGGTCACACTCCTGACCACTTGCACCACAGATCCCTCCCCCACAACCCTCCAGAGTAATAAGCTTGGAACCAGGGCTTTTAAGGGAGTGGTGGATGAAGGGAAGGCATCCTTCTTTCCAGCCTGATGCCCATTAAGAGTCTCAGCGATGTGAGTGGGTGCCTCCCAGGCTTTCATGGAAACTCCCTCACATGCTTTGGATAAAGCAGACAAATTCTTGGGAGGGGCAGAGAGCTAGAGAATGTTGGGAGTACAAAGGACAACTGTAATGCTATTGATAAATCACTTTCACCTGGGGTGAGCGTGGATAAGAGTAATTAGGATGGAACACAAACCCTGAGGCCCCCACATCCCACTCCCACCCCCTATTCCCTGCCCCCTACACACACACACACACACACACACACACACACGCACACACACACACTCCCATCTCCTCATACACACACACACACACACTCTCCCATCACACACATACACACCCTCCCATCTCACACACACACACACACTCCCATCTCCTCATACGCACACACACACACACACACACACTCTCCCATCACACACACACACACCCTCCCATCACACACACACACCCACCCTCCCATCTCTCTCTCTCACACACACACACACACACACACCCTTCCATCTCACACAATACACACACACACTTTCTCCCATCACACACACACACAACCATCACACACACAACACACATACACACATTGCCTCCCTCCCTCTCTCTCTCTCTCTCTCTCTCTCTCTCCTCCCCCTCCTTCCACCCCCCTACCCCTCCCCTCCCTGCCCAGGTTACATCAGGATGGAGCCAGGGCATTTTCTGGGAGTCTCTAGTCAGTGACCTCTTCTAGCCACAATAAAACCTAAGCTGCCTTCACCTTCTAGAGTGCAGAGACGGGAACGTGCATGAAGTGATGCCCAGTAAAGTGAGCAGAACCAGGAGAACAATTTATACAATAACAACAGACTTGAAAAGACTGACAGCTGTGACAGACCTAGGAACTTTCCCCACGATGACCAATCCCAATTCCTGGAGGATTCGTGATGAAACACACGCCCACCGCTAGTGAGGTGATGGACTCAGAGGGAAGATTTCCTCAGCCAACGGGGGGAGATTTCTTTTACGTGACTATGTAACAGGCATTTTGTTCTGCTTTTCAGCGGGGGGAGGGGGGTGATGGAAGAGAGAACGCAGATCTAAAAATAAAATAAAATGGAATTTTTTGAAAGAAGAAATGACCTGACCCCACTTCCTTATTGCATCTACATAAAAGCTAAGGCCCAGAGAAGGGAAGTCATTTGTAATACTGTATGTTCATTCCCCCTGTTTATACACACACACACACACACACACACACACACACACACACACACACGACTATATTTTTTTTTAAAGTGAGTGTCCATCTATTAGAGAATAGCTGAATAAATTGTGGTATATGAAATAATGAAATATTATTTATTTAAGGAGTTCAGATAAACATGGACACACACACACACGACTATATATATTTTGTAAAGTGAGTGCCCATCTATTAGAGAATAGCTGAATAAATTGTGGTATATGAAATAATGAAATATTATTTATTTAAGAAGTTCAGATAAACATGGACACGTGCACACCCACCCCTCCCACACACACACCTGATCCTAAAGCTCAACCTTCCAAGTGAGCAGAACCAGGAGAACAATTTTCAAGTGTCGAACCAGACGTTGAGCCAATAGCCTTTCAGATGTTCCGAGTCTTTCAGATCTGGCCACTGTCCCCTGGAACCTCTGCTTTGTGACTTGGCATGATGGACAGCCAGCCTAGTCTTGGAACTCACTCAACTTTTTAGCACCACATACAACCACTCACGTTACAAAATGGTAAACATACTCCTCTTCTAAAGATTAATGATTATAAAAGACAGGGGCTAGCAACCCCTGAACTCAGGTGCCCCAGAGTAGATGCCAGGCTAGGACAGATTAGGTCATCCTGTCTGTCATGCCAGGTCTTGGCATCCCCCCTACATTCTTGCTGCTGCTTCCTTCATCTCTGTAAGTTGGGCAGTGGGGGATGGTGAGAATGGCACTGAGCCATAGCGGAGCAAACCCGGCCATTCCCTTCCTCACTTGCCTAGCCTGGCACCCTTGGGGAATAAAGGTTGCCTATGCCTGTGTATCCCACTTCCCTCCTCTCTTCAGGAGGGCCCCCCTGAAGTTGATGTGTGCCAGGTGGAGGCAGCAGGGCCTGAGGTCAGAGTAGGAAGGGGGCTCAGAGGGGGTCTAGGAGCCAATCCGAGTGACCGTCTAGCCTCTCCTGGGAGCCCTCCAGAGAGGAGCCCACCATCTATCTGTCAAGACAACCCATTCTGATTTGAGGCAGCTCTAATGTTTTCCAAGTTTTCCGAGACAACCAAGCCCAAGCTGGGCTCTTTCCAAGGTCTCGCTGTGGCTCCTCCTTCTGCCCTTGGGGACCCACTAGTCAGTTATGCCCCACACCCGCCTTTGCTGAACATATTTCCTCGATGAAATTTTCTGCTTTTGAAAATCTGTTTCGTCCCTTCTCCTCACCAAAAAAAAAAAAAAACAACAACAAAATAAAAGAAAACACCTCGAACAAACAAAACTCAAAATCACGTTCTATTTCACAGAAAGATTGATTTGACCAGGTATTTATGGAAGAACTGATTCAGTTGTCTGCATTTTCTTGCTTAGCCCAAGCAGTCGACATTTATTTTGCTTGGGGCTACTCCCTTCCCACCTCTCCCTCTGCTCTTAAATCCCTCTCTCCTTTCTTCCTTTCCCTGAATATTGACTTGAATATATTTTAGTCGATTGCCCCAGTGCTAAGCCAACCTGGAGTATCCACACCAATATAGTGAGCCGTGGGGGTGGAGACCTCCCTAGAAGCGGGGCCATCATGCCCACTTATTCTGAAATGCCTCGTAAATAGTAGGCACTTAGTAAATGCTTGTTGACTTGACTTAAAGACAAAAGGATGGGTCCCCCATGTACCAAAATATTCCTAATAGCAGTTTACAAAGTAGCAAAAGACTATATATTTTTTTAAATGTGAGTGCCAATCTATTAGGGAATAGCTGAACAAATTGTGGTATATGAAATAATGAAATGTTATTATACCCTAAAAATTTTTTATTTAAGAAGTTCATCTTTAAAATGGGGTTAATCATAGCACCTACCTCTCAGAGTAGTTGTAGACTCAGATAAATTCTACAGATAAATGATACTCTATAGAAGGTGCTGCTTGAACGGAGCTCTGGAGAAAGGAAGGGATTCTGAGGCCTGTTGTGAAAAGGCAGTGTATCCGAGGCACGGGAGATTGTGCAAAAGCCTGTGTCTGGAGACATTTGAGGGGCACCCCACAGGTGCAAAGGGGGGCAATGCAGAACAAATCCAAAAGGGATGTGTTTCATACACCAAAGAGAGGGGTTTGACTTTTACCCTCCAGGCAGTAGGGAGCCCTGGGAGCTTCCTGAGCTGGGGAGGGACGTGGACAGACCTGTGCTTTGGCACAGTTTGGCAGCAGAATGGAGGCTGAACTGGAGAGGACAGAGGCCAGACCCAGGGAGCCCAAAGAGGAGGAGGCTGTTGGGATAGTCCTGGTGAGGGCTTGATGGGGCCTGAACCAGCGTGAGAGCCAAGGGGTGAATGGAATGATATCGTGGAGGGAGAATTGATGAGAATTGGCAACTGATTGGAAACGTGGTGCAAAGGAGAAGGAAAAGCCCGGGATGAGTGAGAGGTGATGGTCCTGGCTGGGAGGACCCTCATTCTACAGGCCCAGCTGGGTTAGGGCTTTGGGCCTGGGGGACATTCAGGGACACAGGCCCTGGACCTGGAGGCAGGATGGAGGAGCTGGCTTCCACTTGCAGCCCCTCAGTGAAGGGGAGCTCACTACCTTCTGAAGCAATCCCTTCTGTATGGGAGCCGTTCTCACTCCTCCATTGCTCTGAGTTCTGCTTATTAGGGTCAAACAAAGCAAGCCCAATCTCTCTTTCACCAGACAGCCCTTTTAGTCTTTGGGGACAACTCCAGGCTGAATGTCTGGTCTCCACGCATTGTTTTTTGTTCTGCCTTCTGAGGCCAAGGACAGAATAACAGAATCTCCGGGCTGAGAGCCCTATGGGGTCAACTAATCCACCTGATACCTGAACAGAAATCAGCAACATCCCAGATGACAAGAGGTCATCCTACCTTGTGTAACCCTTCCAACTCATTGCTTGGCAAAGCCACCCCTTCCATTTCTGGATGGCTCTGACAGCTAGAAACTCATTTCCTCATCTAGGGCCCAAATCCGAAACCTCTCTACTCCTCGTTCTGGGCAAATGGCTTTTCGGGGGAAAGAGGCTGGCTGGGGACAGGGACCTTGGAGGAGAAAGGTCAAAGGAATTATACCTGGGAACAGCGGAGGCATTTCACAACTTTATTGTTGGCCAGCCTGACTTCAAATCTTCCTGGAAAGAAAAGAAACAAAACATCCCCCCTCCAACAACAACCATGCTGTTGTGCCATGTACACTCATTCAGGCACTAGAAATCTCAGGCTCTGGGACATCTCTCCTTGGAGTGAGCAGAAATCAGTGGCCCATAGGCTACAGAAACAGAGGAAGGCTTCTAGCCCATCTGACCCAAGCCCCTGGCTGTCCAACAGAAGGAAATCACAGTGCCCAGACACAGCTGGAGTGGAATATGCTCCCACTCCCAGCCCTCTCCATTGTTACTGCTGGTTCTCTGAAGGTTCCATCACCTTAGGTCACGTCCTCTTTCCTCCCGACTCTAGCTTCTTGTCGTTTTAAAAATTAAATTCTTTGCAATTATTAAGCATTTATTTGTCCTCCCTCTTACTCTCCTCCTCCCCCCACATACACTGGAAAACCAAACCAAAGCCTTGTGTAACAAATAAACATAGACAGGCAAAACAAGTTTCTGCAAGGGTCATGCCAAAAATGGTCTCCTTACCATAGAGGAGGGGCAGAATGCCCATTGCCCTCCCACTCGGAAGGGTCCTGGTTCTGGCCCAGCTAGGGGAGCCAGGGTATGGTGGGATACACAGAGGTGCATCTTGTCTCCCCTGGTAGAATGTAAGCTCTTTGTGGGCAGGACCTTCACTTGGGTTTTTGCATCCCTAGCACCCAGCACAGCAACTGACACATGACTTAGGTGTTTCCAAAATATTTGTTGATCGATGGATTGATTTAAAAAAAAAAAATCACTGGACAAGAAATCTGGAAATCTGGGTTCTAGTTATGGCTCTGCTTCGTGGAATCACTGAATTTCAGAGTTAGCAGGGACAGCAGCCACCCAGATCTAGTCCAGCTTAGACCCAGAAGGAACCCTTCCTGCCATGGCTCTGACAAGTGAGCCTGGGGGGGGGGAACCTCCTAATCCCACTTAGGGACAGCTGTTCAGGCTCCCTAACGTCCAGCCTCGGTGTGCGTCTTTGTAAAAAACAAAAAAGAAAACTCCCCATAAATGGCTTCAGGCTCTGCCTTGGTTCTGTGGCCAACCCTTCTTCCACATGACAACCCTTCAGATACTCAAACACAGCTCCTAATTTAGCCCTCCAGCTTCTCTTCAGTCTACACAGCCTTGATTCATTCAACGGATCCTTCTATGACCCATCTCAGGGCTCTTCACCACCTTTGCTGCCTCCTCTGGACACCCCCTAGCCTTCCTGAACCTTTCCAGACCTGGGGTCCTCAGAATGAAACGCAAGATTCTTTGGTTGGGGGGTGAGGGGAAAATCTGACGCCTCCAGGCCACATGTGGCCCTCTAGGTCCTCAAGTGTGGCCCTTTGACTGAATCCAAACTTCACAGAACAAATCCCCTTAATAAAAGGATTTGTTTTGTAAAACTTGGACTCAGTCAAAAGGCCACACAGGAAGACCTAGAAGGCCATATGTAGCCTCAAGGTCAAAGATTTAGACTCTGATGGGTTGGCCATAGACTCCAGCTCTTCAGTTCAGTACTCGGTTACGAGCTAGAACCGAAGCATCTGTTCTGAACCGATCTATTCTGATCAATAGATCAGAACCTACTTCAATGCTTTCCTTTCTCCCTCCCTCTCTCTCTCTTCCTTCCTTCCTCTCTTCCTATCTCCCTCCTTCTCTTCATTCCTTCCTTCCCTTCTTAACAGACCAGGATAGTACAGAATCACTCTTACCCTATTATTCCTAGAAGCCATGTCTCTCTTACCATAGCCTAAGACCTCATTAGCTTTTGGGGGAGCCCCCACATCACAGCAGGGACTATATCGAGCCTGCCACCTTCTAAACGCTCCCGTCTTCTCTGACAAACCGCTGTCCAGCCTTGCTCCCCGATCCTGTCCTTGTGGAGCTAATCTCCTAAACCAGGTGTGATACTTTACTTTTTCCTAATGAATCGAATCCTATCAGATACGGCCCTGCCCTGAGGAAATCCCTGGGCCAGCGGACTTTGTCTTGTGGCTTGTGAGCTAGTCCCCCCAGCTTTGTGCTGTTTACAGGTAACGAACATCCCAGCGATGCGTTTATCCGAGATGCCTTTTCTGGGCTTCGGTTGCCTCGGCCGCGGAAGGAGGGGGTGGGATGAGCTGGCGCCTGAGTCCTTGCCGGCTCAAAGGCTGCCTTAACCCCCCTGCTCCGGCTGGGGAGGGGTGGTGTGGGGGAGCAGCTGTGAAGACAGCGAGCTGTAATCGGCCGGGTCATAAACAGCAAAGCTTCCCTGGCTCTCAAGGCTGAGCCGGGCTCCCCGAGCCTCCCAGTTATCTCCATCTGATTACACTGATTGCTTCCCTCTCCTTTCGAATCTGATTTGCTAGCTTGGGTGGTACCACCATCATGATCCTGGGGAGCGGGGCTCCCGTCTCTGGTGGGGACCGCTGATTTGTTCCTTGGGGGTCTCAAAGTCCTCCGCGTCCAGGGGAGGAACGGGCGGCTAATCTAGGAGGGTTTGCCCAGCTCTCTAAGGACAGGAATTTGTTTTCGCCAAGACTCTTGTCTGTGGGCCAGGCCGGAGTTGCAGGATGCAGCTGGAAAAGTAGTCTTAGGTTCCTGACCCTGAACTCCCTCCCTCCCACCCCACCCATTCACTCTCCTTGGCTCTCTCGGCCTCAGTGGGAGGACGGGAGCCCTTTCCAAGGCCTCAGAATCCAATGCTAATACATGCATCCCTAAAAATGAGGCCTCCTGGACCGGTGACACTAGCCCATTAATAGATTAAATAAATAAGGCTTTAATAAACACTAGGGCCGGACACGGTGCTAAGTGCTGGAGATACAGAGGAAGGTAAAAAGACAGATCCTGCCCTCAAGGAGCTTACATCCTATGGGGGAAGACAAAATCTAAAGTGGAGCTGAAGGGAGGCTACAGTCCTTAGGCTGGACCAGGCTTGAAGTGGCTGTTGTGGGTGGGTAGGAATGATTCTCCCCTGTGTCTCTGTCTGTCTGTCATTTCTCTCTCTCTCTCTCTCTCTCTCTCTCTCTCTCTCTCTCTCTCTCTGTCTCTCTGTCTCTCCTTGAGGAAGGAACTCACCCATCCGAGGAGGAGATGGTGGTGGCCACAGGGCTAGAGGTATTGCCATGGGGCAAAGGCCACTGGGACTCAGTTGGATAAGTCCAGGGAGTCATGAATTGGTCCAATCATTCTGTAAAAACAATTTGTAAGCACAGGAGAAAAGTCACTTTGACCTCCTGCAAGACACCAGTTGGTCCCCAAGGAAGTCAGTGCCAGAAAGGAAGATGCCATATTTAACAAAATACTCATTTATGATAGCAAAAACCCAGAAACAAAGTGGATTCTGGTCAGCTTGGGGATGGCCTCCAAAAAATGGTGTTATGGGAATGCATTGGGCTATTATTGTGCCATGAAAATGGATGAGTATGAAAAATTCAGAGAAAACCTGGAGGACCTGTGTGCACTGATGCAGAACCAAGAGACACAGACATACAGTGACAACCACTGCAGAGATGAAAATAACGCTAAAACGAAGCCCAGCACTATATAAGCCTAGTGACCGACCCTGCCTTAAGAAGACATCAGGATGTGCCCCCTTCTTACGCTTACGAGGGGGCAGAATGTTTCCTATTTTAGATGCTCAGAGCTGGTTCTCTTTTTAAGAAGGGCAGGTTTAGCTGAGGCAGAACTGGCTGAGGAGAGTTGTATCTGGAAATAACTATGATATAAAAAGCAAAAGGCATCATTAAATCTTTTTAAAGGGCACTTCTTAACCCTCTCATTTTACCCAGTGGGTCTGAGTTCAAATCCCAGCTCTGTCACCTACTAGAAATGCGATGGGGAGACCATTTGGGTTCGTTGGGGCAATTCACTCCCTTATTTGGGCCTCAGTTTCCTCCTCAGTAAAATGAAAATGTTGGATTAGATGTTGTCTAAGGTCCTTTTCATCTCTGAAACCCAGGAAGGCTCTGACTTGGAGGTTTTTTCCTTCTGTTCTTCTCTTTGCAATAGCCCTGTCGTCAGAAGGCCTGGACTCCAGCCCAAGACACTATGCTGGTTTACGGTAACTTACCCCCGATTACAACCCTCAGCAACAACCCTCCCCCTCACCAGGTTCAGTTTATCTAACTGAAACAGAGTTAATGAAAAACACAAAGAGCCATATGTAAGGGGGAGGGGCACCGTCCAGTGCGAGGTCCTTGGAACACGCACAAGGTTTTCTGTTTCATATCTACGTGGAGCCTGTTTCCACATACGCGTGAAGACACATATTGAAGGGGCTTTCTTCCCATCTTCCCACTTCAATGCCCGAAATTTTGCAATTGTTTCCTGTATAGCAATGAAAAGCATTTTAATTGGCTGCTGAGTCATACATAGGCTCTAAGGAAGGGATTCAATCTCCCTCCCTCTCTCTCCCTCTCCCTCTCCCTCTTCCCCCTTCTGTTTCTCCACCCGCCCCCTGTCTCTCTCTGTCTTTCCCCTTCTCTCCTCCTTGTCTCTCTCTCTGACTCTCCCCTGTCTGTCATTTCTGTTTCTCTCTCTCTCTCTCTCTCTCTCTCCCTCTCTCTCTCTCCCTCTCCCCCCCTCTC
>NW_020953709.1:1085286-1131697 GCF_900497805.2 Vombatus ursinus
TCTCTCTCTCTCTCTCTCTCTCTCTCTCTCTCTCTCTCTCTCTCCCTTCCCTCTCTCTTGTCTGTCTGTCTCTGTCTCTCTCCCTCTCTCTCCTGTTTGTCTCTCTGACTGTCCCCTGTGTCTGTCTGTCTGTCATTTCTCTCTCTCTCTCTGTCTGTCTCTCTCCTCTCTCCTTCCCTCCTTTTCTCTTCTCCCCTTCCTCCATTTCCTACCCCCAACTTTCCAGTAAGGAAGAAGTAAAGCAGAACCTCCTGGTGGTGAGGTCCCTCCCCACCCAGAAGTCTTGTACACGTGGCCCTTTGGTCTCTTTGCCTCTATTGTCTTTGTTCTCACCTGATCCTAAGTGAATGGGTATCAGACATGAAATAACATTTTGAGCTTTCAAAGGTCAGAAGGGCGACCCGAGGTCCAATAACAGAGTCCAGAGCACAGCCTCCCCTGCTGAAGCTGCTGAGCCTGGTGAGCCCCAACAGCCCTGAGCTGTCAGTCACCTGCCGGCCTGAGAGCAGCCCTCGATTTGCTGGTAACCAAGGCGTTCTGTCCTGCCAGGGGACCCTCCTCCTCCCCAAGGGAGCTTAGTGGGAGGAGTGCTAGGGAGTTGCCAGTTGAGTTTGAGCCCACTCTCCCCAGGGCCTGAGGGGTATGGGGAGGATGCTCTGGCTGTGTGTGGGGGGAAACATGTTTGTCTTCAGTCCTTGCTTTTCACCCCTTTAGAAAAGCTAATTAAGACTTACTGGTTATCAATGATACCAAGGAGATGTCAGCTATTAAAATGAGTAGTGGTTAGATGACATTGAAGAAATATTAACTGCTGTTGATATGGGAGGGGAACACACCAGATAGGAGGTTGTGAGTGAGGGGGGCACTCTAGCCCCCTTAGGGTTATCCTTGGAACCTAGGCACCGAGCTATGGGATGAGGAAGCGTCCCTGCTCTCAAGAAGCTTAAATTCTATCAAAAAAGGATAACATCTACATATAATAACGTATTTCTACCCTAATGTGGAGAAATAGCCACCCTCTGGGAACCTGCCCTGTTACTTGGAGCGTGAGTTGGGAGACTGGTCCCAGACCTATATGTGCTACAAACAAAAAGCCCGATTCTTTCTTGGCTTCCTAATTAAGAAGATAAGTGAGATTTCAGGCATCTAGAAGTTAGAGGCTTCTAAAGAAATGGCTCTGCTTAGAAGGCACCACCATCGGGAAATCCTGGGTGATAGTCAAAGAGATCACACAGCAAGGCCAAAACTGTTCTCCCAGGCCACCTCCCCCCTGCTCCTGGAGGGCAGAGGAGTCTTTGTGAAGTATTCTCCCTCTCTCTCTCTCTCTCTCTCTCTCTCTCTCTCTCTCTCTCTCTCTCACACACACACACACACACACACACACGTTCAACAATTTGCATTTTTATTCGTTCATTCCTTCAATGGAAAAATCCAAGATTTATTAAGCATGGATTCACCCTCCCCCTCCACCTAGCATTACCGCTTTTAAGAGGAAGTTTGTTAGGGGAAAATAGTGTTGGTGTAAGAAACAAATGTATCAATTCAACTTGAAGAAGTAAGTTGAGTCCGGTGGAGCAGAATGTCTTGGAGTCAGAGGATGTGGCTGGGAGTCCCAGCTCTTGTCATTTGCTGCATGGGTGACCCTGGACAGGTTGTTTGACTACCCTGGCAGTCAGTCAATAGCCAATAAGAATTTTTCAAAAGCCTACTATGTATGGGGCAGCTAGGTGGCCCAGTGGATAGAACACTGGCCCTCGAGTCAGGAGGACCTGAGTTCATAATCCTAGCTGTGTGACCCTGGACAACTCACTTAACCCTGATTGACTTTTTTAAAAAGCCTACTTTGTCACACAAATAAAGTTAGATCTAAATCACTGGAAAAATATCGGTTGCTCATGGGTAGGCTGAGCTAATATAATAAAAATGACAATTCTACCTAAATTAAATTACTTATTCGGTGTCATACAAGTAAAACTACCAAAATTTATTTTATAGAGCTAGAAAAAAAACAATAACAAAATTAATCCGGAAGAACAAAAAGTCCAGAATATCAAAGGAACTAATGAAAAGAAATGCTAGGGAAGGTGACCTAGCTGTACCTGATCTTAAATTGTATTATAAAGCAGCAATCATCAAAACTGCTTGGTACTGGCTAAAAAATAGAGGGGTACATCAGTGGACTAGGTTAGGTATGCAAGACACAACAGTCAATGGATATACTAATCTACTATTGGATAAATTCAAAGACTCCACCTTCTGGGATAAGAAATCACTATTTAGGGGCAGCTAGGTGGCACAGTGGATAGATCACTGGCCCTGGAGTCAGGAGGACATGAGTTCAAGTCTGGCCTCATACTCACTAGCTATGTGACTCTGGGCAAGTCACTTAACCCCAATTGCCTCACATAAAACAAAACCAAGAAATCACTATTTAGCAAAAACTGCCGGGAAAACTGGAAAAATGTATGGCAGAAACTGGGCATAGACCAACATCTTACACCCTATACCAAGATAAAGTCAAAATGGGTACATGATTTAGATATAAAGACTGACACTATAAGCAAATCAGAAGAGCAAGGAATAGTTTACCTGTCAGATCTATGGAGAAGGGGAGAATTCGTGACCAAACAAGAGATAGAGAATATTATGTATGAAACGCAAAATGGACAATTTTGATTACATTAAACTAAAAAGTTTTTGCACAAACAAAGCCAATGCAACCAAGATTAGGAGGGAAGCGGAAAACTGGGAAAAAATTTTTATAACCAGTGTCTCTGTTAAAGGCCTCATCTCTAAAATATGTAGAGAACTGAGTCAAATTTATAAAAATACAAGTCATTCCCCAGTTCATAAATGGTCAAAAGATACGAACAAGAAGTTCTCAGAGGAAGAAACTAAAGCTATCTACGGTCATACGAAAAAATGCTCTAAATCACTATTGATTAGAGAAATGCAAATCAAAATGACTCTGAGGTACCACATCACACCTGTCAGATTGACTAGCATGACAAAACAGGACAATGATAAATGTTGGAGAAGATGTGGGAAAACTGGAACGCTAATGCATTGTTGGTGGAGTTGTAAACTGATTTTGGAGAGCAATTTGGAACTATGCCCAAAGGGCTATAAAATCATGCATACCCTTTGATCCAGCAATAGCACTTCTTGGTCTGTATTCCAAAGAGATCATAAAAATGGGAAAAGGACCCACGTGTACAAAAATATTTATAGCAGCTCTTTTTGTGGTGGCAAAGAATTGGAAATTGAGGGGATGCCCATCAACTTGGGAATGGCTGAACAAGTTTTGGTATATGAATGTAATGGAATACTACCGTGCTGTAAGAAATGATAAGCAGGCAGACCTCAAAAAACTTGGAAAGACTTACATGATATAGAATGAAGTGAGCAGAACCAGGAGGACACTGTACACAGTAACAGCCACACTGTGCCATTACTGACTTTGATAGACTTAGCCCTTCTCAGCAACGCAAAGATCTAAGACACCTCCAAAAGACTCACAATGGAAAATGCTATCCACATCCAGAGAAAGCACTCTGGAGTCTGAATGCAGATCTAAGTATACTATTTGCTCTCTTTTTCTTTTGTTGTTTTGTTTTGTTTCTTCTTTCTCGTGGTTCCTCCCATTAGTTCTAATTGTTCTTTACATCATGACTAATGGGAGAATATGCTTAATATGAATATATAAGTGAGGCTATATCAGATTGCACACCGTCTTGTGCAGGGGAAGAAGTGGAAGGGGGAGAAAATTTAAAACTCAAAATCTTATGGAAGTGAATGTTGAAAACTAAAAATAAGTTAAATAAATAAATGAAACTATAAGCCTGGGGCTGTGTGAAGGCTGAGGACACAAACAGTACCTGCCTCCAGGGAGCTGACATGCTAATGGGGAAGGTAACATACAAATGACTATGTAGAAATAAGCTCTAGACAGGATAAATAGGAAATTACCGACAGAGAAAAGGTGCCAGAATGAAGGGGTGTTAGAAAAGAAGGTGAGATGTAGGGGAAGCCAGGGAAGCTGAAAGGCAGAAGTGAGGAGGGAAAGCAGCCCAGGCATGGAGGGTTGCTGGTGGAAATGCCTGGAATGGGGAAATGGTTTTTGAGAGTTACTGAATCAGAGTGTTCAGAGGGCTCTAACACATAAGAAGACTGGGAAAGTGTTGACTTGGGTGTGGGGAGTGCAGATTCTGCTGGACTTTAAAGGCTAAACGGGATTTTCTATTTGATACTGAAGGTGCTATGGAACCACTGGAGTTTATTGAGTGTGTGTGGGTGTGACATGGCCAGATCTCTTCTTTAGGAAGATCACATTGGTAGTTGATAGATTGGAGTGGGGAGAGACGGGAGGCTGGGAGAGCCATTAGGTTGCTGGCCGTGTAAGAGGAAAGAAAGGGGAGAATGTGAAAGGTGTTATGAAGGTAAAATCAACAGCCTTAGCAGCAGATTGGATATAGGGAGGTTAGAGAGGATGATGCCTAGGTTATGAGCCTAGGGGACTGGGAGGATGGTGGTGCCCTCCACAGTAATAAGGGAGACGGAATGGGGAGGATCTGGAGGGAAAGATAATGAGTTCAGTTAGGGACATATTGGGTTTATGACGTTTATAGGACAACCAGTTTGAAATGTCTAATGGGTAGTTGGAAATGAAAGAGTGGAGGTCAACAGAGATTTGTAGATAAGTAGATTTGAAGGTCATCAGCAGAGATGACACTTGAATCCATGGAAGCTTCTGAGTTGACCAAATGAAGTAGAACAGAGGAAGAAGAAGTCCCAAGACAGAGCCCTGTGGGACACCCACAGTTAGCAAGAATGCCTTGGATGGAGATCTAGCAAAGAAAACTGAGGTCAGAGAGGTAGGAGGGGTACTAGGAGAGGGAGGTGTGTCTCAAAAACATGGAGAGAAGAGAGTACCAGGAGAAGAGGGTGCTAGACAGTGTCAAAGGTTGCAGAAGGGTCAGGAAGGACGAGGATGGAGAAAAAACCATTCAACTTGCCAGTTAAGAGATCAATGGTAACTTTAGAGGGGCCATTTTGGTTGAACAATGAGGTCAGAGCCAGATTGTAGAGAATTAAGAGGCGAATGAGAGTAGAGGAAGCATTAGCACCTATTGTAGGTGGCCTCTCAAGGAGGCTGGCACAAAAGACTGGAGAAAGATCGGGCAATAGTCAGAGTATGGAAGGACCAAGAGAGGGTTGTTTGAGGATGGGAGAGATGTGAACGTTTTTGTAGGCAGTAGGGAAGCAGCCGATAGATAGGGAGGGACTGAAGATAAGTGAGGGAGGGGGCAATCTCTCAGAGAAAATGTTGTGCATGTAGAGGGGCTAGCCTTGGTAAGCAGTAAGGCCACCACCTCAGGTGAGAGTGGGGTGAAGGAAAAGATAGTGGCAGAAGGCATCTGAGTGCTGGGAGATAAGGAAGAGGGAGCTCTTTTTTTTTTAAATAAACTACGAGGCTGGGTTCTCATCTGAGAAGGGAGGGGAAGACGAGCCATGGAAAGTTTGAAGAGCGTGGGAAGATATGGAAGAGCCACTGGGGAGAGTGGGGTAGGAAGTTAATGAGGGAGATGTAGAAGGATTGCCTGGCAGCAGTGAGGGCCCAGTTGGGGTTGTGTAGCAGAACTTTGTAGTGGACTCAGGCAGAATGGTTTTCTCTAACTTTGGTCATTACTGAGTGTGTGTGTGTGTGTGTGTGTGTGTGTGTGTGTGTGTGTGTAGGGTGAAGTGAAGGATTGTCGGAGACATCCCAGGCTGAGGCTTAGCAGGGTGATGCAATAAAGGGGCGAGGGATTCCAGAGAGGAGGACAGTTGTATTGGACTGGTTAGCCAAAGGGTCAAGATGGGGAAAGGGAGAATCTATGGCTTGTGCAGGGGTGTTGGCTTGGGAGAGAACTAAGGGCTCCAGGCATTGGAGGTCTCGGTACAGAAGAACAACAGGGTTTGATATGAGGAGGCAGTGGGAGAGGATCAGAGCAGGGAATTTCAGGGTTTGTGAGTTTGGAGGTGGGTGATGGCATAACCAAGCGTGTGATCACCTTTGTGTGTGGCTGAGGTGAGCTGGAGGAGGAGGACATCATGGGAGGTGAGCAGGTGGAAGAATTGAGTGGGTAGGATGTTTGAGAGCTGAGCAGGTAACCACATCTTGTGAAAAGGCCCAAGAGCCAAGACCTTTGGGATATATTTTTTAACCCCAGGAGGAAATTTATGCATTTTACCAAATCTTCAACACCTACCCTTCATGCCCACGAAGAGTATCTTCTGCTACTTAAGGAAGAAGTATTATTCCCATTTTACAGATGAGAAAACTGAGGCGGAGAGAGATTAAGTGACTTGTCCAGGGTCTCACAGCAAGGAAGAGTCAGTCAGGATGTGAATGCAGCCCTTCCTGACTCCTGGCTCAGTGTATGGCAATGCCTCTCAAAAGAGGAAACACAGGGTGTCCTGGAGGTCTTAGAGCCGCCCTCTGGGACACCTCGTCTATATGTGGTGGTTAAGAGAGAGATGGCCTCGGCCATCGGTGACTCAGGAAAGGCATTTGTAGAGAGAAGGTGGTGCTGCTACTGAGTCTGGAAGGGAATGAGGGAATTCTACAACGAGCGACGCATGGGCAACGCTAACGTCCAGAGACCAGAGACAGAGAGACCCATGTGGGAGCAAGCGCAGGGCTGGTTTGGCTGGACTGTGGTGCCCAGGAAGGAAAGCGTGTAAGTCGAGGCTGAGAATACCAACAGTGGTACCCCTGGGGATTCTATGAAAGGGGCCTGGGTTTGCGTTATGCTCAACGTCTTCAAACATGGAGTCCGGGCTTCCCGGAGTCCCCCTCTGAGGGCAGACCTCCAACATCTTTTTTAATAAAATAATTAATATAATAATATATAAATTATATAATAAATAATATATTAACATATAATATGTAGTAACATAATAAGCATAAAAAATTTTAAATAAAATTTTGAGTTCCACATTTTTTCTCCCTCCCCATCTCCCCAAGACAGCAAGCAATCTGATATAGGTTATACACGTGCAATCATGTAAGCATTAGTTATGTTGTGAAAGAAGAATCAGAATAAAAGGGAAAAACCATGAGAAAGAAAAAAAAAAAGAGAGAGAAAATAGCATGCTTCAATCTGCATTCAAACTCCATCAGTTCTTTCTCTGGATGTAGATAGCATTTTCTATCATGAGTCTTTTGGAGTTGTCTTAGATCCTCGTATGGCTGAGAAGAGTTAAGTCTATCAAAGCTAACCATCACACAGTGTTGCTGTTACAATGTTCTCCTGGTTCTGCTCACTTCACTCAGCATCAGTTCATGTAAATCTTTCCATGTTTTTATGAAATCTACCTGCTCATCATTTCTTATGGCACAATAGTATTGCATTATATTCATATACCACAGTCATTCACCAATTGATGGGCATTCCCTCAATTTTCAATTCTTTGCCACCACAAATAGAGCTGCTGTAAATATTTTTGTACAAGTGGGTCCTTTTCCCTTTTCTTTGATCTCTTTGGGATGCAGACCTAGTAGTGGTATTGCTGGATCAAAGGGTATGCACATTTTTATAGCCCTTTGGGCATAGTTCCAAATTGCTCTCCAAAATACTTGGATCAGTTCACAACACCACCAAAAATACATTGGTGTCCCAATTTTCCCACATCTTCTCCAACATTTATCATTTTCCTTTTCTGTCATATTAGCCAATCTGATAGGTGTAAGATGGTACCTCAGAGCTGTTTTAATTGGCATTTCTGTGATCAATAATGATTTAGAACATTTTTTCACATGATTATAGATGGCTTTCATTTGGTCATCTGAAAACTGCCAGTTCGTATCCTTGGGCCATTTATCAATTGGGGAATGACGTGTAGTCTTATAAATTTGACTCAGTTCTCTATATATTTTAGAAATGAGGCCTTTATCAGAAACATTTGCTGTAAAAATGGTTTCCCATCTTTCTGTTTCCCTTTTAATCTTGAAAACATTGGTTTTGTTTGTACAAAAACTTTTTAAGTTAATGTAATCAAAATAATCCATTTTGCTTTTCAGAATGTTCTCTATCTCTTGTTTGGTCATAAATTCTTCCCATAGAACTGACAGATAAACTATTCCTTGCTCTCCTAATTCACTTAGGGCATCATCCTTTGTATCTAAATTGTGTACCCATTTTGACCTTATGTTGGCATAGGGCGTGAGATGTTGGTCTCTGCTTAGTTTCTGCCATACTTTTTTCCAAGTTTCCCAGCAGTTTTTATCAAATAGTGAGTTCTTATCCCAACAGCTGGGGCCTTTGGGTTTATCAAACAGTAGATTACTATAGTCATTGACTACTGTGTCTTGTGTACCTAAGCTATTCCACTGATGCACCACTCTATTTCTTAGCCAGCACCAAGTAGTTTTGATGATTGCTGCTTTATAATACAATTTAAGATCTGGAATGGCTAGGCCACCTTCCCCTGCATTTCTTTTTATTAGTTCCCTTGATATTCTGGACCTTTTGTTCTTCCAGATGAATCTTCTCATTATTTTTTCTAGCTCTGTAAAATAATTTTTGGTAGCTTGATTGGTATGGCACTGAAAAGTAAATTAATTTAGGTAGAATTATCACTTTTATTTTATTAGCTCATGAGCAATTGATATTTTTCCAATTTTTTAGATCTAACTTTATTTGTATGAAAAGTGTTTTGTAATTATGTTCATATAGTTCCTGGGTTTGTTTCAGCAGGTAGACTGCTAAATATTTTATAATGTCTACAGTAACTTTAAGTGGAGTCTCTCTTTCTATCTCTTGCTGTTGGGCTTTGTTACTAATATATAGAAATGCCAGTGATTTTATGTGGGTTTATTTTGTATCCTGCAACTTTGCTAAAGTCGTTAATTATTTCAACTAGTTTTTTAGTTGATTCTCTAGGATTCTCTAAGTATATCATCAAATCGGCAAAGAGTGATAGCTTTGTTTCCTCATTGCCTATTCTAATTCCTTCCATTTCTTTTTCTTCTCTTATTGCTAAAGCTAACATTTCTAGTACAATATTGAAAAATAGTGGTGATAATGGGCATCCTTGTTTCACCCCTCATTTTATTGGGAAGGTTTCTAACTTATCTCCATTACATATAATGCTTGCTGATGTTTTTAGATAGATACCACTTATAATTTTAAGGGAAGCTCCATTCATTCCTATGTTCTCTAGTGTTTTTAATAGGAATGGGTATTGTATTTTGTCAAGAGCTTTTTCTGCATCTATTGAGATAAACATATGATTTGTTAGTTTTGTTATTGATACGGTCAATTATGCTGATAGTTTTCCTAATATTGAACCAGCCCTACATTCCTGGCACAATTCCCACCTGGTCATAGTGAATTATCCTCATGGTAAATTGCTGTAATCTCTTTTCCAATATTTTATTTAAAATTTTTGCATTGATATTCATTAGGGAAATTGGTCTGTAATTTTCTTTCTCTGTTTCGGCGCTTCCTGGTTTAGGTATCAGCACCATATTTGTATCATAAAAAGAATTTGGTAGGACTCCTTCTTTGCCTATTTTCCCAAATAGTTTATATAGTATTGGAATTAATTGTTCTTTAAGTGTTTGATAGAATTCACTTGTACATCCATCTGGCCCTGGAGATTTTTTCTTAGGGAATTCATTGATGGCTTGTTCAATTTCTTTTTCTAAAATGGGGTTATTTAAGTATTTTATTGTCTCTTCTGTTAATCTGGGCAATTTATATTTTTGTTAAGTATTCATCCATTTCACTTAGATTCTCAGGCTTATTGGCATACAGTTGGGCAAAATAGCTCCTAATTATTGCTTTAATTTCCTCTTCATTGTTGGCAAATTTATCCTTTTTAAAATTTTTGATACTGGTAATTTGGTTTTTTTTCTTTTTTTAAATTTATTTTGTTTTTGTTTTTGTTTTTTTGCTAGGCAATGGGGTTAAGTGACTCATCCAGGGTCACACAGCTAGTGTCAAGTGACTGAGGCCGGATTTGAATCCAGGTCCTCCTGACTCCAGGGCTGGTGCTCCTAGCCGTCCCTTTCTTTCTTTTTTTAATCAGATTAATCAAAGGTTTCTCTATTTTTTTTTCATAAAAACCAGACCTTAGTTTTATTTATTGGTTCAATAGTTTCCTTACTTTTAATTTTATTAATATCTCCTTTCATTTTCAAAATTTTTTAATTTGGTGTTTAATTGAGGATTTTTTTATTTGTTCTTTTTCTAGCTTTTTAAATTGCATGCCCAATTCATTGATCTGCTTTTTTCTCCATTTCATCCCTATAAGCATTTAGAGATATAAAATCTTCCCTAAGTACTGCTTTGGCTGCATCCCGTGAGTTTTGGTATGTTGTTTCACTATTTTCATTCTCTTGGATGAAATTATTGATCTTTCTATGATTTGTTGTTTGACCCACTCATTCTTTAGGATTAGATTGTTTAGTTGCCAATTAATTTTGAATCTATCTTTCCATCTTGGTGCTCCAGAATTCTTTTAGAGGTTTGATTTAATGTTGTTTCCGAGGGAAACTGGAGAGAGCTCAGGCAACTTCCTGGCTTCTTTCCACCATCTTGGCTCACAGACCTCCAACTTTTAATGAAGAATGACTGGGAGTTGGGAATGAAACCACTGAAGTAAGATGGCGTCTAGGCTTCCCCAATCTAGTGCATGAATGGCTCCATCTCCCTGGGCCAGAGATGCACAGCTGGAAGGGACCTTGGAACCAACCAGCCCAATCCTCTTTTCTTTTTATGAAGGATAGGTTGAAGCCCAGAGAGCGGAGGGCACTCTCTCAAGATAAATGGCTGAATCCCTGGCTCCAGACTCTCAAGTCATAATTCTTTCTGTCACACCTATGCTGCCTCCCACAGCTTGTACAGTATGCTCTTGAGTCAAACAGAAATCCCTACAACAGGGCAGATATCTCCCTTCCTGACAGGTCACTGCACCCCACTTGCTTGATTGTGACACAGACTGAGAGGCAAGAGTCTTGGGCTCTGGGATTGACCTGGATGGCTCAACCTTAGACACCAAGGGCTATCCAAGGCTTTTCCCAACCCTGACTGACATTCTATGTTCTAAGGCAATGGAGTTCTCAAAATTTTTTGGTTTCAGGACCCCCCTTTTCCTTATTGAGGACCCCAAAGAGCTTTTGTTCATGGGGAATTATAGCTATTGAAATTTACTGTATTAGAAATTAAAACAAATAAGCTTTTAAAATGTTTATTTAGTAACTCATTTGAAGTAGTAATAATAATAATAATAAGCCTGTTACACGTTGACATAAGTAGCATTTTTATGAAAGATAACTATATTTTCTAAAACAAAAAAAATTTAGTGAGAGGAGTGGTATGGTTTTATACACTTTTTTGCAAATATGATGGCTGGCTTAATAGAATAATAATTATTATCATTATTCTCACTAAATATAGCAATTACTATAGAAGACAGCTGGATTCTCCTTGTCTCTTCAACATTCAGGATACATTGTTTTGGTTGAGGTAAATGAAGAAAATTTAGCCTCACACAGTTTGAAAAGGGAGGAGCACTTTAAGAGGCAAATAGCATCTTAGTATTTTATCATGAAAATAATTTTGACCTTGCAGTCCCCTGAAAGGGCATCAGGAACTTCTAAGGGCCTGCAGACCACTTTTGGAAAACTGCTATTCTGCGGTGATAATAAGAATTGTTTTTATTCAGTCATGCCTGACTCCTCATGACACATTTGAGGTTTTCTTAGCAAATATAATGGAGTGGTTTTGCTATTTCTTCCCCCAGATCATTTTACAGATGAGGAAACTGAGGCAAACAGGTTCAGGGACTTGCCTAGGGCCACACAACTAGTAAGTGTCTGAGGTCAGATTTGGACTCATGTCTTCCTGACTCCAGGCCTGGCACTCTATGCCACCTAGCTGCCTAGTAATAATAATAGCTAGCTGTTACAGCATTTTAAAGTTTATAAAGTACTTTACAAATATCATCTCATTTTATCCTCATAACAACTCTGGGAGGCGGGTGCTATTATTAATCTCATTTAACAATTAAGGAAACTGAAGCAGTTCCAGCAGTTAAATTAGTCCAAGGTCACATAACTAGTATAGGATTTGCACTCAGGGCTTTCTGATGCTCAGACTAGTACACTCTCTACTGCACCACTTACTGTTCTAAAATACCTTCTAGCTTTAACATTCTGCATTCTACAAATATAAACTAAACTACCACCATGCCCAGCCTTCAATACCAAGTCCTGAACCCTTCATATCTACTAGGCTCTTATAAATGGGTGCAGGTTAATTACCATTCTAATGTAATTAAATTACCAATGAGATTAACGTACCAGTTAAAAACATATGCTATGTCAAGGTACAATCTGAGAATCATAATGAGTTATGAAAATGTGCTAGCATGATGATACAATAGCAACTGGTGAGCCAAAGAAGGTGGGTCATGATAGAACCTAAAAAGAGAAATGTTGGAGAGCAAGAACATCTCTCTAGCAAATAATGACTACCCAGTCAATAGAACAGTATTGACAATGAAAAATGCCAGATAATTGAGGCCTTTCTTCTTCTCCCCAACAGACAGGAGGATGTTTGAAACTCACCAATGTAATCTCATGGTATTGTCTACAAAACAACAGGAAATCGGTGGGATTATTGAGAACCTATGGATGGAGAAACTCCAAATGTATCATCTCTATAAGGATGATTGTCAGAAATGTATTCTCTATCCAGCCCTACTTTCTCTTTTGAGCAATAATACCACATCACCCACTGCCCAATGGACATTTCAAGCTGGATGTCCCATAAACATCTCCAACTTAGTATGTCCAATGCAGATTTCATTGTCTTTTCCCCCAAACCTTCCCCTCCTCCGGACTTTCCTGTTACTTTTGAGGATTCCACCACATAGGCTCATAACCTTGACAGCATCATTGCCTCTTCCTTCACCCTTGCTCCACATATGCAACCTACTGGCAAATCTTATTTTTCTACTTTCACAATACCACTTTTATCTCTGCTCATCTCTCCGTTCACAGAGCCACCACCCTGGTTCAGGCCTTTATCATCTGTCATCTAGACTAGCACGGTCACTCTCATTGGTCTCTGCGGCAAGTCTCTCCAATCCACCAATCCTCCATTCCCAAGGACTCTGAGCCATCCTGTACCGTAGTTTCCTAAAATATATTTCTGGCCCTGAAACCCCCTACTCAACCAGCTCCAATGGTGCCCTGTTACTCTCAGAATCTAATATTAATGCGTCAGCTTGCAATTCAAAGCTCTTCATAACCTGGACCCTTCCCATGTTTCCAGTCTTCTTACCACTTTATTCCCCTTCCACATAATTTATAATCCAGTTACTTGCTGTTCCTGGAAAACAACACTCAATCTCCCATCTCTGTGCCTTTGCATGGGCTATCTCCCATAACCTGGAATTCTTTCCCTAATCACCTTTCACTTGCTAATTTCCCCAACTTCCTTTCAACATCCCTTCAATCTCACCTTCCACAGGCTGCCTTTCCCAGTCTTCTAACTGGTAGAGCCTATCCCTCTGAGATTACTTTCCATTGACTGGATATATCTTGTATGTGACTGGTTACTCCTAATGTCTCCTCCTTAGAATGGTAGCACAGTGAATGGCACACAGCAAGCTCTTAATAAATGCACACAGGGCAGCTAGGTAGTGCATTGGATAGAGCACCGGCCCTGAAGTCAGGAGGACCTGAGTTCAAATCCGGCCTCAGACTAAACACTTGACACTTACTAGCTGTGTGACCCTGGGCAAGTCACTTAACCCCAATTGCCTAAAAAAAAAAAAAAATTTAAAAATAAATAAATAAATAAATGCACACTCACTGATTGGCTATACAAACAATAAGACAAACTCACATTTATACGCCACTTAAAGGTTTACAAAGAACTTTATACATATCATCCCATTTTATCCTCCTTTGGGAGATAGGTGCTACTATTATTATTCTCATTTTAAAGATGAGGAAACTGAGGCAGACAGAGGTAATGTGACTTGCCAAGATCACACAGCTAGTATCTGACACCAGGATATGAACTCAGGCCTTCCTAACCTTTATTCTTTCATGAAGAGACCAGTCATCCTAAGTATTGTGGGTTGTTACGATGGCATAATACCACTGGCACCTTATGGGGTGCTTTGGGCGGATGGACCCAGGCCAGCCTTTTGGGCTCCCTTCTGTGGCTGTAAGGACAACATCACCGTGACTCAGGTGCTTTCTTGCCTCAGTGCCGAGGCGTTCTCATTCTGCAATTTCCCTCTGCCATGCTGGCTCCTGCGGGTCACTTCCTTCTGAGGCCTCCATTTTGGACTGAGGCCAGTCATGATTCATTACCCCCATGGCTATGCTTCTGATTAATGATTTTAATGCCTCCTATGTAAGGATCCCTGCCCTTCTTCTTCCCTCTCCCTTACTTTTCAGCTCTCTTTTACTTCCAAAGTATTTTTCAGTCCAAAAGCATTTATTAAGCACCTACTATGTTCCAGGCACTGTGCTGAGCAACAAGGGTGCAAAGAAAAGCAAAACAGACTGTCCTGTAACAGTCTGATGGGGGAGAGAATGTACCAGCAACACTGCACGGACAAGATATATGCACACACATGAAATAAACTCTGTGTGTGTGTGTGAGACTGTGTCTCAGAGAAGAGACACTACCATTGAGGAGGACCAGAAAAGCCTCCTTAGAGAAGGTGGGAAGTGAGCTGAGACTTAGAAGGAAGACAGAGAAGCCAGGAGTTGAGAAGAGAGGACCTCCTGGGCCTGGGGCCGGCCAATGAAAACCAGAGAGGGGAGACCAAGCCTCATTGTTACTGAATGTGAATGGGACTAAGGTAAAAGAAGAGGGGAAAGGTAGGAGGGGGCCAGGTGAGCAGCACCTTTCAAAGCCAAACAGAGGATTTCATATTCGATCCTGGAGGCGATAGGGAGCCGCAGAAGTTAATCAAACAGGAGGGTGACAGTCCAGACCAGTACTTTAGGAAGATCGCTTTGGTGGCTGAATGGAAGATGGACCTATGATAGACCTAATGATGGCTCAGACAAAGGGCTTTCAAGAGGGAGGTGAACAGAAACCAACATGGCAGAGTCAAGGCAAAGTTGGAAATGATCCATTGGACAGATTCCTCCTCCAACCTGGCCCAGAATCCTTTGGGTGACGCTCTTAGACACTCCTCTAGATATGCTTCTCCTGGAGTGGTTTATTTACATGTTTTATCTCCTTCCACTAGACCATAAAAAGCACCCTGAGGTCTCTAATGACCATCTCATGGTTTTGTAGTCAGTAAATAGGAAGTGTCTGCTATAGGCCAGGCCACTGTGCTAAGAGCTAGAGCCAGAAGTAGGTGCTTTTTTTTTTTTTTAAGGCAATCAGGATGAAGTGACTTGTCCAGGGGAACACACCTAGTAAGTGTCTGAGGCCAGATTTGAACTCAGGTCCTCCTGACTCCAGGGCTGGTGCTCTGTCTACTACACTACCTGGCTGCCTCAAAATAGATGCTTAATAAAAATTAGTTGAATGGCCTGTGATTCTGTAGGTGGAAAGTTACCCCCGCCTTCTCTGCCAGTACACACACACACACACACACACACACACACACACACACACACACAGAGCCATACAGATTCCAACGCCTCTATATCTTAGTGGGCAGGTAGGTGATGCCATAGTGCACAGAGCGCTGGACCTAGAGTCAGGAAGATTCATCTTCTCAGGTTCAAATCTAGACAAACAATTACTAGCTGTGTGACCCTGGGCAAGTCACTTCACCCTGTTTGCCTCAGTTTCCTCACCTGTAAAATGAGTTGGAGAAGGAAATGGCAATCCACTCCCGACAAAACCCCAAATGGGGTCACAAAGAGTCGGATGTGACTCAAACACAATACATCTTAGTAAAGGCCTTTGGGAATGGCTGTTGTTAAAAACTGCATCACCCTTTGTCCAACCTGGCCATGGGCTGTTAGCTAGGTAGGTCCTCAGAAAACAGTCACATATTATTGTATCACACGGGGCTCATGCTTAATAATAATTAGCAGCTGATAGATATATAAATCTTTAAGGTTTGCAAAGCACTTGATGTGAGATCTCACTTAATCCTTGTAACAACCCTGTGACAATAATAATAACAATAATAATCAGCATTTATATCGGTGCTTAAGTTTGCAAAGCACTTTGCATTTACCCTTACAACCACCCTATGAGGTAGGTCCTTTTACCGCATCAAATGAGATGATATTTGTAAAGCACATACGAAAGTGCCCAGCACACAGTTATTGCTTTATTAATGCTTGTTCCCTTTCCTTCCCTTTTATCATCCCCATTTAACAGATGAGGCAACTGAGGCAAACAGAAGTTAAGTGATTGCCCAGTGTCACACAGCTAGTAATCTGGATTCAAACTCAGGTCTTCCAGACTACAAGTCTGTTACCCTATCTGATAGGCCACCAAGGTCTAGGTTCAAGCTTCCCAGCTGGGTTGGGTGGACTTTTGTTGTTATTGATGTTGAATCATTTCAGCCCCATTTTGGGCTTTCCTGGCAAGGATACTAGAGTGCTTTGCCATTTCCTTCTCCAGCTCATTTTACAGATGAGGAAACTGAGGCCAACAGGGTGAAGTGACTTGCCCAGGGTCACACAACTGGCAAGTGTCTGAGGTCAGATTTGGACTCAGGAAGAGGAGTCTTCCTGACTCCAGGCCCAGGGCGCTATCCACTGGGCCACCTAGCTTCACTCTAGTTGGATGGACTAGAGATTGTCTTTTTTTTCTACTAGACTATCCTTTAAAAACCTCTGGTCACCCCTACATCATCATAAGGTATTTGATACTTCTGTGTCATGTGGGATCAAGGGATTTAGAACTGAAAGAGATCTTTGGCATTGGCTGATCTGCCCTCCTCACATTGAGGATGAGGAAACTGAGGCCCAGGAGCTTGCCCATGATTATTAGGCTAGTAAGTGACAGTTTAGATGAGAGCCCAACTCCAGGTCCAGAGCCATGTGTACCCTAGGACAGGGGTCACTAACTTTTTGCATCATGGACTTCACGGCTGGGGAAGCCAGGACTCCTTCTCAGAATATGTTTTTAAATGCAAAAAAATAAATACATAAATACATAGGATTAAAAGAAAACCAATTATACTGAAATAAAGATGGACTTTATTTTTCCATTCAAGTTTATGGATCCCCTGAAGTCTATCAATAAACATCTGGAGGGTAGAGGTGGTATTCATGTTAAAAAATAGAGGAGAATGAAATCACCAGTCATTGGGATGTGGGAAGAGGGTAACAATAGAAAGAGAAAGAAAATGTTATAATCATAACTGAGGTAGAATAATTGAGCACAACATCCCAGACTTTCCAAGTAGGAAGGGATCCGAGCGGTCATCAGGATCACCGCCACCCCCAGACCAGTGTCGAAATCTGACCCATGCAAACAGCACGGGTCAGACCTGTCACAAGGTCTGGCTTACAGGCTGGAAGTCCAGAAAAAGGATCAGAAAGAAACAGTCAGTCTGATTGCCCTCCTGCCAGAAGGACTGCTGCTTGTACCCTAGCATGGAAAAGAAAGTTCTTGAAGGATTTCTAACAGGTGTGCCAGCAGCTTCCCAATGCAAGACATGAGACTAATAGAGATTGTCATGACACGTTGGCAGCGATAGATTCCTCTCCTGTGGCCCTTTAAAGCGCAGGAAATGCTTCCTTGGTGACAGCCCTGGGAGGCATGTTTTTACTTTCCCCATTTTATGGATGAGGAAACTGAGGCAGAAGTAAAGGGCCTCACCTGGCAAGGCAGAGCTGGTGAATGCTAGAGCTTTCTGGAGGTCAGCTCTCTTTCCACTACGTCGATGGTTCCCAGACTTTCCGAACTCCTCCCGCCCGTATGAGAGCACCCCCTCGACTGAGAAAATGCACATGGACTGGTCCCAGAGGTCTTCTAACATCAGACAAGGATAGTAGGGGCCAAAGTGCCCACTTGTGCACTTGGTTTACTTGTTCAGTCGTATCTGACTCTCTGGGACCCCATTTGGGGTTTTCTTGGCAGAAATCCTGGAGTGGTTTGCCATTTCCTTCTCCAGCTCATTTTGCAGATGAGGAAACTGAGGCAAACAAGGGTTAAGAGACTTGCTCAGCTAGTGTCTGAGGAAGGATTTGAACTCAGGTCTTCTTGATTCTAGGTCTAATGCTCTATCCGCTGTCCTGCCTTAGGAAATGACAGTAGAACTCGAGTCAGAAAACCTGGGCTCTGCTATTGACTACCCACAGGGCCTTACTTAACGTCCTTGGACTAAGTGGGTTCTGCCTTTAAATCTATGATCCCATATAATTTAAATAGTGTTTTAAGGTCAACAAAGCATCGAATATCAATTCTTTCCCTTGTTCCATCCCAGTGAGACAGGTAGAAATTATTATTATCCCTGTTTTAACAGCAACAGCTTCCACTGCTACATTTCTAACAAGGCCTAAGAGGCAGCTAGGTGGTTCAGTGGATAGAACACTGGGCCAGGAGTCGGGGGACCTGAGCTCAAATCCAACCTCTGGTATTTACTAGCTATGTGGCCCTGGGCAAGTCACTTAACCCTATCTGCCTCCATTTCCTCACCTGTAAAATGAGCCAGAGAAAGGAATGGCAAACCATACCAGTATCTTTCCAAGAAAACCCTAAATGGGGTCACAAAGAGTCAGATATGATTGAACTATTCATTTTATAGAGGAACACAATGGGACCCAGTGAGATTACATGGGTCCCCAGAGAGCCCCTCCCCAAGGCTGCCACCAGCCTCCTCTCCCTTCCTTCCTGGCCCAGTCTTACCCCAAGCCTTGCCTGATGGGCCCAGTCTGAAGGGCTCTGGCTCTCTCCCTGGACTCTCCGCCCCTCCCTAACCCACCTGGCTCATCCTGCCTTGGTTACAGGTGTGGCTGCTCCCTGAAGGCAGAGCCCTGCTCATCCTTCTCCAAGTTCTCATAAGCTGTAGACACTTCATCAAAATACTATGGAATTGAATTGACTGAAATGCTATTGTTGAGAATACTGCAAGGCCCTCAGATTTTATCAGGGTGAACTGTAGGAATATTTCAGGCCCTCAGATTTCAGCAGGCTGGGACCCTCTGTCCCTGCAAGGTCACTAATCAGACCTCTCCAAAACCAGCCGGAGTTGGCTTTCAGGGCTTGCCAGGACCCAAACAGTCCATGCCCACTGTGGACCGCCCGCTGCAAGACTGTGATCTGCTCCAGGCCGGTCCTTGGACAGCAGACGCACAGTCTGTCACCAGGCCTGGCCCTGGAACTTGCCTTCCAGCTAGCACAGCCTTCAGCGAGCCAAGGCCACCTCCCAGGGGATTGCCAGACGGCCTCAGAGGGCTCAGTCAAGGATGGGGCCATGGGGTGGGATGGAAGCCAGTGCACAGACGTCCCCCCTCTGCCACCTCCCTTAACCTGAAGTGGGTATTTACAGGGCCCGGAGCTGCCCAAGGCCCTTTCTAAATCACACAAGTACAGCATAAGACACCAAGGAGAGAATCCTGGAATCTCACCTGGCCAGGGGCTGCAGAGGCCATGTAGGGCAACCTGTACCTGAGAAGGATTCGCTCCAGGACATCCCCAAGGAGTCCCAGTCTAGCGATGGACTGAAAACCTCTGAGAAGGACAAACTGGCCATTTTCATGGTGGCCCAGGCCCCCTTAGCCTCCTTCGGCTCCGGAGCTCCTGCTACCGTGCCCTGGACCCTGCTGGGCGAAAGCCTCTCAGGGCCCACTCTATCTAACCAGCTTCCTCAGCTTCCCCAGCTTCCCCAGCTTACGCTCCCTTCCATACAAACTCTCTGGCTGATCGGTAGCAGTTTCCTGAAGTCTCTCCAATAAAACGGGAGCTCCTGGAGCACAGGAATTGTGTTTGCGCTTCCTCTGTGCTTAGCCCAGAGTCTGAGGTTGCTCATCCACCTCTGGGGTCCACCCAACCCCTACCCGGATCTCCAAGAAGCTGCAGCAGGTGGAGTGGCCATACCCCAGTGAACTGTCCAGGCAGGCGGGCTAAGCCAGGCTGAGGTTAACTGAGGGGTCTCCAACCTGTCAGTGAGTTAGGGTTGTCCACCCCAAGCACAGGAAGCCTTCCCCTGGTGGAATGGGTGGGGGAGAACAACTTGTTCTAAAGGCCCCCTGAAGGTGAAGGCAAAGGCGGCTGAAGCAGGCAATGTGGAGGGCTGAGAGCATAGCAACGCACCAAAGACACCAAAGTCATTCACTGCATCCTGAGTCATGGTCAGTTGTCTTGATTTTTCTCTTGACTAAGGCTCAGTATCTCAGTTTATGAAACAGGGACTTAGACTATATCATCCCTGAGCCACCTTCTGGCCTCACACCACCCCCCAGTTCAAGGACCTCCATTAATACCCTCTTGCCTCTGGTATCAAATACAAACTCTTCTGTTTGGCTTGTAAAGCCCTCCACAATCTGGCCTGGATTGCTAGAAGTTACTCTGGTTCATTCCAACCGATCTGGTTTGCTTGCTTTTCTTCACGAAAGAATGACAAAATATTGACTAAACCCTTACTAAGCAAGGCCCTGGAGATCCAAATGGAAAAGCAGACAGAGCCCAGACTTACCAGGAGCTCACGTTCTAGTGGGGGAAACTCTACTCTGGGAAGTTTCAGCTACAAGCTAGATGGAAGGGTCCCGTGGTCCTTAGGGCGCAGCTTTGATCCCTGTTAAAAGGCAAACGAACATCTTAAGTTGTTCCTAGTCATTTCTACTATAGTTTGAATGAAGAGTCTGAGTCCTGCTTTGATGACAAGTAGGATGGGAGGGGAAAAGAAATGGGGGGGGGGTGAGGTTTGTACATCAGTCTCTTTGACCCTAAGTTACGTGATTAGCTCAGGAGGAATTACAATCTTGAGCCCAAGATGCATGTAAAGACTCTTCTAGAGAGTTCTGGCCAAAGTGACTGCTCTGTGAACTGCTAAATGGAGGAGATGGTAGGTTGCAGAACTTCTGGGAAATGCAAACTTCTGGGGAGAGTGTGTGTGCGGTGGGGGGGGGGGGCCGTGTCACAGAGTGCAGGGTAGAGTTCACCCTCTCAGGGGCCAGAATCACCATCGTGTCTGGCGTGTTCTCCTTTTTCACCTCATTACCATCTTCTTTGGTACCTCAGCTCAGGTACTAATCGGTCAAATAGGATACAAAGACAGGCAAAAGACAGTTTCAGTGCTCAGTCAGTTAGTAGAGACAATGTGCAAACTACTATGTACAAAAGAGGTTTCCTACTCAGATAAATCACTAGAGGGAAGGCGCCAGCATGAAGGGGAATGGGAAACGCTTTTCATAGAAGATAGGACTTGAAGCCAGAAGACAGAGAAGAGGAGCCAGAGCATCCCAGGCAGGCCAAGTGCACAGAACCTCTCCAGATGACACTTGTGCGGTGGAGATATTGGGAGGGGGATATTCCTGGCCTCAGTCACTAACTTCAGGAACAAGAACCTGCTGAAGGGGAGGGACTGAGGAACTAGCGGGTTTAGCTCAGGTAGATGATTTGGCATCAACCATCAGAGTGTGGGCAATGGAACAAGAACCCTGGATCAGGCAGAACAAAGTCCTTCATCCGTGGCACAAAGGGCGGGATGCTTGTAAGGACTTTATAACTTGTCACGAGACGAGGCAAAGTAGGAAAGACAAGAATGACGGTTGTCTCTGGGGCACAGAAGAAGATTTCCATCCTCTGTGGGAGATTGCAATAAGGACAGAAGGGGTAAATGTGGCAGGCAATGTGGAACTATCTGGGCACTCCCACTCTGAGATCAGGGTTTTCAAAGAGGTGATAGGGAGGATTAGCAGAGGGAGGCAGAGGTTGACCCTCCTGACAATCCTTTCCAGACCTGTTTTTTGGTTGTTATTGTTGTTGTTTTGGTTTGGTTTTTTTAGCGGAGTCATGGGGTGTAGTGGGTGACATGAGGCAGAGTGTTCCTCTGCTTGGAAAAGTGCATTTGTTAATCCAGCTTTGAATCTGTCTCTGTGGCTCTGGGGCAGTTAAAAATGCCCCCAAGAGAAATGGAGAGGAAAGCAGCCATACTCTCTCTCCCTTCCCTTCAGCTTGCCTTTCTATTGCCTATGCTATTTCTGGAGGAGCACTTGGGGGGGACCTAGAGTAATATATCTCCCTTTTGCAGATGAGGGAACTGAGGCCCAGGGAGTTGAAATGACTCCCCCAGGGCTGCACAGGTAAAACCAGAATTGCATTGTAGTGAGTCTAGAATTCAAAGCCAGGTTCTCTCATCCTCTCAACCAGAGGATCTTTTGGTTTTTTAAAATTAAATTTTTGGAAATAGCGTTTCATTTTTTCTGATCACATGTAAAGGTAGTTTTCAACATTCATCTTTTAATAAAATTGTGAGTTCCAAATTTTTTTCTCCCTTCCTCCCCTCCCATCTGCTCGCGGTGTCCTGCGTCGGGTCCCCCCATGCTCTCTTCTCCCCTCCACTCCCCTCCTATCCCCCTTCCCCCCAAGGAAGTTCCCCGGCTCCCCCGCCCCCGCCCGCAGCGCTGGCCTCCGAGATCGCCTGCCGGCTATTGTCTGTGTCTGCACGTGCACGTCCTCCCTCCCGTGAGCGTGATGCGGGCTTTCGGCGCACAGTAGGCGCTCACTAAGCAGTTTGGCTCGCCGGCCGCCTTGTTATCCGTGCGCTAGGAAGGCCTAAGCTCTTCGAGGGCAGGGGCCGCGCTTGGCACCTAGGACGGGTTCTCGACCCACCGATCTACACGCATTTATGAAGGGCCTCCCTACTGGGTGCTAGGCACTCTCCGCCGGGACCGGCTGAATCGGTCCCGGCCCCGGGCAGCGCACGCGTTCCTGTGGGGTGATTGACTCGGGGGCGAGCGCTGGGGCCTCAGTTTCTCCTGACCTCCCGGGGCGTCAGCTGCCGGCCCAGCAGGGGGTCGGGCGCGCGCGGCCGCGCCGTCCCCGGGGACCGAGGCGGGGGGCGGGGCGACCCCGCGGTGGGGGGGGGCTCCCTCCTCCCGCCCGCGCCACGCGGCTCAGCCAATGGGAGCGCGGGCCCCGAGCTTGGCCGCCGTCCGCCGCCGCTGGTGCTGAAAACGGCTTCCGCGCGCTCCCCGCCCGGACCGCGACAGGGCGCGCCGCCGCCGCCAGCTCCTGGGCTCCGCCGCCGCCACCATGGCCCCGCACTCGGAGCCCGCGGGCCCCGCGGGGGCCTCGCCGAGACTCTTCACGTGGGACGAGGTGGCGCAGCGCTGCGGGCGACAGGAGCGCTGGCTCGTGATAGACCGCAAGGTCTACGACATCAGCGAGTTCAGCCGGAGGCACCCGGGCGGCTCGCGGGTCATCAGCCACTACGCCGGCCAGGATGCCACGGTGAGCGCCGGGGCAGGGGATGCAGCTCGGGGGGCCCGGGGCGCTGCGACCCACCCCCCCGGGGGCAAAGGAGGGGGTGCGGGGGCTGCAGCGCGGGGAGCAGGGGGCGCGGGGCTCGGGGCACTGCGCTATCCCGGGGGCAGGGGCTGCTGCCCGGCCCGGGCTCTGATGCCGCAGCGCACGCCGGATCCAGAGGTTGGGGACCCCAGCTGGAGTGGACAGAGGAGCTGGAAAAGCCGGGGAAGTAGGGCAAGAAGGGGCGTGGGACGAAGACGTCCTTGGAGGGGATGTGGCCTCTGCGGGAGGGTCCGGGGAGCCTGGAGTGGGAGGGTCAGAGGCAGGAAGTGGGGTTTCCTTGTGGAAAGGGCAGAGGGGGCGCGCGGAGGCTTCCGACTTGCAAATCTAATGGCCAAAGCTAGCAGAGAGAGGGGAATGGCACAGAGCTGGGGCTCTCGGAGAAAGAGACGGTAGTTGGCTGGGCGACTTTGGGCCCGAGGCGCACAAACTCAGAGGTTCGTGGGCCGAGACAGCACGTGTAAGGAGTGTTGTCCAAGTGGGAAGGGAAGTTCCCAAAGGAAGGTCAGGAGCGCTCGGATCCCTGCATAAAGTTCCAGCCCTAGGAGATGGAGACGGGAATACTGGAGAACCGAGAACCGGGCCGTGGTCTGGCTGTCAAGTCGAGACACTTGGACTGAGCCTAGCGGGGGGATGCAAGGACAGGCAGGAGCAGGGCCCGGCTCTCAAGAGCCCACAGTCTAGTGGGGAGACACCGTTCCAACCACTGTGTACAAACAGGGCATTGACGGGACCAGTCGGAGATGCCCTCCGAGGGAAGTCACTGCAATGATGATGGGAAAGGCTTCTTGCACAAGCTGGGCTTTAGCTGGGACCTGGGGGACGCCCCGAGGGAGGGCACTCCAGGCCCGGGGGCTGCCTCGGGCCGGTCTGCGGGCAGGGCAAAGAAGGACCCAGGACCAGAAGGGCAGAGGCACGGGGGCCTGCAGCTGTCGCAGCTCCGAGGGCTCGGACATTGGCAGAACCCGAGGTCAAGGATGCGCCCCTGGGGAACAACCCCTGCATCTCCTACCCCTAGCTGACCCCTGGCCAAAGCTGCTCATTGCTCCGTCTGGGCCTCGAGCGCTAATTAAGCGCCTGGCGTGTGCCCCGGACCCCGAGTGCAGCGCCCCCCTCCTCTTTCCCCCAATTGGGGAGGGGCCGGGTGTGCACTCATCCCCTTGACCTCTTCCCTTCTGCCCCACCCCCTTCTGGCCAGACGCCTAGAGCCCAGGAGGGGAAGGAGAGGAGAAGCCCTGCCCCCTCCCTCCTTCTTCCCTTCCCCGTCCCCAGGGCACACGCGGCCCTGGGCTCCCCTGGAGACGGAGCATGCGCAGCGCAACCCGTAGGCCGGGATGGGAGGGGCGGGGCGCAGCGGCCCAAGCTTCGGCTTTTTCCGTTATGTGACATTGTTCCGACTGCAGGGGTGGTGATTGGTCCTAACGGGTGGTACCACCGCACCTCGGTCCCGCCTCTGCCGCCGCTCATCCAATAGGGGCGTGGGAGCCGTTCCTGACCCTGGGGAGGGGGCATGGGGGCGGGGCGAATTCCGCTCCCCGGAACAGGGTAAACCCCGCTTAGCGAGCAGCCTGAAGCCGCTGCCTGCAACTCGTAGGGGCGAAGTGGCCTTGGGGGAGCTCTCGGGGGTCGGGGTGGGGGGTCTCCTATGTGTGCGCAGCAGCCCGCTGGGAGAGGCGCTAAGAGGAGTCCCGTTGTACAGATGGGGAAACTGAGCCCGAGAGAATGGTAGTCTGGGAAAGAGACCCCTCGGCTTGTATCCCTTCCGTGATGGGGAGCTCACCATCTGTCATGGTCAAACTCCTTGGTTTCCAAGCTTTCCCTGCCTAGATCCTAAGCGGAGCCCCTGCAGCCCCCTACTCCAGGGGGTAGGTCTTGTCTGCAGGTACCTGGAGGGGTTAGGGGGGCTGGCCCAGGTGAGCCCCTCTTCCTTTACTCCCCCTACCCCCACCTCATCCAGCCAGACATCCCATTACTCCAACCAATCCCACAGAACGTTTTCTTTAAAAAAAAAATTCAAATACATATAATATATTCATTACATATTTTTACCATTCTTTAAACGTTTTGAGTCCCAATTTCTCACCCACCTACCCTCCTCCACCCACTGAGAAGGCCAGCAGTGTGACAATTACACCTGTGAAATCATGCAAACCACTTCTATATTGGCCATAGTCCAAAAAAGAAAAAAAGTAAGTAAAGAAAGTGAGAAAATTATACCTTGATTTGTACTCAGTTCTCTCTCTGGAAGTGGATAGTATTTCTTCATGTTGTTCAGGCGTGTACTACACAGAGATATTGGAGTGGTTTGCCATTTCCTTTTCCAGATGAGGAAACTGAGGCAGACAGGGTGAAGTGACTTGCCCAGGGTCACTGCCCAGGAAGTGTCTGAGGCAGGATTTGAACTCAGGGAGATGAGTCTTCCCGACTCCAGACTCTGCATTCTATCCACTGCCCCTCATGAGGTCCTTGGATTTCCCTTGGATCATTGTATCATCAGAACGGCCAAGTCTGTCACAGTTGATCATCATTATGAGGTTGCTGTTAACTGTGCACAGTGATCTTCCGGTCCTTCTTGCTTCACTTTGCATCAGTTCCTGTGGGTGTTGCCAGGTTTTTCTGAAAACACCCCCCTTGTCATTTCTTAAAGCGCAGTAGTATTCCGTCACAATGATATACAATGACTTGTTCAGCCATTCCCCAGCTGATGGGCATCCCCTTGATTTCCAATGCTTGGCCATCACAAACAGCTGCTATGGATATTTTTGTATGTCTAAGTCCTTTCCCTTTTTCTTTGATCTCTTTGGGACACAAACCTAGCAGTGGTATTCTTTGGTCAAAGGGTATGCACAGTTTTGTAGCCCTTTGAGCATAGTTCCACACTGTTTTCCAGAAGGGTTGGACCAGTTCACTACTCCACCAGGAGTTCATTAGTGGACCTATTTTCCCCTCATCCCCTCCAACATTTGTCATTTCTGATAGGTGTGAGGTGGTACCTCAGAGTTGGTTTAATTTGCCTTTCTTTAATCAATAATGACTTAGGACATTTTTTCATATGACTATAGAGAGTTTTGATTTCTTCTTCTGAAAACTCCCTGTTCTTATCATTTGACCATTTATCAATTAGGGGGAATGGCTCTTATTTTTTATAAATTTGGCTCAATTCTCTACATATTTGAGAGATGAAGCCTTTATCAGAGAAAATTGCTGTAAAAATTGCTGCTATAAAATCATTGTCTACGGTACCTTTTAGCAAAATGTAGTTTCCTTCATTATTTCTTTTAATTAGGTTGCCCCTGCCTTTTTAACTTCAGCTGAAGTATATTAGATTGTGTTCTGGCCCTTTTACTCTGTATGTGTTTTTGTTTCAAGTGTGTCTCTTGTAAACAATATATTGTTGGATTCTGCTGTCTCCTTCCATTTTATGTGTGAGCTCATCCCATTTACATTCACAGTTATGATTACTGTGTATTTCCTTCCATCTCATTGCCTTCTATTTCTTCTTCTTCTCTCTTTCTCTTTTTTATCCTCCCCCTCCTCAAAAATCTATATTGCTTCCAATCACTGCCTTCTTTAATCTGTCCTCCCTTTTATCACTTACCCCCCTCCCCTTTCTCTTATCCCCTTCCCCTCTTATTTCTCTATTGGATAAGTTATATTTCTATACACAAGTGTGTGTGTGTGTGTGTGTGTGTCTTCTTTCCTATTTGAACCAATTTTGATAAGAGTGAGGTTCAAGCACTGCTTGCCACCCTCCCCCTCATTGTAAAATCTCTTCCTTGTATGCCTGTTTTTTGTGAGAAAAATTTCTACCTCTTCCTTCCCCCTTTCCTCAGTGCATCCCTCTTTTCCACTCTTTCATTTCTTTTTGGGAGATCTTTCCACCATAATCAGCCGATACCCTTGCCCATTGTCTGTGATGTCTGTTCTTAGGAGTTACATGCATCATCTTCCCATATAGGAATGTAGTTTAACTTTACTGAGATCCATATGATTCCTCTTTCATGTCTATCTTTTTATGCTTCTGTTGAGTCTTATGTTTGAATTTTGCATTATCTATTTAGCTCTGGTCTTTTCATCAGGAAGGGTTGAAAGTCCTTTATTTCATTAAAAATCTACTTTTTCTCTTGAAGGATTATACTCAGTTTTGCTCTCCAGGTTATTCTTGGTTACAGTCCTCTCTTCTTTTCTTTCTGGACTATCATTCCAAGTTCTTCATTCCTTTAATGTGGAAGCCCCTAAGTCTTGTGTGATCCTGCAGCTCCATGATAAAATGATAAAATTGTTTCTTTCTGGCTGCCTTTTTTTTTTATTTGTATATTTTCTCTTTGACCTGGGAGCTCTGGAGTTTGGTGACAATATTCCTGGGAGTTTTCATTTTGGGATCTCAGGAGGTGATTGGTGGATTTTTTTCAATTTCTATTGTATGCTCTGGAGCTAAGATGTCAGGGCAGTTTTCAGTGACAATTCCTTGAAATATGATGTCTAGGCTCTTTCTTTGGTCATGGCTTTCCCAATAATTCTTAAATTCTCTCTCCTGGATCTATTTTCCAGGACAGTTGTTTGTCCAATTAGATAGCTGGTCTCGCATTTTTGTCTTCTTCTGAGTTTGTGACCTTGTCTCCCCTGCCACCATAGTCATTCTTCTTTGTTGTTTGCCCATTTTCCCAGCCTATTTCTTGATTTTAAACTTTGTGTTAAAGTTGTTTTTGTGTTGCTATTTTCAGAGCTCATTCTGGGGGTCTGCAGGTTTTTGTGGCTGTGATCCTGGGAGAGGTGTGGTCACTGCTCTCCCGGTCTGTGCCCCAGGAAGGCCCCAACTCCCCTGTCATCCCAGCTCCAAGTACTGGTGTTCCTTTTTGCCTTGGACCTATGACCAGGGCCCCTGTTCCCTTGGGACCGGCCATCAGTGCTTCTCTTTGCCCTGGAACTGCGTGTGGGCAGTAGAGTTGCCAGTCAGTGCTGGCCGTACCCAGTGGCAGCCAAGGGTCCCCTGTAACCTCTTTCTGACCAGTTGTCCAACTCCGTTACCACTTCTGGGCTGAGGCTGCTGCTGCCCCACGTGTGGGCTCCAGACAGGCCTCCACTTTGGTGTCACAGACTTCTGCTGACCTCTTAAGTTATCTTCAGTCAAAAAATGTGTCACCCTGACCTTTTGTTGACTGGAGTGCTCTAAAATGTGATTTTAGATGTTATTTCAAAGTTGTTTGGAAGGGAATGCTGAGAGTTCAGCTGGGTTGCCTCTCATCTGCCATCTTGAACCCCCTTCCCCATCCTGCTTGCCCTCCCAAGAAGGCTTTCTAGCTTTTCAGTGTCCTTAAAATGTTGGTGCCCAGAACTGAACACACACACTAGGTGTGGCATCTGAAAGCACTCAGGATATGGTGCAGAGATGAAGACATCCCTTCCTCTCCAGAGAGGCACAAGCAGCTCCTGGGGTGGGGTCTGGGTTTCCTCCAGATCTCCACCCCTCTGGCCATGGTCTTGGTGATCTCCTGGGGCTGACCAGTCCTCTGCCCTCTGGTGATGAGCCTGTCCAAACTGAGGTGTCCCTAGGACCAGACACACACACACACACACACACACACACAGACACACACACACACACCCACACACACCTCTTGTCCCCGCCCATCCCAGAGGTGCTGCTCTGGCCCTGGAGAGCCCTGGTCACCTGGCAGAGAGGATGACTTCACTCATGGCCGTCTATTACTCACCATCACTTTAAAAGAAATAGAGGATTTATGCTTCACCCACTTGCAAAATCAGTTAAGACAACCCCTCCCTCTGCACTTCTCCATGAATGCCTTGCTTCCACTGTTTTTCTTTAGGCAGAAAAAGGCTGTAGGGCATTTAGAGAAGATTAGGCCTTGCAGGCCAACTATGTATTCATTATATAGCCAAGGAAACAAGCAGTGACTTCCAGAGTCTCTGGAAAGCTTGTGGTAGAGCCCGGACCCGACCTGTTCTCCTCTGTTGCTAAAATCACGGAGTTGTTTTAAGCAGGACTCGTTAGTCGAGGGACGTTCCCAGGCACCCAGCCCTGTGCAGGCCGCTGTGACTGATCTAAAGATGAATAATAATAATGTTTCTAAGGTTTGCAAAGCCCTTGTATTGCAGACACTCAGGCGAGCAGGTAGTGGACGCTAAATTGCCCAGGGTCACTCCCTCCCAGACACCTGTGACTTCTCCCAGTCAGGTGCTTCTCAATCCCCCTTGCTGGGGTGACCCAGAGGACTGCTCAGGAGCAGGGGCAGGGCTCCGAGAGAGGACATGTGCCCGAGGTCACAGAGGTCTCTGGTCTCCGCACTCCCTCTGCCTCTCCACCCACCTCTCCATCCAAACCCTTCTCTTAGTTCGGGCCTCATCTCCTTAGAGGCTCCCCTTGGGTCTCTCTCCTCTGCAGTCCGTCCTCACACAGCTTCCACAACCCTCATAGGGCACAGTTCTGATCCTGTATCTTGTCAGAGTATCTCCACTGGCTTCCTGTTGCCTCAGAAACTTCTCAGCCTGAATTTTGAAGCTCCTCTTTCATGTCACTCCAACATTCCAGCCAAACCGGCCCATTGACTGCCCTCTAGACTTGGCATTCCCATGCCCAGAATGCCCTGCTTGCTCAGTGACCCTTCAGGGCATAGTTCGGGCACCACCTTTGACAGAAATCCTTTCCCTGCACTGCACAGTGCCCTCTCTTCCCAGGTTTGCCAAGCTAGATACACATTGGGTCCCCTGGAGAGTGGGAACTTCCTGAGGACAGGCGCTGTCTTTGCCCCCCTGGCACCTCACACAGAAGGAGACAAACAAAGGGACGACTGGTCGCTGAGAGGCTGAGACCTGCCGGTCACCCAGACTCCCCTCAGAATATCCGCCCAGGGACTGGAATGTTTCAGCAGCCTGGACAGTGCCTGCTGCGTGTTTTTTAAGGACTCACCTGTCCTTGGATTCTTATTCTGACCTTGGTAAATGCCGGGTCACAGAGTTTGAGTTTTATCCCCTAATTAATGGGGAGCCATTGATGGTTGGTGAGCAGAGCTGACGTCTGAGTCATCCGTCTGAGTGAGGGCAGCTTCCTGGATGGTCTGAGACTGTGAGATTGTCCTGACCCTGGTATTCACCTTGGGTTTAACCTAAAATTACTTGGATTTTAACATTTTAGAGAAGTTGGAAGAATATGCCCCCTTCTGCATCAGTGCCGCCTGGGGCCATCTCCGCTGAAAAGCTTTTTGGGGGCAGGGCTCCCAGCCTAGACCACCAAGGTGGGGTGCTGGGGGAGAGAGCCTGGTGCCCCTCAATCCCAAGAAGGAATGGCCTGTAAGCCTCAGGACCAAGAGTGCAGGCAGTGATCCTTATTGGCCTTGCGGCCTTTCTCTAGCTAGGCTCTGGTGGCCTCAGCTGAATGTGGGGGTGCGTGTGTCTGTGGGGTGTGTGTATCTGGGGGGTGTGCATATCTATGGGGTGCATATATCTATGGGGGTTCATGTGTCTGGGGTATGTGTGTCTGGGGGTGCACATATCTATGGGGGTGCATTGTCTGGGAGTGTATCAGGGGGTGCGCATATCTGTCCCCATCCCTGCTAGGCAGGGGCTGTGTGGAGGGAGCACAGCTTACCTTGTAGAGGAGAGGGGAGCCCGGACCTCTGCTGCCTGGCCAGCTCAGGGTGGGTTTCTCAGTTCCCTTTCTCTTGGCCTCTCTAGGACCCCTTCACGGCATTCCACATCGACAAAGCCTTGGTTCGGAAGTACATGAATTCTCTGCTGATCGGGGAGCTGGCTCCGGACCAGCCCAGCTTTGAGCCCAACAAGAATGTGAGTTGGTGGAAGGCTGGGTGGTGAGTGGGGGGCTGGGCTGAGGTTTCCCCGCACCCCAAGCATCTCAGAGGCAGAGCATCCTAGAAAGCCCCTCTGAGATCGCCAGCGTTTCTCCAAGGAGAGAATAACCACACACAAGCTGGAACACCTCCAGGGATGGGGGTTACTCTATACAGTTCTAATTGTCAAGAGATTGACTCAACCTCCCCCCCACCCTTTTTTCTTTGCCCATCCTCGTGCTGGGCCCTACAGAACAATCAGATCCTTCTCCTGTCCCGTCACCTTCTGACTGGGCTACACAGCCTAGGCCTTTCGGTCTCCCCTTCCAAGCAAGGGCTCCTTCCTCCCCAGCCCAGGTCCATTGTCTCAGAGACACTGGAGGCAGTCCCGGGGCACAGGCACAGCCCTGGATCTTGGCCATAATATTCTACGGAGACCTCTCAGGATGCCCCTCACTGCCCGGCTGGGGGTCAGAGCAGGGCACTGCCTGCCTTCCGTCCCACAGAAACAGCTGACGGATGAATTCCGAGAGCTGAGGGCCACTGTGGAGCAGATGGGGCTCATGAAGGCCAACCCCGTCTTCTTCACGCTCTGCCTGCTGCACATCCTGCTCTTGGACGTAGCCGCGTGGCTCACGCTCTGGGTCTTTGGGACATCGCTGGTCCCCTTCCTCATCAGCGCGGTGCTGCTCAGCACTGTCCAGGTAACGAAGCCCGGCTTCCGGCCTCTCTTAGCATGGCCTGCGCCTCCATGGGAAATGCTTTTTCTCCTTGGGAGGATGTTGGTGTGAACTGTAGAAAGGCAAGAGGCCTCAGTCTCAAGGCAGAGAACAGGCATATTAGAGCTGGAAGAGATCTTTGAACACAGACCATTTAATATTAGCGCTGGAAAGAACTTTAGAACAAGGACTGTCAGGGCTGGGAGGGGCCTCAGAACAGGGGATGTCAGGGCTGGGAGGGGCCTCAGAACAAGGGATGTCAGAGCTGAAATAGACAAGTGTTTGGGTGGGGAGCCCCACCATGTGGTCCTAGAACATGTACATACTGGTGAAGATCCGTGATCTAGACCTGTTCCTCTGAGGTGGCGGCAGGCAAGGTAACTTGCCTCAGGTCACTGCCTGTTGGGGCCCCTGACACCGGACTGGAAACAGCCGGTGTCAGGATTGCCCTGCCTGGGGGCTCAGGGAGGAAGGAAGGAAGGAAGGAAGGCATTTCCAAAGGTGAGAACCTACCGGGTGATTGCGGCCAACATCCGCTCCTTCCCGGAGCGAGCCCCTTCTTGTTTCCACCAGATCCAGCTCCTTGCACGCAGGGCCCCTTCTGTCTCAGGCCACTGTTTGTCCTCCTGCTCGGTCCCTGTGAAATCTCCCCACGCCCCTTTGAGCTTGGCTCTTGCCCAGCCCGGCCCCGTTCCCACGGGAATCGGTAGCGCTCCAGAATTGAGACGCTGGCTTCCCAGAAAGGAAAGGCTATTCATTCTGCCCTCCCTGCGTTTGCCTGCATACTGACAAGGTCACAGCCGGTGCTTGGGTCTGCAGCCTCCTGATCTGGGGCCCAGCGCCGCCTTCTCCATGTGCCAGTCCCCAGGCTTTGAGAGTAAACTGTAGAATTGTCCATCAGTCCCCTAACAAGCCTTGACTGACCACTTGGCATGTTGAAGGCACGGGGTTAGGCACTGGAGATAGAGAAAAAGAAAACCTGGCCCCAGAAATCCGCACACAGGAGGAAGGACAGCGCAGGGAAACGTCAACCTGAGAAGGGACGCAGCCCCTGCAGCCCCCGGGGCAAGGGGCCCAGGAAGGCTCCAGAGGAGGCTACCCTTCAGAGGAGGGGGCCACGGACTCCTCCAGGTCGGGGCTGGGCGGGCAAAGGCCTGGGGAGGAGAGTTCAAATGTTGAGTGTGCAGACTGGCAAGGGGGTGGGAGCAGACTCTGAGGAGGTTGGAGAGGTTCAGATGCCCAACAGAGGGCTCTGTGTTTGAGGCTGGAGGTTAAGCAGGGGCGCGATGGTCAGAGCCGAACTTGAGGAAGCTCCCTTTGGCAGATGGACGGCCCATTAGAAAGCCCCTGTTGTCCTCCGGATGAGAGGGGACTCGGGCCTGCGGCGGGGGAGGGGGAAAATGCAGAGAGAGAAGCCCACTCGGGCTGAGGCGGGGAGAGGAGGTCCCTGAGGCCGGCATCTGGGCGACTGTAAGGGGGGTGGTGTCCTTGAAGAGGGGAATGGGTTATGGGTCATCCACTTGGGGAGTTTAGAGATCAGTACGGTCAGACCTTTCATCTTAAGGGTGGAGAAATTGAGGCACAGAGAGGGGTCACACGGTGAGGGAGCCGGCATGATACCTAGGGGACAGCAGAGGATGGAGTGTGAGCGCCCGCTCTAACGCTTCCTGGCCGCGCCTCTTGGCCGAGTCAGCCGACTTCTCAGCCTGCCTCAGTTTCCCCCTTTGGGTGGTGGAGCTGAGGGCGGGGGTGCGGTGGGAGGAGCCGGGGCCCAGCCCCACTGGCTCTGCCCTCTCTCCCAGGCTCAGGCGGGATGGCTGCAGCACGACTTTGGACATCTCTCGGTCTGCCGCACGTCCACGTGGAACCACCTGCTGCACCACTTTGTGATTGGCCATCTGAAGGTGGGGAGGCCGCAGTGCTGGGCCTGGGCGGGAGGCGCCGGGGGGCCAGCTACTTCCTCACGGCCTGTCTGTGCCTCCTGTCTGCAGGGGGCCCCTGCCAGCTGGTGGAATCACCTGCACTTCCAGCACCATGCCAAGCCCAACTGCTTCCGGAAGGACCCAGACATCAACATGCACCCCCTCTTTTTTGCCCTGGGGAAGGTTCTGTCGGTGGAGGTGAGCGGGGGCAGGAGGGAAGGGGCCTCCCGGCCCCTCCCAACGGCAGCGCCTGGAAGGCAGGGACCCCAGATCAGAGATGGCCTAGGGACCCAGGCGCTTCCTGATTCCCAGGGCTAGCGTCTCTGAATCGACCCACGGTAGGAGAGACAGAGAGCCCACTGGCCATTGGGGGGCCTGGCTGCCCAGGCTCCCTGAGGTCAGACTCTGTGCCAGAGAACTCGAACAAAAGCACCAGAAGGGCAGGCCACTCGAGGGGTGTTCACAACAACAGACGTCCAGAGCCCCATGCTGGGTGATCTATAAGGCAGCAGCTGCCTAGAGTTGGGAAGACCCGAGTTCAAATCTAGCCTTAGAGACTTAACAGCTATATGATCCCTGGCAAGTCACCTCACCTCTGTTTGCCGCAATTTCTTCAACCGTAAAGTGGAGATAATAGCTCTGATCTCACAGGGTGTTGGGAAGATCCAGTCAAGACCTTGCCAACCTCAAAGCCCTATATAAATGTCACTTATAGAAATCATATATATATATATAATAATATATAATATATATTATATATATTATAACATTTATATTATAAAAATCCTATATAAATTGTCATTCTTGTTATTATACAAAGTTTGTACAAGACACGCCCTTGCTCTCATGGAATGCCCAGCCTAGTGAAGGGCGAGGACATCAGAACAAAGCATTCTAGCGCACATCAGAGTGAGTGCGCCAAGAGTGGCCTGAAAGCTCACGGTCGGGGCCGGGGCAGAGGAGGCTCCAGAGAGCAGAGGCGCGGAGGGGGCGTGAAGGGCCGGGGTGTCGGGGGCAGCCTCCTTCCTCTGACCGGCGGATTCGGAAGGGCGCCGCCCGTCGCCAGGATGCGCTGGGTCTCCCAGCGTTTGCTCAGCGTCTCTGTGGCCTTTACCTACATCACCTCACCGATCCTCGTGACACCCCAAGGGCCACTGCACACAACCTTTCCCCCATTTTGCAGATGAAGAAGCTGAGGTTAGAAGAGAGTAAGCAGTTTGTCCAGGGAGACAGAATCAATCATTCACTCAGCCAGCATTTATTAGGCACCTCCCATGTGCCAGGCACTGCACCAAGGACACAGCCCAGTCGGTACTAAATGTCTGAGGCAGGATTTGAACCCGGGCCTTTCTGACTCCCCTGTCCCTCACTCAGCTGCCACCCGCCTCTCGCCCTTGGAGAGTGGCATTCATTACCGTGTATCTCTTGGTAGAGGGACAGGAGCCAGAGGAGTCAGGCAGGGAAGGCTCCAGAGGCTTGGAACAGGAGGGGGGATGTGGTTTGGCAGGGACAGGGTAAAAAGCTGTCCAAACTTTCCAGGTGGAGGGCAGGATGTGCCAGGTGCAACCTTGGCAGGAGAGGCTGGGGGATGTTGGGGGCAGGGCCCGGCTCCACCTGCGGCCTCTTGCCCCTGCAGGCAGCTGCCATGGTGGGGAGGCTCCCGCAGGTCAGGCCCTTGACCTTGGATAAGGCATTTCTTAGCCTCACAAATGCAGCATTTAATCTGGTACACTCACACGTGTGTCTCCAACCACCTAAGTGCCTTACTTTTCTGGGAAGCCAAGTGTTTGTCACATTCTTGCCCACACACCAAGAATCACGAGGGATCTTGTCCGGCTGGTACCTTGGCCCCAAGTGCCCTCGCCGGCCTCCCCGATCGGTGGCCGTCCAGTGTCCTCAGTGACCTCCAGAGCTCTTCTGTTACTGCTGGGATAAAAGAGAGAGCCCTGGGGGGCTGTGGGGGGCCGTGGGGATTGTGGGTCCAAGGCGCTGGGCGCTCTCTGCCCCAGGGGAGAAGCCGGAGGGGCGGTGTGAGGAAAGTGAGCTTGCTTGGTGTCCTGAGAGTCAGGGCAGAGAGCTTCAGATGCATTTTCTGAGCCGCTTCTGAGTGCCCCGCTGGCTCCCCTGGGGGAGGGGCTCAGAAGGCCCGGCTCACTCGGGCCTGAAGGATCTCGCGGTGACTGTGGCCGCCCAGGTCTCTGCTCTTGGCCAGCCCCAGGCCCAAGCCGGCAGGGCTGGGGTAGCCTGGCCCTTTCCGGCATCCCTCTTGACGCTACCCCTGTCCTCTTTCCAGCTCGGGAAGCAGAAGAAGAGATACATGCCCTATAACCACCAGCACAAGTACTTCTTCCTGAGTGAGTGTCCTGCCCGGGCGGTGGGGTCAGGCAGGGCCCAATGAGGCCCCTTTACACCAGTCCTGCCTGGGCCGCTGGGGGTGGGGGACGTTCCTGACCATACGGGAGGGTCATTTCTCTTGAGCCTCTTGAAGGCCTCATTTCTTTTGCTTCTCTGTCCTGAGAATCCCCTTTTCCTCCTTGGCAGAAGAACCTCAGGCCTGAGTCAGCCCTTGGAGCTTTTGAGGGGGCAGGTTCTATGGTCAAGTGGGGAGCAGCCAGGCCCCACAGGGTTGGGTTCCAGGAGAGGTGCCTCCCTCTGGACATGGGCCCAGAGAAGTGGAGGCTGGGTCAGAAGCAGCCCTGCAGGGGCCGAGCCCAGAGGAGGGAGCTGAGGAGGAGCATCGTCTTTGAGGGCCTCAAGTGTCTCGAGGACCCCTCATTCTGACCAGGCCTTGCAATTCTGTTCAGATTCATCATCCCTTTAAAAAACACAAACACTCCTACAAAGGTCAAAGAAGCCTTCCTGTGAGGTAGCTTAATCACGTTTGTTTTTGTTTTGAGACCTACGTTGCTTAGGATGTAAATTTTGGGCAAAAAAGAATTTGTAGGGAAGTCACGGCACCTGGTTGGGAGAGTCAGAGAAGAGGAGGGAAGCTGAGTGCTTGTGGATGGCCCAGGGCTGGGATGCTGTTCACAGCCCTCCCCTCTCCTCCCTTCCCATGGATGGATGGATGGATGAATGGATAGATGGATGGACGGATGGATGGACAGACAGATGAATGGATGGACGGACAGATGGATGGATGGATGGATGGACGGGTGGATGGATAGATAGACGGATGGATAGATGGATGGATGGACAGACAGATGGATGGACGGATGGACAGACGGATGGATGGATGGACGAATGGATGGATGGATGGACGGATGGACAGACAGATGGATGGATGGATGGATGAATGGATAGATGGATGGATGGACGGATGGACAGACGGATGGACAAATGGGCAGCCTCTGGGCCTGGCTGAGGATGCTCCTCCAGGAGGGACAGGCTGTCCTCGTACCTGCCCAGGGGAGCTCCCTTCGGACCTCCCCTCCTGCCTGGCTTCTCCAGGTGCTGCGGCCTCTGCCCTCCTCCTCCTAGGTCTCCTTGACTTACATTTTGGATTCACTCAGGTGTCGCCATTTTGCTTCCCCCTTTTTAAAAATGTTGGGCTGTTGTTTGCATGCTAGTGCTTAGCACATCGTTGGCTTAATAAATGCTTGTAGAGGAGGAGGTGAGAAGGTGCAGGCCTTCTTACGTAGGAAGGCCGCGCTAGAGGAAGTGGCTCGCTCGGCGGCTCTGCCTGAAAGGCTGTGAAGTGGAAGATCAAGGAGCTATGAGGTGACCAGCACACCGGTCCTGCCCCGCCCCTTGCCAGCTCTGTGACTGCACGCAGGCCACTGTGGCCTTTGCAGCCTCAGTTTCCCCATCTCTAAAGGGAGAGGGTGGGACCAAGGCTCTCGGGTTGCTTCCAGCTCTCAAGTCTCTGACCCCAGGATGAAGGGGGCGGCAGCTGGGCCCCCGAGGCCGCTCACACTTGTGTCTTTGCAGTTGGGCCCCCGGCCTTGCTGCCCGTCTACTTCCAGTGGTACATATTCTATTTCGTGGTCCAGCGCAAGAAATGGGTGGTGAGTGTCCTTGGGCCAGCACCCCCAGCTCCCCATTGTCCCAAGGGCTCTGGGGTGGGGGAGGCAGGAAGCTGGAGCACAAAGCGGGGGGGGTCAGGGGTCAGGGGTCAGGGTCAGGAGACCTGGGTCTGCCCCCGAGCCTGAGACCTTGTCCTGTGAAGTAAGGACATAAGACCACTGGCCCTCTCACCTGTGGCTGCTCTTGGACAGGCTGGCACCAATGTCTCTAGGAATCCTTGAGGATGCCTTCCTTCCAGACCTATTTGTTCAGATCCTGCTAGTGAAAAGAGACAGAGAGAGTGAGGGACAGAGAGAGACATGGGAGAGGAGACAGAGAGAGATACGGGGGTGGGGGAGAGAAGGAAAGTCGTCTGTCTCTAGCTGATCTCACCTCTCTCCACACCTTAGGACCTGGCCTGGATGTTCACCTTCTATCTGAGAATCTCCTTCACTTACATACCCCTGCTGGGCTTTAAAGGCTTCCTGCTTCTCTTCTTTATTGTCAGGTAGCAGCTGAGGGCAGGGTGGGATGGAAGGCACCCCGGTGCTTGTGGGGGAGGGGGGGAAGGGGAGGGGCAGGGGGAGGAGGGGCTCCTCTCATTCTCTCATGGGGCAGGGGACATCCACTACTTCTGCACTTGCCTAGGTTCCTGGAGAGCAACTGGTTCGTGTGGGTGACCCAGATGAACCACATTCCCATGCACATTGACCACGACCGGAACGTGGACTGGGTCTCCACTCAGGTAACAGCTGGAGATGGTGTTTGGGAGGCCGTGGGGAGGCAGGACGACACCCAGAACCCTTCAGCGTGCTTGATGGGAGTGCGTGCTGAGAGGGCGGTGGTGGTTGGGGAAGGGCCCATGGCTAGGGGGCGCCTCACTGCCCCTGTACTGACTTTCTCCTCCAGCTGCAGGCAACATGTAACGTGCACGAGTCTTTCTTCAACGACTGGTTCAGCGGACACCTCAACTTCCAGATTGAGCACCAGTGAGTCTGGGGTGCTGGGAAGGGCAGCCGCTGGGGTGAGGGGGAGGAGGAAGAGGAGGAGAAAGATGAAGCCCCAGCAGGACCTGGGGCTGGGGCAGGGGCACAGAAGCACAAGGGCCAGGGAAATGGGACGCCCACCAGCGTGGGGATTAAGGAGCAAGAAATCAGAGGGGTCACAAAGTCTAGGCCCCTCATTTTACAGATAAGAAAGCTGAGTCCCACAGAGGGGGAGGGGGCTTGTCCTCAAATGCAAGCCTTCCAACGTTTCTGCTCAAAAAGAATGCTGCTAAAAATCTCGCTTACTCTCCCCTTCAGTCTTTTCCCCACTATGCCGAGACACAATTACCACAAGGTGGCACCCCTGGTGAGATCCTTGTGCGCCAAACACGGCATCGAGTACCAGTCCAAGCCTCTGCTCTCCGCCTTTGCCGACATTGTCCAGTGAGTACTGGTGCTGAGAAGAAGGGAGGCGAGGGAGGGGCCTGGAGGTGGCCATTTGGAAGAGAGGGGCTCTGCTGTGGCCTCGTGGGCACAACATTCTGCCCGGGCTACACCCTCCCAGACGCCGCCCCCGGCATCTTCCTGGGTACCGCCTTGGGACCTCGCTCAGCCTTCTCCTCTCCCTCTGTGGACTCTCCCTTTCAGTGAGTCAGGATAGTTTCTCCGCCTGCTTTCTTGTCCCCTGGCCCTCTCACATTCTGCCCTCCGCTGATCTGAGGTGCGGACATGTTCTCTCTCTCCCATCAGACTGAAAGTTTCGCCTTGGCATCCCCAGCATCTAGAGCAGTGCTTTGTGCATCGTAAGCACTTAGTCAGTCATCTGGAAGGTCATCTCTCAAATGCCCACAAGGGCCAGACCTAAATGAAACAGGTCCTGCCGGCAAGGAGCTTACACTCTAGGAGAGACCGCACCACTAAGCTTATACAAGGCCCAAGGTCCGAGCTGAGCTTTGAAGGCAGCCAGTGATTCCAAGAGAGGGACGTTAGGAGGGACAGCATTCTGGGCACGTAGAGGCCCAGAGAGAGCAAACTCCCAGTCTGCCTTCAAGCTCTTGCATGTGGAAGTCACCTCTTTCTGCCAGGGAAAGAAACAGGGGGACTGTTGGAAACGATCTTTAAAGAGCATCGAGCTCAACCCCACTCAGTGCTGAGATCCCCTTTACAACGGGGCGGTCTGCGCATCCTCTCTTCTCCGTTTGCCTCCGCAGCTCGCTGAAGGAGTCTGGGCAGCTCTGGCTGGACGCCTACCTTCAAAAATAAAGCAGTGATCTCTGGAGCAGGAGGAGCAGGAGGAGAAGCTCTAGGTGCTGGAAGCCGGGGAATGATAAGGGACTACGCCACTTCAATTTGAATTTCCAGTGGGGGTTGGGAAGATGGGGAAGGGGATGGTTAAGAGCTCTGTGCCTCGTGGCACGACAATGGGGAGAAACCATTAGGTGGGTAGGGACTGCTGGATCCTTTCCTTCCGGGTTGGCAGGCACTAAACCGAGTAACAAGAAACATGAACTTTTGGAACTCAGAAAGTCAAGATTTAGCAAAATACTTAACCACTTGAGGCCCCACGCCTAAATCATACCCCAAAGGCAGAGGAGGGAGATGCCAAGCCTGGTCCTTCTCTTTCAGTAAGCTGGCCATTGTTTCCCCGGGGCCCTGTTGGAGCCAAGCTCCTAGGCCCTGCCCTCCTCCCCTCACCCATCTCATCCCACAGTGACTGGCACACTAGCAAGACAGACTGGCAGTCTGAGCCCTTGGAGATGAAGATTGAAGAGGAAAACTCAGGAATTCTCCTTTCAAATTTAGAATTCTTCAGCTTTCTTTAGCTTGACCTTACCTGTTGCTCAGGGGTGTGCTCCAAGGCATGGGCCCAGAATAGATGGGCAGCCTCCAGGAGGGGCCGCATCTCTGGGGAGGGTTTGGGAAATAGGAGACACTTCCAGCCCAGTCTTGTCTGCCTCCTTCGCCGTCCAGGGCGTGCAAAGAGAATTGGGTTCTAGCTGTGGTCAATATATCCATTTCACATTTGATACACTATGCTGTGTGTGGTTCATTAGAAACCCATTCCATGTGTTGAAAACCCCTCATTTTCCCTCCATACCTTTTTCTATCTTCACCTACAGAAAAGAACTCCGGGAGAGGCATAGCCAGGAGTTCTTCTAGTCCTCCATGGTGTTCCATGGGAAACTGAAGACATGGGAAGGCAGGCCTTTCCTTCCTCCCCCTTTGGTCAACAGATGGGGCTCCCAAGTTTCCCCTTATCTCCCCACCTACAAATTCGAAGTAATGTAACTGCAGCCAGCCAGGATGGAGGACAGAAAGGCATCTGCCAAGCTCTCACAGGGGAAACATTAAAGGGACTCACTCATTGGTAGTTGGGTCCTGCTGTAAACCTCAGTTACCTTAGGCTTTGTTGAACATAGGATTAATGCACTGTTCTCAGCCAGAGGGAGGATGATGAAAGCCACAGGAGATATGCTCATCCCATCTTGTTGTGCAAGATGCAAAAAAAACCCTTCGGAGGTGCCTCCTGGCTAGGCGTGGTGGCCATTTGGGGAGCTGAGCTGGCCCTCTCATCTTCTCTCCACTCAGGTCCAGAACAGTTTGAGGCCCTTGACCCCTCCTCCCAACCCCTTTTGGTCATCTGGTAGATTGTGGGGAGGGGCTCTGAAATGCGGCTGTGCCTACAGAGCTGGTTCCCTTCAGAGGGAGAACAGTAAGTGGGATGAGGAGAGCCTAAAACCATCTTGGAGGGAGTGGAGCCAGGGCATAGCTTGGATAATTAGGGAGATGTGGAGTAGACCATCTGGCTTACAAGATGTTATTGTGATAGGGACATAGTAAGTGCCTAATAAGTGCTTGCTGACCGACTGACTGGACTATGGGAGAGTAGATTTGAGGTCACATGACAACTTGAATGTAAGGTGTAGGGTCAGAGGGCAATGCATGTTTTTCAAGTCGGATATCCTTGAATTGGCCCTGCCAGAGAACTCTGAGGTCTGGTCTTGTTCCAGTCTGCAGCTGCCCCCCTCCCCGATTCCCCGGCTTTCTCGTTCCAGGACCCAGGTGCTAATCGGTCAGCTCTCTCCACCATCCTTTGCCTCCTTGGTTTCGGTGCTACCATTCTAGCTGGAGAAGCGGGACATGACTCAGCTTGGGGACCCCTGAATCTGTGGGGCATCTCGTGCAGCCCTGCCTAGAATACTTTTAAACACTGTGGCCTTCCCTCTTCTCAGCCTGGCCCTGTGGTCACTAGACAGTGGCCAGAGGAATGAGCCGTAGCAAAGATCTCCACCACTTTGCTGCTGAGTCCCCCTTGGTCTCATCTCCCCAGACCCCATGAGGTGGCAGTGTCTGTGCCAATTACGTTGCGGTAAAAAATCAAGGGTGGAACTCGTGCTGATGAATAAAACTAGCGAATTTTGAGTTCAAGTTCTTCCGTGAGTACCGTCACTCCTGACGTCTCTGAACACGCCAAGTTCTGGGCAGGAGCAGTGGCCGGTGACAAGCAGGGGCCTGGGGGTGGAAGTGGGCAGTCGGCCGGGAATTCATCAGCTGTTCTCCAAGTTCTGCTTGACCTCCTTTCCCCTCCCCCTCAGGCTCCCCTACCCCCACTTTGTCCTTGTACTTCCAGCCAGGATTCCTTGTGCCCACTAATTTTGGGTTGGCTTTTAAGCTTTTCCAGCCCGAACAGGAAACTTGAGCCTTCTTAGCCTTACTAAGCCTAATGCTACTTGGAATGCATAAAGCTCTCAGGCCGGGCTGCCAAGCAGGCTCCCTTCTGGCCACCCGGGTGACCACTTAGCTCTGTCCGAACCACACCGTTCTGAAGTCTGTTCACTCATCACATGCTAGGTGGAGGCAGTCCGAGAACAAAGTGCCCACCGACACTGCTGCCCAGAAAGGTCACTCTCTGCAGCACCCCCTTAACTATCAAAATGACTGCCCCAGGGTCTGGGAGGACTCCGGGTCCATCCTCTGAGGCTTCACGGGCTCTGACTGGTTTAACAAAGGGCTCACAGGCCTCTCCACGTCCTGGAGACCCGCTTGTGGCTCACTGGCTTCTGCCACTTTGGTCGGGTTTAATCCTTCACAGGCAGACCTTTCTCTGACAGCCGCCAAGGGCCCCTGGACGTCTCTAAGCTCTCCCAAGCACACCACAAATGCGATGTGAATGCTGAAAACTGGGTGAGGTTCGGGCAAGTAATCACTGCCCCACCCACAGCTTAATCATGCCACCCTGCCTTGTAAACACCAAACTGCCTAAATTCTATGCCTAAAATCAGCTTGAATGTGATGCCATCCACACCCACACATGGTTTAGGGACAGAATCTGGGAGGCAGCCTCCCCCCCAATTTAACACCCTGGTGGCCGGGGCTGGTATGGCTGGTTTGCTTTCTCCTAGGATAAAACCGGGGCTTTATTTACAGGGGGTCACCCCCTTGGAAGGCATGATCTCACCCTCCTTCAGAGAAAGGACAGAAATTATAACCGCTGCTCCCACCTTAGGTTAAGTACAAAAATCAGGGATGTGACAACTTTCTTAATTCCTTTGTCAAACTGGGGCTGGAAAAATAACTAGGACCCCGAGACAATCTCTTCCTCCACCCCTCAATCCCCAGCAACTGCCTGGATGCACAGATGCACAGTAGGGCGGGGGCAGACCTTCTCTCAAGGCCTCCAGGCACAAAGGCGGGGCAGCTGGGGCTATTTCATAGGGGATGGCGCCACCTTGTGGCCACTCCTCAGCATCCTTTGCTAACCCAGGCCAGGCTTACTGCACGGATGGCTTTCAAAGATAACCCTTTGTAGCATCTAACAATTTTATTAACTTTTTCTAAGAAGCTTAAGCAAACTCGAAAACAACTATCTTGTCCCGAGGCCCCAGGTGGGTGTGATTCTTGGGCCAAGAGAACAAGTACAAACACAAACATGGTGGTTTCTGCCTCATCCCAGATTTCCAAGGACGGGGGCACCTTTGAATCCTCTTGGTAGGCCTGAGTGCTTGGCATCAGGCCCAATGCCAAGCTAGGGACAGGAGCTGGACAGCCAGCCCTGGCTGCCTCCTCCCCCCACCCCCTCCTCCGGACGGACACCCACACCACAGTTGAAGAAACGGCGCCCTCAGCCCCAACCAGGAGACCCCAAAGGCGTGCCCAGGGCTTTATTTCCCCTTCCTGAGCTTCCCCACCGCGGCAGACTTTGCTTTCTTCTTGACAGCCCCCTTGGGCTCCGGCCCCTTCCGCTTGGCCGACGTGAGACAGCCCGTGACCTTGAAGAAGTCGTCCAGCCGGCCCTGGGTGCTGCCCTGGCGGCTCTTGCTCAGCCGCTTGACCCCATTGCGGACGCGCTCCTCGTTGAACTGCTTCTCGCCGCACATGAACTGGACCAGGCCCTCCTCGTCGGGCTCGCTCCACCTGAGCTCCACGGCCTCGGGGTCCAGCACCTCGGGCTCCAGGAAGAGGCGCTGGGCCTCCTTGTGCAGCCAGTTGTCGGGCACCGGGTACTTGTTGGGGTCCAGCCGCCGCACGATCTCCTCGATGCTCTTGTGCTGCTGGATGAGGTCCATGGCGCGCTTGGGCCCGATGCCGCGGATGCTGTCGCAGTAGTCGCTGCCCAGCAGGATGCACAGGTCCACAAACTGCTCCTGGGTGAGGCCCAGCTCCTGCAGCACGCGGCTCAGGTGGAACTCCTGGATGGGCAGCTTCTTGGCCTCGCTGGCGGTCAGGTGCCGCATCAGCACGGGGCTGCCGAAGGTCAGGCAGTCCATGTCTTCGGTGGCGGCGGCGTAGACCTTGCCGGCCTTCACCAGGGCGGCGCAGCTGGCCTCGGCCTCGCTGGGCGCCTCCAGGTAGGGGATGCCCATCAGGCGCAGCAGCTTCTTGCACTCGTCATTGTGCTGCTTGGTGACCTTCACCAGCCGCTTGGTGAACTTCTCCACCTCCTGCTCGGTGCCCACGTCCTGCGCCTGCTGCAGCTGCTTCTCAGCCTCGGCCCGCCGCTCGCTGCGCTTGGCCAGCTCGCCCGACTTGAGCTGGGGCGGCTTGCCGTCAAAGACGTACACGGGCTTGATGCCGTTCTCCACCATGCGGATGGTCCGGTAGAACATGCCCATCAGGTGGCTGGTGGCCTCGCCCTCCTCGTTCTGGAGCACGTCCCCCCCCTGCCGCACCGCGATCAGGAACTGGTAGATGCTCATGGAGGCGTCGATGGCCACCTTCCGCCCAAAGTAGCTCTTGATGTCGTTCTCCCGGATGGCGCTGGGCGCCACGTCGGCGATCAGCTTGGCCAGGCCGTGGATTCCCATGGCGGTCGGGGGCACCTAAGTGAGGGAGAGAGAGAGGTCAGGACAGACGCCGGGCTTGTTCTTGCCTCCCCCACGGGACTCCTGGCGTGGGGCTGGGCGCCTCCCAGGGACAAGCCCTCACCCTTCTCAGGACAGGGGCCACAGGCGGCCCCCACAAAGCTTCACTGACTCTCTGTGGACAGGACTCTGCTTTCCTAAGAATCCCCAAATCTTATTCTCTCCCTGGCAGGATCTAGACATTTATGTACATAGCCTCTGCTCTATTAATTTGTACATATTTATATGTTCCTAGGGCAGCCAGGAGGCACCACAGTGCATAGAGTGCTGGGCCTGGAGTCAGGAAGACCTGAGTTCAAATCTGGCCTCAGACACTCACTAGCTGTGTGACCCTGGGCAAGTCACTTCATCCTGTTTGCCTCAGTTTCCTCATCTGTATAATGAGCTGGAGAAGGAAATGGCAAACCACCCCAGGATCTTTGCCAAGAAAACTCCAAATGGGGTCAAAAAGAGTCAGACATGACTGAAAACGACTGAACAACAATAAATATGCTTCTAAGTTTTAAAATTCTCTTATGGATTATATCCAAGGGCGTGGTAGAACCAGCCTCACAAATCAGGGAGCTAAGAATGCTTTTTGCATTTTCCAATCAAATTTTAGCGCACTCAACTCACAGGTGGCCAGCTGGAGTGGGCCCTCAGGCCACAGGTTGCTGAGCCCTGGTGCAGACTTGAGAAAGCAGATTCAACTGAAAAGTGAGGCCCGGCCCATTTCTGGCTGGCATTTCCCAGCACACCCTGTGTGCCCCCAACCCATCAAAAGCTGCCAAGGAGAGAAAGCTTTCCGTGGGCCCCCACTTCAATGACAAACACTTCTGAAGTGTCTAACAAGGGCAAGAAGGAAAAGAAAGTGTGGCAGTTGATGCCCCCAAGGAACATTCACAAAGCAGACAAATACATAGAACACGCAAGGGAACACGGCCGCCTCCATAAGGAGCCTCCGGCCTCCTCCTGGGAGAGAGGACTGAAAAAGCTTCAGGGAAACGAGAGGAAAAGACTCAGGCCTCAGTTTCCCAACTCGAGAAAAGGATGAAAGGAGATGATATCACACGATTCAACAGCAGAAAGAATTCTGATTTTATGTGTAAATGACACCAAAGAGGCGTGGCCAAGGGCAGCACCTGCGAGCTCAAACCCT
>NW_020953709.1:1131707-1137942 GCF_900497805.2 Vombatus ursinus
TGTGTGTGTGTGTGTGTGTGTGTGCAGCTGGCGGGGGCGGGGCCTCGCTCTTCTGTCCATCATTCAGCACACCCCAGGTGCTTCCTTACTAAGTCAACCCTTCTTTCCTTCCCTCCTTTCTTCTCCCCTTTCCCCTTTCTGTCCTTTAGGTTCCCATCCGCAGAATGGGGGCTGGCTTGGATCAGGAGCCAATCCCAAGTCTGGGGGGCCCGTGCACTCCGGACATCTCCCACTCCGGCAGCTTCTGCTTGTCCCCCAAGCCTCCTTCCTGCTGCTGAGACCCTCCCCCCCCCCCCCCCCCCGCTTCCTTGAAGTCGCTCCAGCCTGCCTCTCACACAAAGCACTTATAGAGCGCCTGCTGCATACCGGGCCCTCTGGTTTGCTCCTGGGAAGTCAGTGCGGTTTTCATACCGCTTTTACAGACGAGGAAACTGAGGCTGGCAGGGGGGGAAATGACTTGCCCAGGGTCACCTCGCTAAGAAGTGTCTGGGGCTGGATTCGAACCCGATGCCGGCGGTGTTGCCCCGGTCCATGCCTGGCACGCCCCCCGCCCTTCATCCCCCTGCCTCATTTTCCCCACTTGTCCCAAGACGGGGCAGCAGTTCCAAGCCGGCCCAGACACGGCCTCGCTGCGGGACCCTGCGCAAGTCACTTCCCGGCCGCCTGCCTCAGTTTGCTCGTCTGTAAAATGGGGGCCCTAACAAACCCCACCTCCCGGGGTGGTTGGAAGGGTCACCCGATCTTGGGACGCAGTAGGCGCCCAATAGATGCCTATTCCCTTCCCTAGGTCCCACGGGCGAGCACACAGCAGGCGCTTAATAAACGCTGGCTTGCTTCCCGGGTCCCCTCTGCCCCGCTCATTTGTACAAAGAGGGGGAGGGGAGGCTTTCACTTGTGCAAAGAGGAGACGGAGATGGGGGGCCCCACGGGGCACTCGTCCCCCCCCCCCCCCGGGCCCCCCCCCCCCCCCCCCCGCGGTCTCAGTTTCTCCCCCCACCCATGCACGGCAGCCACTCACCGGGGCGTCCGTTAGGGTCGCGGGGTAACGCGAGCTCTCGCTCCTCCTCAGCTCCGAGGCGGCGGCCGCCGGCGCCTTCCAAAGCCCGCGCTCCCGTCACGTGACGCTCCCGCCGCGCGCGGCATGCCGGGACTTGTAGTCCAGGCCGGCGATGCCTCGCTCCAGGGGCGGCCCGCGGGACTACGAGGCCCATGAGGCTCCGCGCGGGCGCCGGCGGAGGCGCCTCTTCCGCTTCCGCTTCCGCTCCCGCTTCCGGCGGCGCCGTTCCTGTCTCGGCAGACGTGGCCTTCCGGTCCTTGAGTCCGAGCAGAGACCCCGGCTGCCGGCAGGATGGTGAGAGGGGCCGCGGGGAGGGACGCGGGGAGACCCCGGCCCAGCCGCGGGTGGAGGGCGCAGCCGCCGCCTGCAGCCCGCCCGGCCCTCGCTTTACAGGCCGGGAAACTGAGGCCTGCAAAGCGTCGGGCGACGTCGCTTGGCTTCTCTGTGCCTCAGTTGACCCACTTAGAAAAACGAGGGGTTAGGTTCCTCCTCGCTCTTTAAGCCGCAGTCTGGGGCCGCGGCTTCCGGGATTCCCGCCACGATTCCCCCCCCCCCCCCCCGCTGGCATTTCACAGGTGGGGAAACCGAGGCAGGCACGTCCGGGGTCACCCAGCTAGAGAGTGCCTTGGGCCGGATTTCAACTCAGCACTTCTCCGCCCCAGCTCTGGAGAGCGTCCCTCCCCACAAGCCCCTACAGCCGCTCCGCCCGGCAAGACCCTCCCTCCCTCCGAGCCTCAGTTTCCCCATCTGTAGAACAGGGGTGACAACCGTCACAGCTGCTTCCCAGGGCCGTGGCCGAGCTCCCAGGAGAGGGCGGCTTTGCAAACAGTAGGCGCCACCTAGACGTTTACTCTCCGCTCCCCATCATTGCTCCGCGTCTCTCCTCGGGGCTTGGGGGGCCCAGGCCCATCCTGGGACCGGGGGGAGCCCCTGACGCGCAACGCCACAAGCTTTCGGGGTCGGTACGCAGTAGGCGCCTAATCGGTGCGCTGTTTCCGCAGGAGCTGGAGGCCATGAGCAGATACACGAGCCCGGTGAACCCGGCAGTGTTTCCGCATCTCACCGTGGTGCTGCTGGCCATCGGCATGTTCTTCACTGCCTGGTTCTTCGTGTATCCCGCCCCGGGGGTCCCAAGGGGGGGGAGAGGGAGTCCTGTCTGGGGGCAGCAGAAGTGGGGAGGGGTCCTGGGGGGCCGCCTGATTGGGGAGGGGGGTTGGGCCGTCCTTCCTGCCCCCCGGAGTCAGAGCCTCCTTGACAGTGGCCCAGCTACGAGGTCACCTCCACCAAGTACACCCGCGACATCTACAAGGAGCTGCTCATCTCCCTGGTGGCCTCGCTCTTCATGGGCTTCGGGGTCCTCTTCCTGCTGCTCTGGGTCGGCATATACGTGTGAGGGGCTTGCGGTAAGAGCGTGGCACGTGCACACAATGCTGTGGCAGAAGCTGGGCACTGCCTTCGCTTACTCCCGTCTCCACTACCCACTCCTGTGCTTGCTCAGACCGCTTAGGATGCAAGGGCTGTGCCACGGTTTCCCCAGATGTAAAAACAGGAGGGTTTGGATTCTGTGGCCTTTAAATCTCTGACCCTGCGATGAGCTGACTCCAGGGAGGGTGGTGGGCCTGGTGTGAAGCACACCTGAGTTTCCTCCTTGGCCCGACAGGGACTCAGGTCAGCACCGGTCACCTGTGTCCTGGTTTCCGTTGACTCCAGGACTTAATACGGGTCATTTCTCCCACAGCAGCACCCTGAAGGGGTCTGGGGGCAGATCCTACATCCAGGGACCTTGGCTCTAGTCAGGATGCTGGAGGGCTCTGGGGGGCGGGGGGCAGGATGAGGAAAAGAAGGGAACAGAAAGGCCTGGGGTCTCACTCATTGGCTTCTTTTCCTTTTAGGTTCTGTCTGCATGAAATCACTGATGTCCTGCCTTTTGTTTCCCTGACAATTTTTGTACTGTTGCTAAACACAAATTTCCACTGACTTCTAATAAATGGAGGTGTGTTTGCCTTTGTAAATAACGCAAGGCCATCCAGATCTCAGTGCTTGGGGGGAAGCCCCTGACGAACTCCTGAGAGGGCTGGTAGCCCAGTGAATAATGGCGTTCCCCCAGCAAGTACAAAACAAGAGGGGGACCCCCCTCCTGGGTGCCTGCTTCCAGGAAGGCCCGCTGCCTCTGCCCCTTCTGGGGCTGGTTGTAAGCAGGTGTTTGTGTAGGGGCAGGGGGCAGCTCAGGTCTCTGTCCCCTGTGGGGATACAGCATGCCCTGGGGGATCTCAGACAGTAGACCATTGGCCTAAACCGCTTTCGTGGCCTCCTTTTCTCATAAAGAGACAGAAGGATGTGGTAAGCTCTTGTTCCAGATTGTCACAGAAAAGAGGTGTTTAGTGAACGTGACCACATGGAGCCCCGGGGTTCTGGCAGGGCCAGCTCAGGCCAGCCTACGAGAAGGGGTCACTAGCCTGGCAGCCAGTGGCAGTGGGCAAAACTGTTTATGTCGATCGTGCGCAGCATCTGTTATGCTCTTCTGGCCAGGACAGAGACTTGGCCTGCATGAAGGGATGTTGGGCGCCATTGCGCTTGGTTAAATGACCAAACCCGAAGAGTGCTCGGTGATTCTGCTCAGAGGGGGGTGCCCAGAGTCGGAGGACAGCACAGTTACACGCTCATCAGATGGAGAGGAGACTGCATAGCCTAGCCTAGCCCAGGGCTTCGGTCCAGCGGCGTGGCCCTGGGCAGGTCACGGGGATAATAATAGCACTTCCCTCCCAGGCCATTGTGAAGGTCAGATGAGATAATTAGGAAGCATTGAGCACGTGCCCGGCACTTAGTGGGCGCTATATAAATGTTAGCTATAATAATAATAACATTTGTGAGTCTAGGACCCCTTGGGCAGGAAGCCTGGGGAAGCCCAAGGACCCCCGCTCAGTCATCTTACAGGCATACAAGAAGGCACAAATTCCTGAGGATGACAAAGGGAATCGAATGTTAGGAGATGCAGTGATCAAAATGTTTTTTAAAAATAAGTTCAGGAAATGCATCTACGTCCAAAGAAAGAACTGTGGAGTCTGAATGCAGATCGAAGCATACCATTTGCTATTTTTTTCCTTTTGTTTTGTTTCCTCTTTCTTCTGGTTCCTCCTATTGGTTCTAATTCTTCCTTACTGCATGACTAATGTGAAAATATGTTTAATAGCAATGTATATGTAGAGCCTATATCAGATTGCCGGCTGTCTTGGGGAGGGAGGGGGAGAAAAATTTTAAATTTAAAAGCTTATGGAAGTGATTGTTGATAAATTAATAAAAAATTTAAAAAAGATAAGTTCAGGGACCCCCTTATCTAGGCCCTGGGGGGAGCTCCCCAGAGACAGTATCAAGGGGTCAATCTGCGCTGCTTCAGAAAGTGGGCTTCATGAGCTCAGCGGGGCTGGGCTGGGGGGGCACAGTTGGTCTGAAAAGCTCTGAGTGTTTTGGTGGGTTTGAAGCCCAGGATTCGACAGCCTGGTATGGCATCAGACCTTCTGGGGCTGCATTGGGGGTCTGCGGGTCAGAGGTGAAGCCTGCGTGCCTGCCTCGGTTGGACCACGAGGGGGCGCCACGTTTAAGGATACGGATAAATCAACTGTCCATCCCGGGTTCCATTGTCGCCTCTGCACATGGCTGACCCACCGTGTTTGGCATCTCCCCGTGCAGGCACAGAAGTCATCAAAGTCCCCATTTCTGCCTTCAGGTCACTGGAGTTTGAGGCCTGAGTGTTTCTCGCTCCTTCACCTCCCTGACCCTCATATAGTCAGAGACTGAAATCTTGTCAATTCACACCCTTCTCTCCATTCATGAGGCTACCACCCTGGCTAGGGCCTGCATCACCTCCCACCCAGGCAGTTGTAATTGTCCCCTGGGTCTGCCAGCCTGCAGCCTCACCTTCTCCAGCCTGTCATGTCACCCCTGACACTCATCCGACCACACAACTCTTGCTCAAGAACCTTCTGTGGCTCCCCGGTGCCCCCAGGATAAATCCTTTTTAGCTGCTGTGACCTGCCTTCCCAGGCATACTTCACTTACACTGTTCTCCTTTGCCCACTCTGTTTCAGCCAAACTGGACTCCTACCACTTCCCCACGTCCTGGTGCCTCTGCATGCATTCCATGGCTCAGGCCCGTGCCTGGAATGAACTTCCTTGCTCTGTGTGAGGCTGCCACGGGACAGCCCTCAAAGGACCCTCTGTTTGATGATATTCTGTGCCCTGGTTAGACCACACCTGGCTTCAGTTCTGGGCACCACCTTTGAGGAAGGGCCTAGATAATCTGTAGTGTCCAGAGGAGGGCACCCACTTTAGGGAAGGGGCTCAGCCTCATGCCGGAGTCATCTGAAGGTGCTGGAGATGACGTCATTGATCAAGTCCGGAGAAGAGACTGGGAATATCTAAAGGACAGCCCCCAGGAAGAGGCTAGAAAGGGAGAATGGGCTGCGCTGGGAGGCAGTGGACCCCTCCTCGATGGGGGTCTTCAGAAAGCAGCTCAGTGGCCACTGACCGGGGACTGTCCCTCGGACACTGGGCTGTGTGGTCCTTTCTACCTGACCTGGGACTCGTGAAATCACAGGGTCGCATTTTAAGGGCCAGCTGGGCCCTCCCTCTTCACGTTTTCCCGAAGCACTGGGGGGGTCCCTGCTCCTGTAACATGTGACCTTCTATTATACTGACTATCCTCCCAATCCCCACAGACCAGAAGATTCTCGAGGTCAGGGTCTTTCCCCCTCGTTGCCATCTATTCCTTACCTAACAGGTAACATGTATTTATTTAATAAATCTCTGATCAACTGGATTGAGGTCTAGCCCTGACCCGCTAGGAACAAGGCTTCTCCTCTGGGGCTCAGCTGGATGAGAGCATAATCTCTGGTGGGACTGATGAGGAGGGGGTCCACTGGTGGGCTTCAAGAACAGTTGAGGCGCAAGCTTGGATACAAAGCAGTATTTATAGATTTATTTATATATGTATATTTGCCTCCGGAAAAAAGGACGGTCTAGGCGGGAAAGCCAACAGAAACCGAGTGAGAGGGGGCACTCCCATCCCACCGTCAGACTTAGCACAATATAAATATGAATCGGAACGAGGGCAGGGCGTGGGCACAGGCGGTTAACACGGGGCAGGTGGGCATGGCCGGAGGCCTGCGGGGGTGGGGGGGG
>NW_020953709.1:1137952-1146978 GCF_900497805.2 Vombatus ursinus
CCCCCCGCACCTGCCCCAGAGCCTGCTGCTGACCAGGGCAGAGCAGTATCTCTCTCCTGGGGGGCAGTGGAGAGACCCTTCCCGGTGCAGGACAGGGAAATTCTTAGCACTAGGGAAATGGTTTTAAGGCACTACACAGGGCTGTTCCCCAATAAGAGGAACAGAGGGAAGGCAGGTGATTTCCTATATGGAGGGTAACTTCAATCTTATGCCAGGAGACACTAGCCAGGCCCCTGGGGACTAGAGGTCCTTGCTGATACCTGCCTCCCTCGTGTGCCCCCAAACCACCCATCCCTGGGCTAAGCGCTTTGAGATCCCTAAGTGCAAAGGCATTCTTGAGAGACAGCTCCTGCTGCGAAATCCTCCAGTTAACCAGGTGTGAGGCGTCTGGAGGAGAGGAAGGAGAATGGGGTGCTGTGTTCCCTTCCCTCCTGTTTGCGATAAGGGCAGCGGGGGCCCCTCCCAGGATGAAGGGAAGCAGTGTAGCGGCCACATGCCCCCCACGTCCAGCTTTGGGAGTCTTGGGCAAGATGGCCAGCAGCTGGGGGGAGAGAGGGCAGCTTTGGCAGTGGAAGGCTTTGGGCCGGGCAGAGCTCAGGACACATGGCCCTGATGGACACAGGGCCCTGGGGGGTCTCCCTGCTTCCTCATACCCAGGTCTGCCCGAGTCCAAGTGCATTTGAGAAATCAGCTCCTAAGAGCGTAACAGAATGAACAGTTAACTGCACCCCAGGGGCTGTGGCCATCTCTCCCGCTCCCCTCCCACCCTCCTCATCTGCTAAACAGAAACTCATGGGACCACAGCAGTGACCGACGGGTGGGGTTCAGATATGGCCAGGCCACGTCCTGGCGTCCAACTGGAGGATTCTCAGGCACGCTCCCTCCTTGTCCTCCCCCTCTCGACCTTAACCCTTGCTGCTTAACACGTGGCGGGCAGGACGAGGGGGTGTAAGCAGCTCACCCTGGGGTGACCCATCCTGACAGCCAAGAAACCCCTTTCAGGCTTAAAGCTCGGTCATCTGCCCTAGTCCTCACAGGACTCTGGACCAATGCCAGGGACAGGGGCAGGAGGAAATCTCGGGTCATCTGGGGTGGGATAGGGGGTGGGTCAGAAAAGTGAGGCCTCCCTGACGGTCACATTCGAACTGCCACCATGAACTGGTCCAGCCCCGGGAAAGTCTGCAGGCTGCAGGCAGGCCAGACGGTGCTAGGCCCTTCTCTGGGACAGCAGCGGGGGCAGACAGGCTTCAGGGACAGTAACTCCAGTGTACGGACGTCCAGTTTCTCCAGCCCCAGCCTTAGTCTCTGCAGCAGGAATTCCAGTGTGCGCCCTGAGACCTCCAGTGTGAGACGGGCCGAGCACACGACGGCCCTGACAGGCGGCGGCGGTGCAGGGTCACCCCCGCCCCTGCCCTGCTCCAGTGTAACATGGTCACATCCAGTGTGGGAGAAGAGAACCCGCCTCGAGGGGCCCCGGGGTCCTCGGGGTGGGGGCCCCTTGGGGCGTGGGGGCCCAGCTCAGTCACACAGGCGGGAGAAGTGGAAGAAATAGTCTGTGACGGCCTGGGTGGGCGCTTCCAAGCTGCAGTTGGCCTGACCCTGGGGAGGAAGGGCAGGGGGATGGGGCTGAACTCATCTTCCCGCAGACCGCCTGGCTGGCCCCCGAGCAGGCACTGCGGGCTTTCTGTCCCCTCCAATCCCCAGCACCATTTTAGCAACATTCAGCTCAAGTATTAATTAAGCACCTGCTGTCTGCTGAGGCCCGGGCACAGCCCTTTTTGAATTGGGGGGGGGCCTCTCGTGAGACTTGGAGTTTGGATATTAACTCCCCCCCCATACCTCCCGTTTGTGTCTGGGCCGGGGAGGGGGCCGATACTCACCAGCAGGGCCACTCGGAAATGGTACACGAAGTCCTGGAATGACAAGATGGCCACGGGCCACTGGTGGGAGGTACCCTGGGGAGAAGGGGTGGAGAGAGTGAGGGGCAGCCCAGGAACGCCCCACCCTGGGATCCTGGCCTGACCCCTCACACCTCCAGTCCAGCCGCGTCTCTGGAAAGCATACAGGGGACACTGAGGCCACCCAATACACCAGAGACTGAGGGAGACTGAGAGCTGGCAGTGACAATGGCGGCCCACCCATCAAGCCAGCATTTATTAAGCACCCACTGTATGCCAGGCACTGTGCTAAATCCTGGGGACCCAAAGACAAAGAAGGACCTCCGAGGCGTCTACACAAGCTGAAGACAATGGCCATGGCTACAGGGCTGGGAGGCCCAGCAGGCCCAGGAGAGCCTCACAACATCCCTGCTGTTCTTGGCCCCGTTTGACAGATGAGCAAATGGAGGCTGATAGAGTCACAGCGTTGGGAAGCAGCGAGGGCAGAATTTGAATTCAGATCTTCCTGACTCCAAGCCCAGCGCTTATGCACTGAGCCACCCAGCTACCCCAAAATACAGAGAATCCATACGGACCAAAGCAGACGGGAAGAGAGGGCGAGGGAGCATCAGGAAAAGGGAGCTCCGCGGAAGGCATCCTAGGCATGGGGGACGGCCAGGGCAAAGATGGGGCCAAGGGAGGGAAGGAAAGGGGAATAAGCATCTATTAAGCGCCTACTGTGTGCCAGGCCCTGAACGAAGTGCAATCATTATTTCATTTGATCCTCAACAATCTGGGAGGTAGGGGGTGTTACCTCTATTTTACAATTGAGGGAACCGAGGCAGACAAAGGTTCTAAGTGATCTGCCCAAGGCCAGGTAGGTGGCACAATGGATAGAGTGCTGGGCCTGCAGTCAGGAAGACTCATCTTCCTGAGTTCAAATCTGGCCTCAGACACTTCCTAGCTGTGTGACCCTGGGCAAGTCACTTCACCCTGTCTGCCTCAGTTTCCTCATCTGTCAAGTGAGCTGGAGAAGGAAATGGCAAACCACTCCAAGATCTTTGCCAAGAAAACCCCACATGGGGCCACAAAGAGTCAGACACGACTGAAAGGACAAAATAAGATCACATAGCTAGTAAGTGCCTGAGGCTGGATTTGAACTCAGGTCTTCCTGACTCCAGGCCCAGCACTCTACCCAGCGACTTCAGAGGAAACAGGAGATGGAGTGATGGAGGTCAGTTTGGCTGGCTCTCAGCGTAGAAATGGGTCTGTGTGTGAGGCTGGAGGCAACAGGAAATGACCCATCTCGGGCGCTCTGGCTTCCTGGGTGCTCGCAGCAGGGGGGCCCTGCCTGGGGAGGGCAGGAGGGCCCACTCACACCTGTGACCTGCCAGCTCTTCACAGAGACCCGGCCCTCTACCCTGTGGGCCTACGGGACTCCAAGTCCCCTGAGGGCAGGCGCAGTCTCCCTGCACAGGCTAGGACAGAGCCAGATTGGCTGGAGAATGTCCAGAAGAGGCCGAACGGGGGCCCAGGGCCTCAAGCTCAGGCCACGTGAGGATCAGGGAAAGGAAATGGGGACATTTCCCCTGGAGGAGGGAAAATTCACCTCTGGCGAAGAAGGGCCAGACGTCCTGGCCACCACAAACACCAGCCAACCCCCTGCCCCATGGGCAGCTAGGCCCGAGAGCCCCAAGACCCACAGCCCCGCTCGGCCGCCCGTCTGGGGACGGGCCTGTCCACCCCACCCCTCCGCAGAAGGCCCACAGGAGGCAATGCATGCCCCCAGAGGTCTCAGATCCCATCACATGGTTCCGCGTGGGAAATACCTGGTTTGATCAAAGGAAGTGGCGTTAAAGAAAATAGTAATGATAATGGTAATAGCTAACATTAACGCAGCACCTACTACGCGCCAGGCATTCTGCCAAGGGCTTTACATAGACTGTCTCATTTGATCCTCACAACAACCATGAAAGGCGGGCGCTATCGTGATCCCCATGAGGAAACTGAAACAGACAGAGGGTTAGTGACTGACCCAGGGTCACACAGCCAGGAAGTGTCTAAGGCTGGATTTGAACTCAGATCTTCCTGACTCTGCCAGGTCCAATGTTCTATCCACTGGGCCACCTAGCTGCCCCCTACTAAACGCACTATTATCAGGATTGCCGCTGTACCCTAAGGACTGCTGGGCCTTTCCGTTTGACTTGACAATCTGTGTGTTGTTTTCAGCAGCACGGTGTGCAGGGCGCTGGGCCTGGAGTCAGGAAGACTCCTCCTCGTGAGTTCGAATCTGGCCTGAGACGTTTCCTAGCTGTGTGACCCTGGGCAAGTCACCTAACCCTGTTTGCCTCAGCTTCCTCATCTGTCAAATGAACTGGAGAAGGAAATGGCAAACCACTCCAGTGTCTTTGTCAAGAGAACCCCCCAAAGGGGGCCTAACCCTAAGAGTCAGAACTGAAAACAACTGAACACAACCACCTCCTTTAGAATGTGAGCTCCTTGAGGCCTCCTTCTATCCCCAGGGCTTGGCCCAGTGCTCTTCACGTAGTAAGTGCTTTTCCATTCATTCATGCATTCATTCATTCATTCATTCATTCATTCATTCATTCATCAAGTCATCCTGACACACAACCTCTATGTCCCACTTCCAAGTCTTTGCCTAGGCTGTGTCCCTTTGCTTGGCAAATGCTCTCACTTCCCCTCAACCTCTTCAGTCAATTTCCTACTTTCTTCTCCTATAGAATGGAAGTTTCGTGAGGCCAGGGACAGCTTCCTCTCTGCCTCTGTCTCCCTCCGGCCTGGCTCAATACCCAGCGCACGGCAGGTGTTTCAGAACGCTTGCTTGCTTTGCTGAGGGCCCAAATGCCCAAGTTGCTCATCAGTACTCCAGGGACGGCCATGCTCTCCATCTCGCTTCCCAGGCCTCCCTCAGCCCTGCCCGAGCCCCCTCTGCTCCGGGGGTCCCAGGGCCAGCCCCTACCTGGGTGTCACTGTGGACGTGGAGGCTGTGGGGAAAGCTGCCCTGCTCACACGGGTTCTCCTGAGACACCAGGCTGCAGAATGTCACCGAGACAGGGGAGCTGGAGCTGGGGAAGACAGTGGGAGCAGGAGGGGAGGTTGAACCCCGGCCGGCCAGGCCCCCCCACTCGCGCCCCTCCCCCTACCTGGACCCCCAGGCACATACTTCATCTGCAGGGTCACGCTGAGGTGGAGGGGGGTGTTGCTGCTGATGGGGATGCGGTAGGTGAAGTTCCCTGGCCTGCGGGAAGGACAAATGCTGGCCAGTGAACCGCCCACCCCACTCCTCTTCCCAGTCTGGGATGGCCATCCCTCTGGGGGGCCTCAGGCGGTCCGCCCCCCACCACTGGGAGAAGCCGGATCCCTCAGGGAGCACCTCTGCTCACCTGCAGGTGTCACCTGGAGCACAGTACTGGGACGTGATGGGCAGAGAGTTCTCCAGGACCTGGATAGAGCTCAGGGTGGGCCGTGCTCCTGCAGGGACAGAGCAGGAAGGGCCAGGGCCGGCCTCAGGCAACCGGCCAGGGGCAGGGCTCCCCTGACTTCCTGGGGTTTGGAGGCCCGCTGAGGATCCCTCCCGTCACTGAAACGAGGGATGAGAGGGAAGGGAAACAGGAGGTCAGCTCACTTGATCAAGGGACATGCCGGCCCGCATCCTTACCGAGCGGGCCGTCGGAGCGGGTAGGCGGGGGCATGGCAGGGCTCAGCAGGGGGGCCCTGCGGCGGGCGCGGGCGGGGATAGATAGGTTGGGGCTGTTCTTGGCCTTGCCCTGCACGCCAGTGAAGGGGGCTGAGGGGCTGGCTGGGGGCTCCAGGCTCTTGGGGGGCTTGACGTGGGCGATCCCGTTGGCCGAAAGGCCCCAAGACTTGGCTCTGATGCTGGTGACCGGCAGCAGCGAGGTCTGGCTCGGGCCTGTGGAGAGGGAGAAGGTAGGCTGAGGGCACCCCAGAAGGGATGGAAGGCAGAGCCCTGCCCTCCTCCCCCTGCCCCTCCCCCACTTCCAGCCATACCTGAGCGGTTGGCAGTGGGGCTGGGGGCAGGGCTCTGGCCAGAGGAGGGGCTCGGGGTGGGCAGGGAGCAGCAAACGACGGGACAGGGTGGACTGAGGCACAGGTCCAAGTGACGGACAGTGAGGGCGGGGGCAGAGTCTGGCAGGCCAGTGGCAGCTGGGAGATGAGGCAGGAGAGATGGGAGATGAGTCAGGCTGAGGCATCAGAGTGATGATAATACCAACTAACGCTTACAGAGCACCTACTGTGTGCCAGGCACTGTGCTAAGCACTTACAAATATTATCTCACTTCATTCAATAAACATTTATAGAGCACCTACTATGTGCCAGGTGCTGTGCTAAGCACTTACAAATATTATCTCACTTCATTCATTCAATAAACATTTAGAGAGCACCTACTGCGTGCCAGGCGCTGTGCTAAGCACTTACAAATATTATCTCATTCCATTCATTCCATAAACATTTATTAAACATCTACTATATGCCAGGCACTGTGCTAAGCAATTTACAAATATCTCATTTCATTCATTGAATAAACATTAAGCACCGACTATGTGCCAGGCATTTTGATTCTTACAACGACCCTGGTAGGCAGGTGCTATTATGATCCCCATGTTTACAGATGCACAAACTGAGGCAGGCAGTGGTTCAGTGACCAGACACAGCCAGGACGTGTCTGAGGCTGCGTCTGAACTCGGGTCTTCCTGATGCCAGGCACTCAGCTGTCCAGCCCCCACGTTAGCCTGGCCCCCGGCCCTTGGACTCTAGCCAGCCCCTCTGTCTCTCCTGTAAGGGGGGAGGGGGAACGCACCGGGCTGGGAGGAGGGCTGGGGGCCTGGAGGGCTGCTGGAGGCTGGGGACTGGCGGAGTTGAGTGGTCCCGTAGCTTTGACTCGACCTGCCATGGGAACACAGGGGCTGAGCTTGAACGCCCAACAGCGGTGAGAGAGAGAAAAGACGGGACAGTGCCGAGTTAGGGAAGATTAGGAAAAACAGGAGAGGCCAAGGTGCGATGAGACAGCAGCGGGCGGCTGGAGACGTCCAGCCCGGAAGGGACCTTTGAGGCTCTGCATTCAACTCTCTGACTTGATAGCGGAAGCGGGAAGTGGGGGGGCGGGGCAGAGTCAGGATCTGAATCCAGGGCTTTGCCCTAGCTGGGCTGGAGAGGAAAACAAAGGGGTGGGAAGCAGGGGCGGGAGGACGGATGGAGAAGCTGGATGAAGGGGTGCCCGGCATGCTGGGGCTGGGGGGATACAACAAAGGCAGAGACAGTCACGTACCATGGACACAGGGCCACACTCTCCCCGGGGTCCCGGGGCCGGAGGAGGGCCAGAAGACAGGAAGCAGACACAGCGAAAGAGCTAAGGACAAGTGGAGGGGGAGGGGGAGGTAGGGCGAGGAGGAGAAACAGGAGACACACATCAGCAAAGGCCCCCCAAGAAGAACTGGGGAGAGAAGAGTCAGAGACACCCCTCCCCCAGGCCCCAGGGCCTGGCCCAAAGGAGGCGGGGGGGGGGGGAGAGGGGGGGGCTTCATGTAGAAAGACCAGAGACAGAATGGAGCCCAGGGCGGGGGTCCAGGTGCTTTTCTGCCCTCCTCCCACCAGGCCTCAGTTTCCCCCTCTCATCAGTGATACTTACCCTAAGAGATCTGCCAAGGAAAAGCTGGCTGTGGCCCCCTGAGCCCCCAACCCACATGGTCCCCTCTGTAAAGCTGCCCCGACAGGCCACACCCCCCCCAGCCCCCCACCTCCGGCTTTGTAAGCTTCCTTCAGCAAGCCGGACTGGGGCCCACCGCCCACATGGGCTGTCCCTCTCCACCCAGTTACCGGCTTCGGGCCCCAAGGGGACCTACCCATCCATGCCCACTAGATCTTCCTCGTTCCGAAGGCTGAGCACATACAGCGTCGACATGGACACCACGCTGGCGATCAGAGACGGAAGAAGGAGAGCCGTCAGCTGTGGAGTCCTCCCCCCCCACCTGGCCAGTCCTCCCCTCCCAAAGCTGGATCCAAGACACCCGTCCCTTTGTGCGCATGCCCCACCCGGACCCTCGGGCCAGCCAAGGCCGTGATCAGAAGGAGAGTGTCCACCAGGGAGGACAGCGTGGCCTGGGCCAGGCAGCCCCCCGTGGGTGCAGCCGCCCTCAGAAACCCTGGGACGGTGGATCAGAGGCAGGCCCTCCCCTCAGATCAGGGCCCTGCCGGAGGCCATCCGTCCCAGAATACCCCGCTGTCGCCCTCGGCCGTCACCTGAAGGCCATGACCACCACCAGGGCAATGATGGTCCCCTGCAGGAAGCGCTGGCTGATGCAGGCCTGGTCCGGCACCACGGAGGGCGACTGCAGGGGAAAGACACCGAGACCCAGAGAGATGAGGATTCCAGAGCAGGGTGCCCCTCGGGGGGGGGCTCCGGGAGGGGCGTGGGAGAGCCCCGATCCCCCCTCCCAGACCCTTCACCTTGCTGGTCATCTTAGGGGGACGCTTCTTGTGGGGGACACTCCCGGCTCGGCTGAACTGGCTGTCTGCTTGGCTGCGGCGAGAGGGGCTGGGTCAGAAGGAGCCGGACGAGGACGGCGCCCGCCCCCCCCAGCCCCGACCCCGCCGGCGCCCCGCAGAGGCCCACCTGAAGGCGCCCGAGCTGCCCGTGGACTTCATGCTGTCCAGCCGGCGCAGCTTGGCCAGCTTGTGGCTCCAGCGCTCCAGCTCATCGATGCGCGTCTCCAGGTTGTCCGTCAGCTTGCAGAGCTCCTTCACGGCCCCCACGTTCTCCATGAAGATCCGCTCCTGCCCAGAGACACGCAGAAACCCATGCACGCCGGGCGGGCGGGTGCCCGCCCTGGCTGGGGCTTATCCCCTAATGCCCTCCCTCGTGGGGGGCCGACCCAGGCAGGTTCAGACCACAGCTCTGTCAATGACTGGTCAAGTCACCTAACCTCTGTGCCTCAGTTTCCTCATCTGTAAAATGAGGGGGCTGGCCACCATGTGGTCTCCATGTCCCCTATTTTAAGGTCTCCTCCAGTTCTGACATTCAAAGTTCTATATTCTAAGGCTCCTCTCAGCTCTGACACTCCATGTTCTAAGGTTCCTCCCAGCTCTGACTTTCCACATTCTAAGCACCCA
>NW_020953709.1:1146988-1149533 GCF_900497805.2 Vombatus ursinus
GTTCTAAGGTTCCTCCCAGCTCTGACTTTCCACATTCTAAGCACCCACCAACAAGCTTTTACATTTCACTTTCTAAGTTCCCTTCCAGCTCTGACATTCCACATTCTAAGGCCCCTCTCAGCTCTGACACTCCATGTTCTAAGTATTCACTAACGAGCTCTCACATTCCACATTCTAAGTTCCCTCCCAGCTCTGACACTCCATATTCTAAGCACCCACTAACAAGCTCTCACATTTTACAATCTAGGTTCCCCTCCAGCTCTGACATTCCATGTTCTAAGGCCCTTCTAGCTCTGACTTTTCTGTGCTCTGGGCCCCTTAAAGGTCTCTAATTCCTTTCCCCGAGTCCTCAGGGCACACTTCTTGATCCACCAACCCCAGAGGACCCCGCTGGGCACGCCTGGGGAGAGCTGGCCAGCCGAGGCAGCTGCTACCTAGGCGTACCCAGGTGACAGCTGACTCCCTCCTCCTCCCCCAGCCCAGGCACCCACTGACCTTGTTCACCACCAGGAAGTTCTCGATGGTTTTCCCGTTGGCAAAGACCACATCTCCAGTGTCCTTTACGGCCTCTGGAAGGATTTCCTTCACCTCCTGGGCAATGACCCCTGCACAAGGGAGAATCCCGAGGGGTGTGGGCTGGGAATGGGGGAGAGGAGGGGGAGGGAGCCGCGTGCCAGGCGCCATGCTGAGCGCTTTACCCCCATCTCATGGTATAATATTGGTAATGAGGATTTCTGGTGCAGCAGGGAGACCTACAGGAAACGGGACGGCGGGCCCGAGGGCAGGAGCAGAGATCCTGAGCTGGAAGGGTGCTCCGAGGCCATTTCACAGAAAAGGAAACTGAGGCCCAGACAGGTGATCTGCCCGAGGTCACAGAGACTCCGGGGCTTAAGCTGGAAAGGCCCTTGGTGCCGGTCTAGCCCAACCCTCTCATTGACATGGTTAAACTGAGGCTTTTAGCCATGCCCATGGTCACGCCAGGAACGTTTCTTGCCCCCAGCCCCAGCCCCATCGCCCGCCCCATACCAGTCTCAGGGGAGGCCTCGATGCCCACGCTGGCCGCAAACTCTGGCTTGTAGCTGTAGTGGACCAGTCGCATCCGGGAAATCCTCTTCAGCTGCTCGGTGGTGTCCACCTGGAGCGGGGAGCACGCGCCTGTCTGAGACCCCCACCGGCCAGGCCTGGAACGGCCGTGCCCAAGGCACCGGATGGACCCAGCCCGGGGTCTCACCTCCTGCACGTGCTCCTTGGCCCGAATGTCCGAAGGGTGCATGAGGGAGCCCATCACCTTCACGTTGCCGTGGACAACCAGGGCCTCGTCGGGCCGGTCCGTGTTGATGCCCACACGGCCATGGTGGAAGACCGTGTCGGGCAGCTGGGCCCGCTGCCACAGGACGTCACTGTCACTCTCAAACTGGCCTGGGTTGGAAGCCTGGGGGTGGGAGGGGACGGGCCTCTTCACTGTCCCAAAGTCTCCCTCCAGCCCCAGCTTCCTCTCCTCCCCTCCCCTCCACCGCTGCCCCCTTCTCTCTCATCTTCCAACCACATCCAAGTCTCCTCCATTCCAGAAGGACCCTCAGAGCCCACCACCCCATTAGCCACCGCCCTGCAGCCCCCTCTCCTCCAAACGGCTCGTTGCCCCCTCCCAGGCAGCCTCTCCTCCTCATCCTCTGCCTCTGACACTCGCTCTGGGTGTGGGGGACAGCTCCCTCTCCTGGTTTTCCTCCTCTGTACCTAACGGGATACCCGAGCTGCTGGTCCCGGGGCCTTTCCTCCGAAAGGGTGCTTCCCACCTTAGAACTTGTGCCCCTTGGGGGCAGGGCCTGTTCCTGTGTTTCTGCCTCTCTTTGTGTCTCCAGCACTGAGCTCAGCACTTGGCATACAGTAGGTGCTTAATGAATGCTGCCCACCTGCCAATGCTGAGCAAACTCACCAAGCCAGAGAAACACAGGCTTGAGGGGAGGGAGGGAGGGAAGGATTCTTAGGGAGGAGAGCCAGAGCGGCTCCAATACAGCAGGGATTTCCTTATGCAGAGGACAAGAGGCCAGGCTGGGTCCACCTGGTCAGAGTCTGCAAAGTGCCAGCATGGCACGGCTGGCGTCAGCAAGATAAGGAGGAGGCTGGCCATCTGCGGAGGTCTGGGCTGCAGAAAAGGGGGGCTCTGGGATGCGGGCCGGACCAGGCAAACAGGATCCAAGGAGTGTGCCTGAGAATCTCATCTACCTCTGAGATCTGGGATTTTTTTTTTTTAACTTTGCCTTCACTTTCTAAAACAAGATTTCCTCTTAAGGAATTAAAATGTTGTCTCCAGAGAATGAAGGATTTCAGCTCTGTAAAACGAGGCACTTAGACAAGATGATCCAAGGTCCCTTCTGGCTGTGACATTCCAAGTTCTAAGATCCTTCCCAGCTCTGACATTCTGTATTCTAAGATTCCTTTCAGCTCTGACATTCTAAGGTTCCTCCAAGTTCTAATATTTCATGTTCTAAGGTCCCTCAAGCTCTGACATTGTGTGTTCTAAGGTCCTTCCCAGTTCTGACATTCC
>NW_020953709.1:1149543-1176398 GCF_900497805.2 Vombatus ursinus
CCAGTTCTGCCATTCCAGGTTCTAAGATCCCTCCTAGCTCTGACATTTCTCTGCTCTAAGAGCCTTCTCAGTTCTGACATTCCATGTTCTAACATCCCTCCCGGCTCTTATATTCCAAGTTTTAAGATCCTCCCAGCTCTAATAATTCATGTTCTAAGATCCTTCCTCACTGACATTCCACGTTCTGTGTTCTAAGCTCCTCCCCAGCTCCAACATTCCATGCTCTGAAGTCCATCCCAGCCCTGACCTTCTATCTTTTAAGGTCCCTTCCCGCTCTGACGCTCTGTGTCTCTAAACTGATTCTGCGGTCCTACACACAACCCCAGAGGGCCTCTCACAGTGCGATGGGCCTGTAACGCCAGAGAATGACGGCGGCTCTCCATGCCTCGGCAAGGCTTCTCTTACCCTGACGATTATGCGCTCTGAAATCTGGGCGGCCAGCGTATATGTCTGGTTCTGGGCGTGAGCCTGCAGCGCTACCACTAGCATGAAGTACCTGCGGTCCACATTAGGGCATCAGCGTCCTCTGCGCCTGCCCCCATCCGTGGCCCCACGCCCGCCCCCTCCCCCGCCACGGCCAGCCCGGCCCGGCCCCGCTCACCTCTGGTCCGGGTTGGGTTTGCCTTTCTTGCGCATATTGTTGGCCGTGGTCTCGCTAAAGTGCAGGCGGCCCACCGTCACCTTGGTGACTTGCTCTGGAGGTAGCGTGACCCTGCATGAGATGGGACAGCTCAGAGGGGCAGGTCCTAGGCAAGTCTGGGGACCTGGGACGGAGGAGCCGTGTCCGGGGGCTTCCCCTCCGCCGCCCCCCGGGACACTAGCTAACAAGGTCCCAGAGGATGAGCTGGTTCCCGTAGGGTCACTGATTAATCCCACCTACTCAGAAGACGTGTTCTTACTCAGGGGGTGGGGGACCGTGGGCGAAGGGCTGGTGGGAAACACTGAGAAATGTGGGAAGGGGCAGGCTTAGACAAGAGCCCCTTGTCCAGATTCTCATTAGTCACTTCTAGACTTAGCGTCAATGACAGTGAGGAGAAAAATGAAAGAAAGGCACATGTGTCACCAAAGAGGAGACAAAAGCATCCCTGTTTGCAGGCATGATGGCTTACCCAGAAAACCCCAGAGAATCAGCAAAAAATGCTACCTAAAACAGCAGTCCCAATAAAGCATCAGGATACAAAATAAATTCACAAACAGCATCAGCATTTCTATATAGCAATAACAGAAACCAAGTGGAAACGAGAGTGAAATCTCACAAGAAATCCTACAAAATTCATTAAAAAGCCGGGAGTGAATCTTCAAGCGTCTAAAGGGTTATTGGTGGGAAAAAGGATTATATCTATTTTGTCTGGCCCCAGGGGACAGAGACTGAAGCCAGAGTGGAAGGCCAGAGTGGCTTTAGAAGCAAGGGGATTCCTCCTCTGAGGTCTGTGAGGCGAGCCTGGGTGATGCCTTGGTAGGACGTGATGGAGGGCATTTCTACTCGGGTACGGGCTGGATTAAAGGGTCCCGTGAGGGCCCTTCCAGCATGGAGGGTTGGCCCCTGCCCCCCCCAGCTTCTCCCCTCCTAGGGGGGTTCAGACTCACGTGACAGGATTAAAGGGCCGCTTGCTCCGGTCAGACTGGGACTGTTCAATGTTGATGGACTGATTCAAGGCCTCCAGCTGGAGAGAGAGAGAGAGACAGACTTTGGGTTCAAGGAAGGCACTTTGGGTGCCGGATCACTTATGCCCCCACTTCAATACCCCTTCAGGATTTGAAATCTGCTTTCTTTAAAATAACCCTGTAAGGTCACGATGGCGCTTCATATACAGCTCTGTTTGCAAAGCACCTGACATGTGTTAGCTCATGACATATGGAACCCTGGGACGTAGGAGCAATTAGGAGCCTTCATTTTACCAATGGGGAAACTGAGGCTGAAAGGTTACGTGACTGGCCCAGAGTTACACCGTAAGAACCTGAGGCACAACTCAAATTCAGGTCTTCCTGACTCCAAGCCCAGTCCCCTGTCCACTAAGCCACAGTATTATTATTCCTTGACAGAGGAGGAAAATGAGGCAAAGTGACCTGCCCAGGGTCACGCAAATAATAAATGTCAAAGATTGTTTCTGGATCTCTAGACTCGAAGCCCAGTATGTCTCCCACCACCCCATCCACCCTCTTCCACAGGCAGACTTTTGTTTTCTAAAATTAATATAAAAGGCACAGGTATCAGCAAATTTGAAATAAAATAGGATGAAAGAGTGGGTGATCTGGAGTCACAGACAAATTCTGCTACTTATTATGTACGTGACCTTGGGCGTTTCCATTCTCTGGGCCTCAGTTTCCCCATCTGTAAAATGGGGATAATAACAGGTCACTGTGAGGATGCAACGAGATGATCTTTGCAAAGTGCTCGGCAAACCTTACAGCATCATGTCCCTTTATTCTACAGCTGGGGAAGCTGAGGGCCGGCAGGGGGAGCGACCCGGACTGCGTGCCGGCCAACGGCCCCCCCCCGGCGACCTTGGGCCCCGAACCTGCCTTCACTCCGTGCAGCTTCAGGTAGAAGCAGTCCAGGGGCTTCAGCCCCTCGGGGGTCTTGACATACTTGGGCTCCCCGAGCATGCCGATGTACACCGTCACCTGGAAGTGGTTCTTCTTCTGACACACGAAGGCGTCGTCGCCCACGGAGAAGTTGAAGCCCTTGTCGGCGTCCACCCGGTAAGTGAGCATGGGTCTGCAGGCGGGGGACAAAGGCAGGGGCGTGCTCAGGGCGGGACCCCATCCCAGACCATCAGCCGGGTGCCTGGGACTCAGGATTAGAGGGAGAGGAGGGAACTGAGGCATGGAGACCCCCTGCCTCTTTTCTGCTTCTCACTCGAGGCCCTCATCTCCAGACTCCGGGCGTGTGCCCCACTCTGGCTGTGCCCCACGCCTGGAACTCTCCCCGTCCTTGTCTCAGAAGCTTTTCCCGGCCCCTCTGAAGGGCTAGCGCCTTCCCTCCGGGGTCCTCCCCAGGTTGTCTCACGAGCTGAGCCGCGGAGCTTCTTAGCATAGAGCTGTCTGCCCCACTGGGCAGGAGCGGCCACCTTCCTTTGTATCCCCAAGGGTTTGTTGACTGACTGACTGATAGTCTATCCCCTTAGTAGAGTGTAAGCTCCCTGAGGGCAGGGCTAGTCTTTTTGTGGGCGTATCCCCGAGGGCCTAGAACTGAATTCTCGAAGAGCCGTGACTGCCCTCGGTGTTCGAGGGTCTTTTCCCCCCATTATTGACCCAGATCTTGGCCCTTTCATAGACGGTAAACGGGGCTCAAAGATTCCTCAGCCCTAACCCCAAGGGCGGTGCCTCAGCGAGGCTGGCCCTCTGACCCCAGACACGTGCACCTTCCACGCTCGCCCTGGGCCCCCACCAGGACTCGAGCTCCCCAGGCCTGGTCTGCCAGAGCCCACCGGAAGAAGGTGATGAAAAATGACAATCCACGTTTCCAGGTCCACAGAATTAGAGCCACGGGCACCTCAGAGGACATTTAAAAGGAGGAAACTGAGGCAAGCGACACAGAACCACAGACGTGGAGCTGGCCCCCAATTTATAGATGAGGAAAATGAAGTTCAAAGCATAGAAGTCACTTGACAAGGTCACAAAGCAAGTGTCAGAGGTGGGATTTGAACCCAGGCACCACAGTGCACAGGGCGCTGGATCTGGACTTCCTGAGTTCAAATTCAGCCTCAGACACTTCCTAGCTGCGTGACCCTGGGCAAGTCACTGGACCCTGTTTGCCTCAGTTTCTTCATCTGTCAAATGAGCTGGAGAAGGGAACGGCAAACCCCTCCAGGATCTGTGCCAAGAAAACCCCCCGTGGGTCGCTAGTCGGACAGGCCCGAAATGACCAAACAAGGTCTGAGCCTCTGACTCCAACAGGCAATGTTTTTCACATTCGAGGTTCGAGGACGCATAAGGAGCACGCGACAATCCTGCGAGACGGGTATCGGCCCCGTTTTAAAGATGAAGATGCCGAGACTCAGAGTGGGCCCCACAGCTAGCGAGAAGGAAAAGGGCGGTTCGAGGACGGAGGACTTCTCGACTCTCCAGGCAGCCGGGCAGAGAGCCTGCCACGCTCAGGCTGGCACTGCTGAAGTCGGCTGTCCTAGTGCGGCCTGGAGGGTCGCTTCATCCTGGGGGGGGCTCGGGCAGTGACCAGCGTCCCCCCCGGGAAAGCATCAGTAGGCCCTCCGTCGCCCCTCCACCCCGCCAGCTTCCCCGGCAAATCAGAACCAGCCGGAGGCCCAGCACCCCTCCCTGGGAGAGGACGAGGCACGCAGGGGCCCGGACCTTGGGGAAGAACCGCCATCTGGGGAGCCTCATCTCCGGCTGACAGCCCGTCGCCTTGGAGACAGTGAAACTATGCAGCGGCCGACGGGCCAACGGCCCCCTCCCCAGCCCCCGGTCCCGCTCCGGCCCCTGCCCGTCCTGCCCGGGCGGGGGCCGCTTCATCAGTCTTGGGGAGAATCCCTAAGCTGGAAACTCCTGAGGGGCCAGGCACGGCCTGCGCCATCTGCCCAGCCCCCCGGCCTCCCACTGCGCTGCTCCCCCTCCTCCACCTCTCCAGGGCAGAAGGCGGCAGCGTTGGGGGGGGGGGGGCCCTGCTCTGATCTCGGCTTGGGGACTTTGGCGGTTAGCGCAGTGGGCACGGCGCGGGAAGACCCGGCTCCACTGAGGCCTCGGCCTCTTCCCGGCCGTGTGGTCCTGGACGGGTCACTGCCCTCGCGCCCCACCCCGGCCCCGGCCAGCTGGCCTCTAACCTCCCGGCCCCAGATGCCGCGAGCACATGACATCAGGACCTCCTCGGCCACTAGGGGACGGACCTGTCTGTCTACCCCCTCCCAGGGCGCCAGGACGGAGGGAGAGGGAGGGACAGCAGATGTGAGAGTGACCGGAAATCGAGGAAGGCGAGGAAGGCGAGGTGGCCGCCCCCACCTCTCCACTAGGCCCCAAAGTCCCACCACCCAGCACTGCTGCCCCTCCCTAGCCCGGGCCTCAGGAGCTCTGCAGCAGACCCCGGACCCCAGGACCAAGGGACGATACAGCGGTCTGACTGGAAGGGACGAGAGGAGGAGGGGGAGGAGGGGGAGGAGGAAGAGGAAGGGTGGAGGAAGAGGAGGAGGAGGGAGGAGAAGAGGGGGAGGAGAAGGAAGAAGGGGAGAAAGAGGGAGAGGGAGAGGAAGGGTGGAGGAAGAGGAGGAGGAGGTGGGAGGAGAAGAGGGGGAGGGGAAGGAAGAAGGGGAGAAAGAGGGAGAGGGAGAGGAAGGGTGGAGGAAGAGGAGGAGGAGGGAGGAGAAGAGGGGGAGGAGAAGGAAGAAGGGGAGAAAGAGGGAGAGGGAGAGGAAGGGTGGAGGAAGAGGAGGAGGAGGTGGGAGGAGAAGAGGGGGAGGGAGCAGACTGGGGCTCCTGCGATCTGGTTAATCTCCAGCCGGGGCCGCGGCTGCCTCCTACTCTCCCCCCCCCCCCCCTCCCAAGCAGCCCACGCACAGACGATGTTCCACGACTGACCCGGGCTTTGGGGGCCGCCATCAGCTCAATGCTGGCCAGAGGGATGAGGTCAGGGAGAACAGGGCCCGACAGGAGCTAAGAGGCCGTGGGGTTCTGTGGCACCAGAGCCAGAGAAACTGGGTTCACATCCTGGTTCTGCGCCTCACTTTGGGTGAGTCATTGGAGTCCCTGGGCCTCAGTTTCCTCCCCAGTAAAAGAAGGGGTCTGGACTAGGCCTTGGAGCCCTGGGGTTGGGGAGAGCCCTGCAAGGTCAGGCTTCTGGGGGCCTCCTCTGTCCGCTCAGCCCTGGCTGAGCTGGTCTCCCTGGACATCTCTGAATAAGAGCCCCCACCCCACCCAGGGCTCGGCCATCATTTCCTAGGAGGGGTCCTGTGGGACAAAGTTCCCAGGGGTCCCGACACCCAGGCCCAGCACTCGGGAGCTCTGCCACCGTCCTTTCATTCCTGGAGGTGGGAAGGCCCCTGCCAGGCCAGCGCCAAGCTGCCCTCGGGGCCAGTTTAAGTGGGGGGATGACCCTGCAGGTCCTTAGGAGGGGCCTGGCCACGCCTCCTGAACCCCACTCCTGGCTCTGATGCTAGAAGGGCAGAGGGAGGGCCGTGTAGGGAGATCTGTGGGTTCCTAGAAGACCCCTCCCCAGCCCTCTCTAGCCAACTGCCTGTCACTTTTCTGGAATGCAGGGAGTGAGCTGATCACCTCTGCCCAAAACATTCACCTGCCAGAGCCTGCCTCCCCTGACCAACAGACCTCTCTCTCTTCTTCCTTCTTCTCCTTCTCCTCTTCCTTCCCTGAACTGGCCTCCTCTGGAGGTGGGACAGAGGCTCCCCCAGGCCTCAGGGAGGAAGGGAGTCCCCTAGCCCCAGGCCCCCCCAGCCCCAGGCCCCGTCACTCACAGCTCCTTGTAATTGGCATCATAGAGCGTGGCCCACTTGTTCTGCTGGTGTGGCTGCCATTTAATAGACTGGTAATTGGGATCCAGGTAAGAGCCGTTCAGGCTCTCCGTGTCCTGCATGAGGCCTATGAAAGGAGGGGGCAGCGAGTTTGGTCCTATGCCAGCCCCACCCCGCCGAGCCCAAGTAGCTGGGCTGCTTCCTTCCCTCTCCCCACCTGGACGTGCCCTGCCTGCCCACCCTCTGCCCACCCCGGGGGGCATCTCTGCCTCCCCCTCCCACCCTATCCCGCCAACAGGTGCCCCTGGGGGGCCTAGGCTTCTGATGGGGCTGGGGAGGAGAGGCGGCATACCTGGTGAAGGTGGCCCCTGCGGATGCCAGGGTGGTGTCTGGACTCTGGCAATGCTGAGGGGGAGGGATCCCGGTCCTGGCGAGAGGGGACCTTGCTGATGCCAGGGTGGCGTTGGGGCTCTGGCAGGATGGAGGGGCAGGGATGCCACCGTACCTGGCTCCTGTTTTATCATCCCGTTGAGCATCTGGGCGTTGAGGGTGTTGGGGGGTGACTCGGAGTGTTTCCTCTTCTTGGAAGGGTGTGCAGGGAGCCTGGCAGAAAGCTGAGACCCTGAGCTGCTGGGGGTAGGCATCGCCCCCCCAGCATGAGGAGCCCCTCAACCCTTGTCCTGCCCTATTCACACACCCAGCTTGCTCTCATGATATCACGCTTCCTGCTGTCTGGCTAAGCTACTCTACCATGATCTCCCACCTCCAAACCTTTGCCTGTTAATGGGACGCCTTCCTTCTCAACATTGCCTTATGCATCTCCTCCCATCCACTCACAGGCCACCTCTAATGTTCTTTTCTAACGCACCTAACATGGGGCCCTCTTTTTTTTTTAATTTTGGAGGCAATGGGGGTTAAGTGACTTGCCCAGAGCAAGTGTCTGAGGCTGGATTTGAACTCAGTCCTCCCGACTCCAAAGCCGGTGCTCTATCCACTGCACCACCTAGCTGCCCCTTTCCTCAGTTTTTTTTTTTTAAACATGGGACCCTCTACCAGAGTTATCTGTGTTTATGTGCCTTCCTCCTACTGGCTGTAAGCTCCACAAAGGGGAAGGGGAGGGGTCTGGCGTCTTAAGCTTCTCTCTCCCCCAATGGGCCTCTGTGCCCTGCCCAGAGCTGGCACTGAAAAGGTGCTTGTTGAATGGAACTGAACTGTCAGAGACAGGAGGCATGGCAGGATCCAGGAAGAGCCGCACATCCTGGGCCTGGGTGAGAAGGCGGACAAGTGCCCTTCCTTCTCTCTGCCTCAGTTTCCTTCTCTGTAAAATGAACTCAGACGAAATCGGGGGTTCTTCACCTGGGGTGTGCAAACTTTTTAAATATATATTTCAAGATACATAGCTCAATCTAATTGGTAACCTCTGTAATCCTATGTATTTTATTTTGCGTCTTTATAAAACTGTCTTGGTATTTATTCTGACAAGGGGTCCACAGGTTTCACTAAGCCATCGGTGGGATCCATGACCCAAACGTGGTCCGGGACCCGTGCTTGCTTGACTTTGAGGGGTCTTCCAGGTGAGGTCTGACACCTCTCTCCCACATGCCTGCCTCAGTTTCCAGCTCAGTAACTGAGGTCAGACTAGCGGACATCCCGGGTCTCTAAGCTCGAGCCTATGAATTCTCCCTCTTTCCCTTGACCCTCCTGCAGCACTTTCCAGCACCTCCCCTTGCCTCACAGCCCTAGCCAAGGGGTGACGTCAGCCCACCTCCCTGCACCCCAGGCCCTGCTATCAGCCCACGAAGCCCGATGGAGGCCTGCTCTGCAGCCCGGGGGTGAGGGGGGAGGAGGGCAGGGTGCTTACTCAGTGCCATGCTGCTGCAGCAGCTGGTGAAGCATCTGCGACTGCTGGGCATGGTGCAGGTCCCCGGGGGCCACGCCCTGCCCCATGGCATAGGGGGGCATGAGAGGCTCTGCCTTCATGTACAGATCCCGCTGCAGGACGGGGTAGTGGGGCGGGGGAGGCAGGGGAGGGCCGGCCAGGTGGGTGGCGGGAGGCGGAGGGGGAGGGTGCTCCAGGCGGGCGGGCATGGTGACGTGGCACATGTTCTCGGGGGTCATCGTTCGCAGGAGGTGAGGGTCTTCAGGAGAGGGAGAGAGCGGGAAGGGGCTGGTCAGAGAGACGGAGCGCGGCCGCTCCTCACCGCCCCAGTTTCCTCCTCAGCTCCCTCAGTGTGCTGGGCTCTTTCCCGACCCTGACCTCGCCCTGCACCCCAGGAAAGCCGCTGCCCAGCCCAGTCTCTCCTCTCCTCCACCCTCACGCCTAGCCAGGTGCCCAAGCCACCAGGGAAGGCAGGGGGCCACCTCCTCCTGGGTTGCACCGCCACCACTGTGGCAGGGAGAACCCGGCCTGTCCCATGTGGCTGAAGCCGAGGCAGGCCCCCTGAGCCAGCAAAGGAGAGGGGAGGCCTGGCTTTGGAACCCCAGGACACATTCAAGGGGGCGCTTTCAGAGCGGGCCTGGAGGGTCAGAGGGACGAGGCCCGTAAGCAGCCCCAAGGGGAGCCCCCAGCCTCCGTGGCCAGCATGCTCGGCTGCCCGGGAGAAGGCAGACCCTTCCCCTCCCCTCCCCTCCCCCTGGGGTGGAGGGGCCATGGTGGGGAGGGGGCAGCTCCCTTTGCTCCCCCCAGAGGAATTCCAGGCATGTTTCTGGTAAGATAAACAGAACTCTTGACCCCTCTCAGCTGCACTCTGCAAGCCGTGGGTCAGGGCGCTGCCAGGGTCCGGAGGCCCCCCACCAGACACAAACCACCCCCTCCCCACAATCAGTGGGTGGTTCCCCGCTCCAAGAAGGCGCAAAGGATGGGCACAGCCCACGCCGGCTCCGGCTACCAGCGCCACCCAGGATGGGCACCCCCAGCCCCGTGCCCCCCGCATCAGGCCGGGCCCACACTTACCGCCGAAGGGCGAGTGCCAAGCGGCCCAGAAAGGCCGGCCGCATCTCGGGGAGGCAGAGGCGGCCTCTGGGGCCGGAGCTGAAAGCGGCTCCCCGCCCGCCTGCCAACCCCGGTGCCCCCCACCCCCACCCCACTGCCTCAACAATAGGTAAAAGTCAGGGAGTGTTTGCCCAGCGATAATCTCCCCACGTTCAGGGAGGCTGCTTCCCTCCCCCGCCTCCCCCACACCCCGATAACGCAGCTCCAACCACTTTCCCAAAAGCCAGAGGGGGAGGAGGCGCCCGCTGCACTCACCATTCACCTGCTGGGGGGAGTAGGCCTCAGAGCCGGAGTCCGGAGGGGAATCGGGCAGAGCGCTGCGGGGAAACAGAGGCCCAGGGCGCTCAGGCCTACCTGTGCCCACCTGGGCCCTCGCGGGCACAGGGAACCCGCTGCCCCGCGGGGCTGTGTCAACACTCGACTCCTTCCGTGCTTCCCCAGGTTCTGGGCCGGAAGGAGCCTCCCCTCTCCCCATTGTACAGGCGAGCAAACTGAGGCTCAGAGAGAAGCGGCCCAAATTCACACAAACCGGAGGCGATGGGCCCACAAGCCTGCCGGACAGGCCTCAAGCAGGACCGTCTGCTCACTGGGACCCTCGAGGTGCCGCGGCCCCAGCTGGGAAGACCAGGCTGAGGCCACCTTTCCCCCTTCCGCAGGTGGTCTTTCCTGGGCCTCCCCCTCTCAGATCGCCTTCCATCTACTCTGTGTACACCTCGGATCTATTCAATTGTTTACATTTTGTCTCCATCGTTAGAACGGAAGCTTCTTGAGGGCAGGCACTGTCTTTGCCTTTCTTTGTATCCCCGGTATTGGCACAGTGCCTGGCACATAGTAGGTGCTTAATAAATGCACGTTGACTTGGCTTGACTTCTCCATGGGAGGAAAGAGCTTCTGTCTCAGGGATGTGGGGCCAGGGGACCTCAGGGGCCATCAGGAAAGAGATCTGGGGGTGCAGGTTCTCCAGCCCAGAGCCCAGGGCCTCTCAGGACTCTCAGCAGTGTGGACAGACAGACAGGAGGCTCTGCAGCCTGGGCCAATCCTCCCCGGGGCCCAGTTCAAGCCAGCCTCGACTTCCTGCCTCCCCACACATAAGGCAGAACCACAGCAGACTTTCCAGAGACAGCCTCACCCCAGCTCCCCCATTTCTGCACAAAGCCAAAGGGGGAGGTGCCTTCTGCTCTGCCCCTGGCCAGGAGGGGGAGGGATCGAGGGGAGGAGAGGGAGGGGCAGGTGTGGTGCCCAGGTGGCTGGACGCCCAGCTCCCCGGGGAAGGGGAGGGGAAAGGAGGGTTCTTTTTTATCAGTGGCTCAGGCAGAGGGAAAACGTGAACCCAGAAAGGTCATGATGTACCCAGCAAACCCCTCCGGGAACAGTGGGAGGGCCGGTCGATGCCATGCCCAGGGCGCAGGTCTTGGGTGCGGGGCGATTCCCTCCTGCCATGGCCAGCAGCCTCCCTTCCCATGCTGGCTGGAGACTCGGGGCCCTCAGAGGGGGCAGAGAAAGGTGGCAGGCAGGAGGGCAAGACGTTCCCCACAGCCAAGCTTCTAGACTGGAATTTTGGTCATGGTTAGGAAGGGTCCTCGTGCATGCTGGGGGAGGAAGGAGTCGCCCCCTTGTCCGGGCCCTTCTGAGGACAGCGGCTGGAGCCTGTCCCCATGTCACCTCACTGCCCAATGCCGAATGGGGCTTGAGCCGCGCCAGAAAGACCAGGGGCCTGGCCTGCCAGCCCCCCTCCTCAGAAGAAGCAAGCACCTCCATCCCAGAAGCATGGAGCCAGGAAGAAAGGGGCTGCAGGGCCTAGCACGGGAGCCCCTAACACAGGAAGTGCCTCCGGGAAAAAGCTGGTATGGAGGAGGGCCTCAGCATGCCTCTCCTTTAGGCTCCTCTCTGACGGCTGAGGGCCAGCGGATGACCCAGGACGAGAGCTCGGCAGTCCCTGTCTCCTCACACTGGCCCGTGACGCCGCCCCAGGTGGCTCTCACAGGACACGTGCTCCCCAGACTCCTCGGGGGGCTACCACTGAAAGGCCTGTCAACTCAAGCCGGTCCTGGAACCAAGCTCTAACCCCACCGGCCTCATGCAGCTGGACGTTGCAGTGGGCTGGACCTGCTGTCAGGAAGACCTCAGTTCAAACCCTATCTCAGACACACACTAGCTGCGTGACCCTTGTCGGCCTCAGTGTTCCCATCTATAAAATGGGAGGGTTGTAGGGAAACCCAAACGAGCCAGTATTTGTAAAGTGCCTTGCAAATCTTAAAGCTTAGTTATTTCAGCAGGCGTGGCCAGATGCCCTTGGGCAATGCCAGCTGTTTACATCACCTCCACACTTTGAGCAGCTACACAGGGGAGGACTGCCAGAGGACTTTGAGCAAGGACAGAAGGGGACAAACTGGACCTGGCCCAGTGTCCCTCACACAGCAGGCCCTTAATAACGGGGCCGGATTGGAGCAATCACTGGTGAAGTGACTGGAGGCTCCCACCCAGGGGGGGTCTCCTCCCTCACGTCCCCCTCCCCTGAACCCCTGGTTCCCTTCATAACTTATTAAGGCTCCATCATCCACGACTTTATCTAAACCTTTTGGGATGTCCAAAAGAGGAATGAGGTGCCTTCAGAGGTACTGAGTTCCCCATCACTGGAGGTATTTAACTAGATGACCCCTTGTAGAAGACACCACAGGAGGATTCCCTGGTCAGGTAAGGGGTGGGCTGAATGGCTTCTCAAGGGAGGACCCTTCTGACTCCTGGCTATGCCCCTTTGGACATTTCTGTGGGACCACTGCTCGGTGGGCAATCAGCAGATGCCCCGGCCCAGGTGGAGAGGAAGGGAAGGAATCCAAATGACGGCCACCTGCCAGCTCCTACTTGCCTACTCTGGGTTTTGTAGCCTGGCACACAGTAGGCGATTAATAAATGCTTTGTGCTTGACTGATTGCAGATAGTCACAGAATGTGGGGGGGGGGACCAGAATGTCGGAAGATTGGAAAGGTAGGAGGAGGCTGGTCCGTTCCAACAAAGGGCTTTCTGTTGGAGTCTGGGGAGCAGGGGAGTGACCCGTCACTTTAGGAAAATCACTTTATAAGGAAGTGGGTGAGAGAAGGAAGAAAAATGGACAGAACCTGGAAAATATGGGGAGGGAAAGGGAGGTGATGAGGGGAGGGGAAGGGAGGTGATGAGGGGAGGGGATGGGAGGTGATGAGGGGAGGTGGCAGGGACCCGAGGGGAGGGGAAGGGAGGTGATGAGGGGAGGGGACCCAAGGGGAGGAAAAGGGAGGTGATGAGGGGAGGGGACCCGAGGGGAGGGAAAGGGAGGTGATGAGGGGAGGGGACCCAAGGGGAGGGAAAGGGAGGTGATGAGGGGAGGTGGCAGGGACCCGAGGGGAGGGAAAGGGAGGTGATGAGGGGAGATGGCAGGGACCCGAGGGGAGGGAAAGGGAGGTGATGAGGGGAGGTGGTGCAGACCCCAGGGCGGTGAGGAGCCTCTCAAAAGCAGGGGTGGCTGCAGGTCAAAGTCTCCAGGGTCTGGACCGTCTCCAAGGTGCCTCTGTATCGGACTGGAGAAGGAGACGGCAACCTCTCCAGTATCTTTGCCCAAAAAATCCCCAAGTGGGGTCACAAAGAGTCGGACGTGACTGAAAGTGGACAACAACAAATCCCGTAGGGCCTGGCACACAGTAGGTGTTTAACAGGTGCCTGTTGGATGGAATGAGTTACATACATTCTCTAAGAATGAACGAAAAGAGCATTTATTGAGTGCTTACTGTGTGCAAAGCACTAGCGATACAGAAAGAACAAGCCAGCCCCACTCCCAAGGAGCTCCTGTCGGAGTCCAGAACATTAGGTGACGCAGGACCCTTTGGCGATCACAGATTTAGGGCTAGGCAGGAGTCCCTGATTTTACAGAGAAGTAAACTGAGGCCAAGAGAACAAGAGCCCCGAGTCGCCCCACTAATAATGAGCTGGTCTGGATTCAAATCCAGGTCCCCTGATGCCAAGCCCTACACACTTTTCCTGGGCTTAAACTGACCTCTCCTGAGTGTCAATGAGAGCCTGGCACCCACCCACCCCCTGGCCCTCGGCCAGGACAGGATCAATAGATCTGTTTGGCCCATAGATTCCAGAGCCTAAGCATGCCCCTTCACGCTCACTCTTCCTGAAAGGTCTGCAGGGTGTCCCCGCTCCCTCACCCCCATCGTCACTGCACCGTTCTGGCCTGTCTCTGGCTCGGGTCCACATTCCTGGAGAAGCCAGGGTGTTAGGTACAGATCTGCCATGATTTGGGGCAGGGGGCATCTCTGAGCTGGGAAGGACCTCAAAGGCCCCCATACTCATGCTTGGGAAAGACCCTCTCCACGGCCTCCCGGGACTTCTACTTGAAGACCTCAAAGAAAGAAAGACCCGCTTCCCCCAAGGCTGCCCGTTAGATTGTGGGACAGCTTCCTTCTCCCCCACGTGAAACCCATGTCGGCCTCTGTCACCTCCACCCTCTGTTCCCAGTGACTGCCATGTTTCTTTCGTCAATGGATCCCTCTACGACGCAGTTTCAAGGGCCCCCATCATTCCTTCCTGCTGGGTTTCCAATTGCAACTTTCAGCCCACGGACAACATGGCTCCATGCCTTTAGACAATGGCCCTCACAGATGCTAAGCGGGACCTGGAGGGAACTGGGAGGCTGTGCTGAGGGTGTTCTAAGTCCCCTCCCAAATCTGACATTCTGCATCTGTGTTCTAAGGTTCCGGGGTCCCTCCCGCCTCTGACATTCCGTGTTCTACGTCTCCTCCTAGCTCTGGAGAATTGGGTTTGGGTTCAGGGGTCCTACACCCTGTAGAGGAGGAGAAGACCCTCGAGCAGTGCCCCCGCCTCCCGTTGGTGGGACATGAGATTCCGGTCCCAGAAGGATGGATTGGACTAGGGACTGGGCTCCCTGGGTCCTGTATCCAGGAAGGCCGGGTGCCGGGCCAGTCCTAGAGACAGGACCCAGGGAGCCCAACCCCAACCCCAAGAACGAAGCCAAGAGACCTACGGCCCACACTGGTACCAGGCACGCTCCTGTAGGGCACCACGGAATGTGTGTGTGCGTGTGCGTGTGCATGTGTGTGTACATGTGCATGTATGTGAGTGCATGTGTGCGTACGCGTGCACACATGTGCATGTATGGACGCCACACCCCGGGATGAAGTCGTAGGCCATGAGTGGAGATGCAGACGAGGGAATCTCAGGATTTAAGAGCAAAAAGGACCTCACACCCCAGAGTTCTAAGAGATCAGGTCCCAGACCGAGAGGTGGGCATGGCCAATCCCCTCATTTTGGAGAGGAGGAAACCAAGGCTCAGAAAGGTTAAAAGGTCAACAGGCTGGCAGGGGGCGCCACAGTCAGAGGGCACTGGGTCAGGAGTCAGAAAGAACTGAGTTCAAATCCAGCCTCAGACACTAACTGGCTGTGTGGCCCTGGGCAAGTCATTTAACCTCTGCCTGCCTCAGTTTCCTCACCCATAAAATGGAGGCCATAATAGCACCCACCTCCCAGAGCTGTTGTAAAGATCAAATGAGATAACATTATAACCCTTTAAGCACCATATAAACGCTAGCTAGGACGACGATGGCGATGACGTGACCGTGCTCTCCAGGTGAGTCACTGGTGGCAGAGCTGTGATGCAGATCCAGAGGCACAGAGCCTGAGAGCGAGGGTCCCCCAGCCCATCCTCGCAGAGGAACACCACCCTCCTCTCCGGGCCAGGTCTCCCGCCACTGAATCTGTCTGTCTGTCTGTCTGTCCGCCTGCAGCTTCCCTCCCCGGGGCCAAGCAGAAGAGTCTGACCCGCCCTCCGGATACTGGGGACCGGAACCTCATGGCCCGCCAACGGGAAGGCAGGGGCACTGCTCGAGGGTCTTCTCCTCCTCTGGAGGGCGTAGGACCCCTGAACCCAAACCCAATTCTCTGGAGCTAGGAGGAGACGTAGAACACGGAATGTCAGAGGTGGGAGGGACCCCGGAACCTTAGAACACAGATGCAGAATGTCAGATTTGGGAGGGGACTTAGAACACAGGATGTCAGGGCCAGGAGGTGACTCAGAGCCTAGAACACAGAATGTAAGCGTCCAGCTTCTGTCTGAGTCCCAGAGAAGGACAGTGACGTGCCAGGGACACGCAGGTACTTAACAGCATCCATGGACACAAGAAATGCATGCACGTGTATGCTCCCCAGGGTGTTTGTGAGGCTGACGTGATGGGGTGGGGGTGGGGGGCAGCGCTTCTGACCCTGGTCAGCTACTCCCTCCTCTGGGGTCACCTAAGCTGAGCTAACCCAACCTCCTCATTTCACAGCGGGGAGCAGAGGCCTTCTCTCCTGCCCGCTCCCTGCGCAGACCCGGCCGCGTGGCGGGTGTCCGCATACAGCTGCTTCTCACCCCGAGCCCCTGGGACTGCCCTCAGTTGAGGCTGCCCCCTGGGGCTGCCTCCCTGCCCCTCCTGCCCCCGGTCCAGCCCCATCCTCACTCACCCTGGGGCATAGGCTGCCTTGGGCTCCGATTTGATAGGTGGCCCCGAGCCCCCGCTCAGACAGTGCCCTGCAAAGCCTTTGGGCACCGCCAGACCATTGTTGTTGTTGACGTTGAGGTGGGCACTGAAGCCGGGCCCGCAGGGCGGGGGTGGGAGGGGGCCATGGCGGCCTGAGGAGGGTCCTCCCCCACCCCCTGGTGGGCTCAGGTGATGGCCACCGCTGGAGGCAGAGGGCTGGGTGTGTGGGTAGCCGGCAGGAGCAGGTATATCGGGGAAGCAGCTGTGGGCAGAAGCAGAGGGTTCAGGCAGGGACCGCGGCAAGAGCCCAAGGCGCCAACCCCCAGCCTCGCGGATGGAGCACCGGGCTGGGAGCCAGGGAGACCTGGGTTCTAGTGCCACCTCAGACACGTGCCAGCTGTGGGACCCTGGCCACGTCACGGAACCTCGCCTCTCAGACTCAAGATTCCTGGTCTGTAAAATGGGGGTAATACAGCCCCCACCTCCCAGGGCTGGCATGAAGATCAAGTGAGATAACCCACGACTGGTGCTCTGCAAACCTTAAAGAATGATGGCTATGGTAATAACAACAATATTCATATTAATAATAATTAATATTAATAAAAGCAGAACTTTCAAGCGTATTAAGTTCTCTGCCTGATGCAGTCTAATCAGGGTTGCAGTATGAGTCGGAGGTCCCAAGTTCTAATCAGGACCATGCCTCCTACAACCTGTGTGACCTCGGGTAAGACACTGACCTTCCCTGGGCCTCAGTTTCCTCCTCTGCTAAATAAGGTTGGACCAGGTGACCTTTGAGGCCCCATCTAACTCTGCATCTCTGTGCTATGATCCAGACTCCGGTCAGGTAGGTGCAGCAAAAATGATTCTACTCCCATTTTACGGAAAAGCAAAGTGAGGCTGCCCAATATCCCGCCGCTAGGAGATGTCAGGTCCAGGGCTAAGCCCGAGACCCGGGGAAGCGAGGCGGAAGCACACATCTCCCCGGGCTGGGCCATGAGCTCCCGCCGAAGGCCCGGAAGGCAGCAGCCAAGGCCCTTCCCAAAGATGGCAGCCTGGCTCCACCCTTTTCCTTGACAACCTCAAGGATGGACTGAAATGGAGAATCAGCTTCCTTCTCCAGGCCGGGAACGCTCTGGGTCCTCGTCTCTTCCTCTTCCGATGCCTGGCTCCCAACAGGCTCTGCTCAAGCACCATCTTGCGGGGGATGCCTCACGGCCTACCCTGCTTCTTCCCCTCTGTTTGTCTCTCGCTTCTGTGTATGTACCTGTGGCCTCCCCACTAACAGGTCAGCTCCCTGGGGGTCGGGCCTCGGTTCCTGCTTTTCCCTGGCACCCCCAGCCCAGTGCTCGGTACATTCTTCATGAATGCCGGTTGAGTAGTTCACAGACTGAGGAGCCATGGGGCCTCGGCTCTCCCTTGCTGCAGCCGGCCCCCATTCTACAAGTCCAGCCCTGCTCGCCCTCCGGACCTCCAGGCCTGCCCCACTACCTCCCTACTAGACTTCCCTCTCATCCAGTCAGGTGCCAACCTGCCCAGTGGCCCCCACCCCGTCTCTGTCCCTGGTCTCTGCGCTAACTGCAGGCCTCCATCCCCTCCCAACTGGTCCCCGGCCCCCCATCCTCCAGCTTCTCCCCTCTCCACTCCATCCTCCATGGACACAGCAAGGCCAACTTCTGCATGCACGGGCCTACCAGGCCACAGAGGGTCAGCGGTTTAGAGCTGGAAGGGACCCCGCCCATTCACAGGTGAGCAAACTGAGGCCCAGAGGAGAGCGAGAGGACCTTTCCAAAAGGGAAACTTTAATGCTTAAGACCCAGCTCTGCAACTCACTGGCCTTGTGACCCTGGCAAAGTCACTGCCCCTCTCTTGCGGCCTCAGGCTGCCCATCAGCAAAATGGGACTTTTCTTGTACCACCTCCTTTCTAGAACCTGAACCCCGGTCCTCGGCTCGGGGAGGTCCTTAGCCTCAGAAAGCAAACCTTGTGGCGCCTTCTTCTCACACTCTGGTCACTCCCTGGGCCTCAGTTTCCTCATTAGGCCCCTCCCAGCTCTAGATCAATGAACCCAGAACGAACGCAGCGTGGGCTGCCAAGAGACGTCTGCTGCTGATCAAGAACGTCTCCCATCTCCAGAGAGAAGCGCACACCGGCGGTGCAGCAGATAGAGCGCGGGAAGGCGCGAGTTCGAATCCAGCCTCAGACACTTACTAGCTGTGTGGCCCAGGGTAAGACACTTCGCCTCTGTTTCCTCAGCTGTAAAATGGGGATGACAACAGCACCTGCCTCTCAGAATCACCGTGAGGTTCAACTGAAACAATATTTGTTTAAAAACGGTCCAGCACAGCGCCTGCGTGGCGCGTAGTAGGCGCTCTATAAAGCTGGACTCCCCCTCGGGTGAGCTGCCGAGCCGCCGGGAGGAGTCAGCAGAGGAAGTCCCTGGAGAATCCCCGGACTACCCAGCGGGCACGGGTGGGGCCTCTGGATCCGGCTCCCCCAGCCCTTTCCGAATGTACTGGGCCCTGCGTCCAGCCACACCCGGTGGGCAGCTGTTCCCCCAACTCGCCCAGGGTGTCCGGGATGCCTGGCAGGTCTGTCCCCCTCTCCCCCGCCTCGGGGGTCCTTTACTGTTCAGTCCTTTCGGTCCTGTCCCACTCCTCATGGCCCCATCTGGGGTTCTGTTGGCAAAAATACTGGAGTGCTTTGCCAACTCCTTCTCCAGCCCTTTTTGCAGATGAGGAAACAGGCAGACAGGGTTAAGTGACTTGCCCAAGGTCACCTAGCTAGTAAGCGTCTGAGCCCAGATTTGGTCTCAGGAAGACAACTTCCCGACTCCAGGTCCCCTCGCCTCTCCTAGAGGCCGCACCCAGGTGCCACCTCTCCAGGGAAGCCTTCCCTGATTTCCTCCAATACTCCAATCACTTTGTATTTAAAGTCTGGGTATATAATACAGTCGTTCCTGCCCTCCAAGTAACATAAGCTCCTTGAGGTCAGTGACTGTTTCATCCGTCGGTCAACAAACATTTATTAAATGTTTACTGTGTGAGGATCACTGTGTTAAGATGCTATTTCATCTTTGTCTTTTGACATAGTTTAATAAGAGCAATGATAATAATAATTATTATTAACAACTCATCACCTGGGAACTATCTATCCCCTAACAATAATATGAATAGTTAATATTTATGCAGTGCTGCGCGCGCGCACACACACACACACACACACACACATACACGCACACACAAGGTTTGCAAAGCATCTCCTGTATATAGGATCTTATCTGACCCTCCCAGCCACCCCACCTGTGGGGCAGGTACTATTATGACCTGAATTTTACAGATGAGGAAACTGAGGCTGAGAGAGGTTTGCTCCTGGCCGGTACTTTGCAGGCAGTGGGCAATTACTAAATGAAGTTCCCTGGATACGATATCCCAACTCCCACCTCCAGGCCTTTGCACAGCCCTGAATGTCCTCCTTTTCCTCCTTCTGCCTCTTGGAATCTCTAGCTTCCTTCAGGGCTCAGCTGCTACAGGGGGGAGTCTTTCTTCAGTGCCCCCTTCTAACCCCCCAAATTATGATGAATGTACTTTGTGTGTATTTTGCATTGATTTTTCATCTGTTGTTCCCGCTCCCCAGTAGAATGTAAGCTTCTCAAGGTCAGGGACTTTTCATTTTGTCTCGGGGTCCCACAGCCCGGCCCATAGTAGGCACTTAATCAAAGCTGGTCAGGCCAGATCGGCCCCCTACTCAGGAATCCACAGTTCCCATCTCTCCAGCCTTCTAAGGTTCATAGGCACCTTCCTCCCAACACTTTCATGAAGAAGGCAGTACAAGGATGATTAATCCCATTTTACAAATGAGCAAACCAAGGCTGAGTTAGGCAGTGATTTACATGGACCTCCAACCCCAGACTACCAACCAGGAGACTGTTCCCTCTCTCTCTTTTTTTTTTTTTTTTTTTTTTTGCTTTTTGGGTGAGGCAATTAGGGATAAGTGACTTGCCCAGGGTCACATGGCTAGTAAGTGTCAAGTGTCTGAGGTCGCATTTGAACTCAGGTCCTCCTGATTCCAAGGCTGTTGCTCTATCCACTGCACTACCTAGCTGCCCCAGGGACTGTCCCCTCTCCTGCCCCATCCCCCGGGAGATTGGCCATAGGAGCCCCTGCAGGGAGGGAGGGGGGGTAGGACAGAACTTACATGTCTGAAGAGTCCTCTTTGCTGATATATTCCTCTAGGATGCTTGTGTCTATGTTAGAAGGCTCTAGGGCCCCATTGATGTCATGGCCTGGGGGAAGGAGACATAAGAAAGGACAGAGGTCAACACAGGAACGCATCTGGACAGGGTCGGCCCCTCCTCACTCCCTCCCTGCAGACCATCGAGCCTGACCCCATCCCACCCCCCAGCACAGTGCCTGGAGCATACAGTCAGCTCTTAATCAAAGCCTACAGAATAACCCATGCTTGCTGATGGGGTAGGCTCCTGCTGCCTGGAGGTCTGTCAGCAGAGGCTGGAGGACCATTTGTGGTGCACTATGGTGGGAATTCTTTGTGGATGTGGGCTGGGGGGCGCAGGGCTAGATCCCTCCCAGCTCTCAAATCCTACGAATAAATGGATCAGGCCCTTTAGCTGATACGGCCCGGGCAGGATGGATGCTCAGAGCCAGCCTGGGAGGGCTCACCTCCCAGAAGCCTTCCTGGGTTGCTCCCAGAGGCCCCTCTGGGCTCCCAGCACTGTCTTTCCACTATATACCACCCCCGCTGTTCCTCTGATATTTCTTTTTCTTTTTTTTTTTTTGTGAGGCATGTGGGGTTAAGTGACTTGCCCAGAGACACATAGCTAGTGAGGCCGCATTTGAACTCGGGTCCTCCTGCCTCCAGAGCCGGTGCTCTATCCACTACGCCACCTCTGATATTTCTATTGCTGTCTTTTGATTTTACATCACCTTCATTTCCCCCTATGACCCCCCCAGGTCCACACCCAGCCCGTTCCTGTCCTGAACCCCAGCCCTCCATTCCCCACTGCGCATTGGGTGTTTCCATCTGGACGTCCTGCAGACGTCTCCAGCTCAACACTCCTTTGCCTCTCTTCATCGAAGGCACTGCCATGATTCCCACGCCCCGGGGTCGCATCTCAGGGTCGTCCTCTCCTCCTCATTCTCACTTGATCCACAATCTATCCAGATGCCAAACACTGTCAAGCCAAGTCAGCAAGCATTAATTAGGCGCTTACTGTGTGCCAGGCACCGGCTGAATCTCGACTACCTCTCTCACTCAGCCCCCTCCTCTTCGCTCACAGCCGCCATGAGCTGCACTCTTCTAAGGTGTTTTCTTACTGGCCTCCCTGCCTCCATGTCTCCCCACGTCAATCCCTCTTCCTCTCAGCTGCCAAAGTGGTTTTAATGTGTACACCTGACTGTGTCACTCCGCTGCTAAATAAACTCCCAGGGCTCCCTATTACCTCCAAGATTCAGGGGGCCCTGAGAGCCCTCCTCCTCTTCCTCCCGTCTCCTGACACATCACTTCCCTTCACACGTTCTCCAGCCCAGCCAACATGGCGCTCCCATTTCCCCCCCCTTCCATGTTGGCACGGGCAGCTCCCCTTGAATGGGGCGCAATCCTTTCTCCCATCAGCTCAAAAGTCCTTCCTCCCCTGCCCAGATTACTGCGCATTTACTTTGTCTATATATTTGTACCCATTCTGGAGCTTAGCTGTTGCTTCCCCCAACAGACTGGAAGCTCCTTGAGGGAAGGGCCTGATTTTGTTTTTGTAGCTTCGAGGTCACAGTAGGCGCTTAATAAATGCTCAATGACTGATCGCTTTCCTCACGACCAGGATGTACAATTCTCATTTCACAGAAAAGGAAACTGAGGTTCAGACAGAGATGACAACTTGCTTAAGGCCACTCAGCTCCAAAGTGGAACAGCTTGAGCTGGAACCTGAAGCCTCCGTGGCTTCCTCTTCCAGATTTGCAGAATCTCAGAGATGGATGGACCAGTAAGTCTAAGAAGGAAACCCCTTTCACAGAGGCCCAAAGAATGCTCGTATAACCTCTGCTTACAACCCCTGGGGAGGAGAAGTCCTCTTGACATTTGCACAGCCATTTAAAGTTTGCTCGACACAATTGTCTTATATTGAACCTCACAACAACTCGCTAGATGATTGTTATACCCATTTTACAGATGGGAAAACTGAAGGACTTAAAAGCTTCCTCCCCACCATCCCTGATTCCTGTCTCTTGATCACCTCACACATCCAATCAATTGCCAGAGTTTGTCATTTCTTTTTCGACAACATCTCATGTATTTGCACATGTATGTATCTCCCCTTGTTTTTTCTGACATGCCCCCCCCCCCACCTTGGTGCAGGCCTTCATCACCTCCTGCCTGTAGCTGCTTCGGGGCCTGCCTCCAGTTTCTCCCCCTCCAATCCATTGTCCATTCAGCCACTAAAGGGATTTTCCCAAAATGCTGGTCTGATCACGTCTCCCCTCACCCTCCCCAATAAACTCCAGCGGCCCCCTATTACCCCCGGGATCAACCATAAAGTTCTTTGTTTGACGTTCGGTGCCCGATAGGACCTGGCTCCTTCCTACCTTTCCAAATTACATTCTTCACCTACATATTCCATTCTTCTCACACAACACTCTCCCACCTTGGTGTCTTTGCACCGGCGCTGCCCCCTGCCTGGTATGCTCTCCCTCCCCACCTTCTCCTCTTAGAATCAATCCCTGGCCCAGCACCATCTCCTTCAGGAAATATTTCCTATTCCCCTTTCTCCTCAGCTGCTGGTACCATCCCCCCGAAGGGGCTCTTCCGTCCACTCTGCATTTCCCTTGTATGTTCTGCCTTATGAATGTTGCTCCCCATTAGACTGAGAGCTCCCTGAGGGCAGGGACTGGTCTTGCCTTTCTTTTTATCCCTGGCCCTTCCACGGTGCCTGGCACATAGTAGGCACTTAATAAATACTTACTGAAGGACTGACTTTCCCACAGATGATAAGCTTTGGAGGTGAGAGTCAAACCCAGATTTTTTTTAATTTTTAGGCAATTGGGGTTAAGTGACTTGCCCAAGGTCACACAGCTAGTAAGTGTTAAGTGTTTGGTCTGAGGCCGGACTTGAACTCAGGTCCTCCAGACTCCAGGGCCGGTGCTCTAGCCACTGTGCCACCTCGCTGCCCCCAGATTTTCCAGGTCCCAAGTTCATCCCTGTCTCCCACATCACCCCTGCCCGCAGACAAACCATTCCATCCACCCATCCATTCATCCATCCACTGAGTGAGCAAGCATGCCATTATTAAGTGCCTACTGTGTGCCAGCCCCTGAGCTAGGTAGAGGCTGCACAGAGCCCGAGGCCTGGGCTTGACCTTGGCTGGGAGCCTCCTTACTTGTGTGATATTACCCAGACCCTTCCTTTTTCTGGGCTCTAGCTTCCTCATCTGTGAAATGGGGGTGTGCAGCAGAGGACTCCAGAGCCCTGTCTGGGGCCTGGCCCTGGGCCCCACCCCAGGATTGGGCCAAAAGCTCTCCCTGCCCCTGCCCGCTGAGGGGGAGACTCGCCAGGCCCTACCCAGAGGAAACATCTGCCCAACCCAGGGCCCTCCCAGCCCTGTCCTGAGATGCCAGGCAGGGGAGGGAAGGAGGGAGGGGCCGGCCCCTCTCCCTCCCTGAGGTCACCTTCCCAGGAGTGAGGCTGAAGCGATAACAGTTCTGACGCCAATGGTGCGTCAGGCAGGCCGGGCAGCGGAGGGAGAGGCCGGCGGGCAGGGTCCCAGCCACCCACCCCCACACGCACAGCCTACAGACTCACCCGGCCCCCACCCCCAGCCTCAGCTCTCACCGCCACTCCTGGATCCCACTCTGCCTGCCCCCTTCCAGAGAGGCAGAGTGCTGTGTGTGACCCTGCACAGAGAGCCGGGCTGAAAGTTGGGGGTTCGAGCCCCGCCTCTGATCCTCCCTGCCTAGGTGACCGGGGCGTTCTAGCTGGGAAGGTGCTGGTCTGCAATGGTAAAGGGTGTTTCCTGACATGGGAGATCCCAGGCCCAGTTCTTCATTCTACAATTTCAGGATGGCACCGGGTACCCTTCTTAACTCTGGGCATCAACACCTGCCCCTCTGTCCCACCTTGCCCCTCACTCTCACGCCAGCTCCCCCCTCTCCTCTCTCTCCCCATCTTGTCTGAGTCACCGCTCCCCAGCTCGTTAGCGCCAGCAGGAGAATGGGTAGGCTGTCTGCCACTCGAGACCTCAGTTTCCCCATCTGTAGCACAATGGCCCTTGCAGCTCTGGTCGAGGATTCCTGGGATCTCTCTCACTGGAAACATCCCAGCTATGGGAGTGCTCTGTGCCTCAGTTTCTTCATCCTTAACCCACACCTGCACTACTGCCCTCAGAGGGATGAAAGGGAGGGGAGGCTGGACTGAGGAGGCGTGTGAAGTGGGCTATAGAAATGTCTTCCAGACATTTCCCGACCCGTCCACCCTCCTGCCCATCCCCAGGGCCCTGATCCTGCCGCCCCAGCCTGAATCCAAACCCCCACCCCCAGAGCTGCCCAAAGGTAAGGCATGTGTGGAATGCCCGTGGCCCCAGCTGAGCCCTCCGAGGCTCCGGGGCCACCTCCAGGCCAGCTTAGCTGATTAAGGAGAGTCACGAGCTGCCAGCCACAGTCCTGAGACCCTCTGCCTCCTGCCTGCTTTCCTGGTTCCAGGGATTAGGAGGGGAGCAGGCCTGGAGGCCAGGACACCCACTGAGGTTCCAGGACGGCTGGACAGGCCTCCATCAGCCCCCCTGCAGAGCCAGTCCAGACGCTGCCCTGAGCAGCATGGCCTGCCATATTCCTCAGGCTGCCACCTGGTCCCACGAAAGCAGCTTCAGAGAGATTTTAGGCATCATTTATACCAATCCGCCCATTCTGCAGATGGGGGAGTGGATGCCCCCGATCGGAAATGACTTCCTCTAATTAACTAAGCTAATTAGTAATGGAGTTAGGATAAGGAAGGTAGGCCTCATGGGAGAGGGAAGATATTGGAGTTGGAAGACAAGCCCCGGCTTTGCACCCTCCTAGCTGTGTGACCTTTCTCTCTGGGCCTCAGTTTCCTTAGCTGTAACCCTGAGGTCTGAAGACTATGGCTCTGAGGCCTCCCTCTCAATCCAATTCCAGGGATCTAACCCCTGGACCATGGGGCCTTTCCTGCTCTGTCCCTGGGGCCCCCTGGGGGTGGCAAGAAGATCTGGGCACCCAGAGTCTGGGCTGTCTGGGCCACTAAGACCCCTGTGTCGACGCTAGGGATACCCTGGGCCTGAAAAGGTTAATGCCGCCAGCCCTCCCCACCCTGCTTATTTGCAGGTTTTTGAGATTAACCGGCAGCATTTACCTTGTGCGATAGGCTGATATGTTTCTGGAATTTCTATTTATAACCAGCCTTCTCCCTGCTCCCTCCTAATCACCCCTAATCCTCCCTGCCTCCCTCCTGGGGGATGGGGTGGGAGGGTGGCCGCAGCCAGAGGCATCCTGGGAAACCTGAACTAATGAGAAGCAGATGTGGCCACGGGGCTGGGCAGGACGGATGGGGAGGGGAGGGCTGGGCTGGGGCACAGGCCTGGGTTGGGAGGAGGAATCCCCATGCCCAGGGGTCAGTGAGGGGCGTGGGGGCATCTGGGCAGTCGGACATGCCGGGCCCTGCCCCTGCCTCAGGGCACTCTACCAGGGAGGGCAGTGTGGTACAATGGGCAGAGCCCACCTTACTGACTTAACCCAAAGTCTTCCCATCCATCCAACGAAGGCATCACTGGAACGTGGATTGAGAGCTCATCTTCACAGGAGGAAACGGAGGCAGCGGGGTGCTAGGGACTCACCACGGTCAGAGGGGCAGTCAAATAGCAGGCAGCCAGACTGAACTTGGCGGAGCTCGGACCTCCCGGCCCCTCCCCCACCGCCTGAGCACCGGGCCCTGGGCTCCATGACCCCAAAAACCCACACTTGAGATTGCTAAGCAAACACTCAGGTGGCTGGCTGCTGCAGAGGGGGGCCTGCCCTTCTCCCTGGCACATCTTCCCTCCCCCGCCCCCCCCCCACCTCCCGGGTGGGGTCAGAGAGCCCCAGGCTGGGGAGGGAAGGGGGTCCACACTAGACAAGCCCTTCAAAGGCCCCTGCCCCCACCCCTCCTCACAAACCCTGAGGGAGCAGGGGGGAGGGGAGGCCCAAGGGAAACGTCTGCCTGTCTGTGTCTGTGCGCAGTCGTCGGCGCCCTCACCCCATCCCCACCCCCCACCCCCACCGTTGTCCACCCTTTCCCTTCACGGGTTAATCCCATCCCCCTCCCAGACATGGGCCACACTCTCCCCACTAAGCTATGCTGTAAGCATTCCTCATTAATTATTCGAATTATTACCTGACTCTAACGATAACCAGTCGGCCCTTCCACCCTTCCTCCAGCTTCCCTGTTGGAGAGGGGAGATCTGACCACCCTCCCCTCCCCCCTTTCCCTCCAGACCACCCAGGGCTCCCTCCCCCTCCACAGACCCTGAAGCCTCCCGGCAGAGGCCAATGATGGGCCCAGTGACCCAGGAGGCCGTGGGGCAGCCTGGAGAGAATGAAGCTGGGGTCTGAACCCCCCAATCTGCCGGTCACTTTCTGGGTGACCTCAGGCAAGTCTCTGAGGCTCACTGCCTCACCCCGAAAACCAGAGGGGCGACCTAGAAGAGGGATTCCAAACCATGTGTGTGTATGTGTGTGTGTGTGTGTACACATGTACGCGTGTATATGAGTATACTGTGCTTGTTTGTGTGGGTATAAACATATGTGCATGAGTGCGTGTGTATATGTGTGTGTACATGCATATGTGTATGTGTGTGAGAGTATGCATGTGTGTGAGTGTATGTGTGAGTATGTATGTGAGTGCATATGGGAGTGTCTGTGTGTGTACAGATATATGTGTGTATATG
>NW_020953709.1:1176408-1206297 GCF_900497805.2 Vombatus ursinus
GTGTGTGCATATGGGAGTGTCTGTGTGTGTACAGATATATGTGTGTACGTGTGTGTGTGTCTGTATATATGTCTATCTGTGAGTATATGTGTATATGTGTGTATGTACACATGAGTGTATGTGTGTACATATATGTATGTGTGAGCGTGCATGCATATGTGTATGTATATGTATGCGTGTATGTGTAAGTGTGTGATATGTGTATGTGCATGTGTAAGTATATATGTATATGTGTGTATATATGTATGTGTGTGTGAGTATGTGATATGTGTACGTGAAGGTATGTGCATGTCTGTGAGTATATGTATATGTGAGTGTCTGTGTGTGTGTACAGATATGTGTGTATATCTGTGTGTGTATGCAAGTGCATGTGTGTATATGAGTATACTGGGCATGTTTGTGTGTATATGCATATGTGCATGAGCGTGTATATGTATATGTGTGAGTGTGCATGCATATGTGTATGTGTGAGTGTGCACATACATATGTGCATGAGTACGTGCATGTATGTGTACAGGTGTGAGCGTGCATGGATATGTGTATTTATGTGTATGTATGTGAGTGTGTGAGTGTGTGTATGTGTGAGTGTGTATGTGCGAGTGTATGTGTGTATATGTGCGAGTGTGTGTGTGTGTGTGTTATGTGTGCATGTGTGCGTGTGTGCGTGCGTACACAGGCCCAGCGCAACAAACTCCGGGGAAGCCTGTGGCCGCAGTCTCAGAACCTTTTTGGTGACTGACGGGAAGGCTCCATTTCAGTGACAGGTCAACGGGAGTGAAGACGTCACCTTTTCCTGATCCCGGTTCACGGTCCCCCCAGTCTAGGTCTGGCCTCCGCGGGCTCTCTCCCAACGTCTTACGGTCTTAGAAGGTCCCTGGGTTGGGGGTGGGTCACCGAGGGTCACTGGGATAAGGGCATCATTGAATGAGCTTGACTGGGCCGGGGTGGAGGGGCCACAGGTGGTACCCTGTCCCTCAGCCCTTGAGGGGGGACATGGTCAGGCCCCGCCTCATCCCACCCCCTTCCGGCCCCCCCCCCCCAGCCCCGCTCCCCACCAGCTGTGGCTGTTGGCTCAGACCGGCCCATTGTCCATAGGGCAGGGGGAGGGAAGGTGGGAGCCCGGGCACAGTGGGAGGTTTGTGCCCTGCCTGGGTCCCCCCCTCCAGGCCCCCGTCAATGGGTCACTTGTCAATTCATGCACCCAAGATGGCGGAAGTCACCAGCAACACCACAGCGGGGGCAGGGGCCAGGGACACATTGCCCTGTTTGTTTGACACCCGGGAGCCTGGGTTGGACACACGACCAGCCTCAGGCCCCAGGCCCCGAGGTGGCCTCCTCCACACCTGGGCCAGTGGCCACAGGCCACGGCCACACAGTTAAGACGATGGGGCTGGTGGAAAGAGCACAGAACTTCCAGGTGGAGCCCTGGGTCCGAATTTCAACTTAGCTCCTCACTCCCTGTGTGACTCTTGTCAATCTCCTGACTTCTGTGGGCCTCAGTTTCCTCATCCATAAAATGAACAGGATTGGATTAACTCTCTAAAGACCCTTCCTTTATCTAAATCACAGCCTCCCCTCGGATCTGGGACCACCACCTCCTCCCTCCCCAGGGCTCCCACCCAGCGCCTCTTGTCCATAATCCCAGGTCCTTATTGTCCACCCAAGCCCCTATGCCAACCCAAAGGGGCAGTGCCAACCTCACTAAGCTCAGGGCCCGATGGGAAGATGGCCCGTTCTCGGACCCAAGCATCCCTACAGGAGCCAGTATATTCTGTGAGCACGTGCAAGCCTGGGTTAGTTAGGATTCCCACAAAGGCAGGGTCCTACTTCCTCCCAGGAGGCCAGGAGAGGCTTAGGATGGCAGCTCATGCCACTGTCCTTTGGCACCAGAGGGTGTGAGGGGGTCTCCCGGGTCTCCCAGAATCCCTCCTCTCCAAGCCCGGGGCATCGGGTCCGGTCCACCCGCAGCTTAAACCTCCACTCCTCATCTTTCTTTCGGCTTCTATCCTCTCCTTCCCTTCTGATACCCCTGAGCCCTTGGCTAGGGCGTGGCACTAACAAGAACACCAGGACGGGAGTCAGGAGAGCTGGGTTCAAATGCTACCTCCGACACTCTCTGACTTGGACAAGTCCTTTGATTTCTTTAGATTTCGTTTCTTCATCTATAAAATGAGAGGTTTGGGCCAGATTACCTCTCGGGTCCCTTCCTGCTCTAAATCTGAGCCTATGACCTTGGACAAGTCACTTCTCTTCAGGCCTCAGTTTTCACTTCTGTAAAATGGAGCTCTGTGTGTATGCGTCGCGAAAGGGGAGGGGAGGACTAATCTCAGAGTTGACAGCCCGAACACCATCTATCCTCCCCACCATAGGCTCTGGGAACGGGTGCTGGCAAGATTAAAAGCTGATACTGCTCACTGGCAAAACCGTGAACCTCCCTGAACCTCAGTCTCTTCTTCTGTAAAGTGAAGAAAAGAATCCCCATACTCCTCCTGAGATCTAGGACCTGGGCAAGGGACAGGGAAGGGGACAGTGCGGATCCTCTCCTACCCACACAACTCTCCACTGACACTCGGGGCAGACTTGCATTGTTATCTCAGAAAATCCTCCTTCCCTTCCTCATATTGTATTGGGAGACTTGCCCAGGGTCACCCGGGGCTCTAGCCACCATTCCACACCGCCCCACGGGACGGAGGTGCTTGCACACTCTGCCAGGGAAACCTGACCTGCGGCAGGCCCCACACGCAGGGGCCCAAGAACCAGCCTCACTAAGTGCACGGCCAGGAACCCCACTCTGCAGCGTCCCCCGCGAACATCTAGCCTTGCTTGAAGGGGAGCCCGGCGCCTCCACGCCCATCGCCAGGAAGCCCAAATCTGCCTCCCTTGAACTCTGCTCCCCCAGCGGCCTCCTGTGCTGACCCTTCAGACCCTCTCCTGCTCTGTCCTCCGTCCCCAGGCTCAACCTTCCACTGGTCCCCCAAAGCCCCGATCCTGGGGTCTTCATCATCCCAGCTGCCCTCCTCTGCACACTCCCCGGCTCATCAACGTCCTTCCCTAAAAGGTGGCGCCCAGAAGTGAACGCAAGACTCCCGGCGGTCAGAGCAGGGCAGAGCAGCGCACAGGGAGAGTACGGCCCCTTCTTCCTTAGCCCCCGACCCCCTGGTCCAGACTCCCATTGGCGACACCCTACCGAGCTGGCAGGCGCAGAATCCTCAGCAACCAGCCAGCCCACCCCATGCCTGACAGGAGCTCCCATGACTGCATAACATACAGCGACTCCCAAAGAGGGTGAGCCCAAAGGCAGCCCATTCCACCATGATACGGTTCTCTTCCTTAGGAGAATCTCCCCCAGATCGGGCCTAAACTGACCCCTATGCAGCCCCTCCCCTTTCTGCTTCTGCCCCCCCCCCCCCCCGCCCCCCAGACCAAACAGGAAACAATCCCTGAACTGCCATGGAGCCACACTGCCTCCATCTTGGTGTATCTGTGAAATTGACTTTTTGGACTCAAGTGCAAGACTTTACATTTACGCCCATTAGATTCATCCCCATGATTTTACCTATCCTGACCTTTTTTGAACCCTGATTTTATCAGTCAATAGGCTATCACTCAACCTCTCCTAGTCTTGGAACATCTGAAACTTTGACTGGCATCCCATCTGTGCCTTTATCCACGTCGTGGCTAAAAATGTCGAAGAGCCCAGGACCAAACCCAGAACCCCTACAGACTGCCTCCCAAGAAGACCCTGAGCCGTCGTGTTTGGAACCGGCCACCGGACCCCCACCTGGCTTAGCCACCAGAAGGTGCACCACTAAGCACCTGAGACTTCCCCGGAGTGGGCACTCCCCCCACTGGGGAGGACGGCACGTTGTCTTCCCCTTCAAAGTGACCACCGCTTCCGCGGCCTCATGGCCAACTTGGAGACACGCTGCCGGAGCCTGACCAGCTGGTCCTCAGACAGGGCGGGTGTGCCCCATCGCCAGGTCTATCCTTAAAGCTTTCGCAGCAAAGTTTAAGACTTTGAGACCCTGGGAGGGAACTTGGAGGCCACTGAGACTGATCTCTTCATTTTACACATGAGGAAACTGAGGCCCTAAGGAGTGACAGCTCCTGGGCTCCTTCTGGGGGGCCACAGAGCACATCCCTCAGACTGGAGCTGGAAGAGACCCGAGAGGCCAACCCCCCATTTTACAGATGAGGAGAACGAGGCAAGGAGAAGTTAGGTTGCGTGCCCAAGGCAGTCGGGTGTCACGAACCCAGGCGCTCTCACTCCACGGCAGGGGCCCTTTCTCCTGTGCCATGACCATCACTGTTCTTGACTTTCCTACGGGAGACGCTCGACGTCCACTCATCAGCAGCTACTTTCTTTGCTCCCTCGTCAGGGCTTGGGGTCCCCCCCTCCAAGTCTGGGTCACCCTCCCCCTCTCGGGACACTTCCCATCACTCCAATGCCCTCTCCTCCTGGAGAAGCCTTCCCGGGCTGAGGGGCGCATTGTCACGCCCACACAACTGGCCATCTCGTCGCCTGCCAGGGGAGGCATGAGACGGGGAGAAGACACAGGGCCTGTCTGATGTGGTCTCCGAGGGCCTGCTTCTTTGGTCTTCCATGGCCAAGCATCCCAGGATCAGCACAGGGTCCGTGCCTGACCCACCCAGCCCTGCCTGAGCAATCAGTGAGATGCCGTGGTGTAGAGGAGAGAGCCCCGCTTCTCCTTCCTCATTCTTCCTGACTTCAGACCCAGGGTACTGGATTGAAATCCCACCTCAGACCTTTATAAGGCGTGTGTCCTTGGCCAAGTCACTCAACGGTTCTGGGCCTCAGTTTCCTCATCTGCAAAATGAGAGGACTGAACCCGATGAGGTCTGTGATCCTTTGACCCAGGGCTGAGGTCATCCGGTCCAAGCCTCGGGGAAAGGGCAGACGTAGCTTCGTGTGTCGGGCCTGCCTCTGGCCCCTCCAAGTCCCTTACGAGGAGATAAGATGGGCCCTGCCCCCTTCGCCTTCTGTTTGGTGGTAGAGGTAGGCCTCGGAGAGCCCGGCTCACAACTTCCCTCCCCTAATCAGAGGCAGGCGGAGGCCTGGGGACCTGGAGCCAGAGAACACGGAGACAAGCGAGAGAACAGACGGGGGATGGCCGAGCCTTTAGGAGAGGAGGCCGCACTCAGCGCCCGAGACAGCTCAGACATTCACTAGCTGAGCCCCCCTCCCAAGGGGTAATGGGTGCAGAGCGCTTTTCAAACCTCGCAGCCACAGAAATGTCAGGGGTGACTCCCACCATCACCAAGCACCTTTGGCCTTTGCTGCTTTCCAGTCTGGTCAAAACAGCTTGTTCTCACACACATACCACACTGCATCTCCTCCCTCTATACTTTTATCCAGGCTGTGCCCCATGCTTGGAATGCACTCTCTTTTCACTACCACCTCTGAGAAGCACTTTGGAGCTTAACACAAGTGCCACCTCCTACAGGAAGCCCTCCCCAGTGGCGACAAGCGCATCCCTGCTCTCCAGTTACACATACACACACACCCCTATACAACACAGGTACACACATGTAAATACATACACACACACAGTCTGCCTCTATAGAATGTAAGCTCCACGGAGGCAGGGGCGGTTTTATTTCTCTCTGTACCTGTGGTGCCTAGCACACTGCCTGGCTTAGAGCAGGAGCCCAGGAAGTGCTGGTTGACTGATCTGTGAGCCCTGAATAAAGAACAGAAGGCTAGCCTCCTACAGTGAGTCTTGGAGCAGGGGAACTCATCCTTTGTTGAGTCAGTCCTCACTGTGTCTGGGGAAAGAGACCGAAAGAAGTCAAAGAAAGCGACTTGAGTGCTGGAAGGAAGGAAGGGAGGGAGGGAAAGAGGAAGGAAAGAAAGATTTATTAAGTGCCAAGCACTTCACAACTATTACTTCATTTGATCCTCACAACCACCTTGGGAGGACGGTGCTATTATAACCCCCATTTTACATGTGAGGAAACTGAGGCAGATAAAGGTTAAGTGACTTGCCTAGGGTCACATAATTAGTAAGAATCTGAGGAGGAATTTGAACTCAGGTCTTCCAGAGTCCAGCTCCAACCTTCATCCACTGAGCTCCACAGCTGCCTGACCCCAGAACAAGGGGACACAGAGATCTTTACAGGATATTCTGACTGCCCTGAAAAATGCCCCCAGATTGGCTCATAGAATCACAGGACAGGAGCTGGCAGGGACCTCAGAGGTTAGCTGAAAGCCCAAATCCATCATTTTACTGATGACACAACTGAGGCCTGGGGAAGGGGAGTGACCTCCTGGGCCAGAGGGAGAGTGTCAGACTCGGTTCGTCTGCCTCCAAAGCCTGTGCTTTCCACACCCAGTCAGCCCAGCCTCAGAGGGATGGTGAGGCAGCCAGGTCCCAGATATACAACCAGCTTTATGAGCGTGCACACACACGCAAACAGATCTCAGTGACAGCCCAGTGCAGGGACACAATCATTCCCTCTCACGTGTCCACATGCCCTGGAAAGATAGAAGACGAAGGCTCTCTCCTGATTCTCATCCTTAGTCTTCCTCCTCTCTTCCTCTCTCCTTTCCTTCTCTTCCTCCTCCTCCTCCTCCCTCCTCCTCCACCCTGAATCCAGGGAGGCTCCTCTGCCTCCCACCCAGAGGTGCTGGTGGGGGAGGGGAGGCACGGCCTCCCACCCCAGCTGGCCAGGTGTGGGGGCTGAGCCTGGATCCTCAGCCAGTCCACGCCCTGTCTCTCACAGCAGGGACTGGGGATGCAGGAGAAGCCAGCTTCCTCCAAATGCTGGAGTCTCCCTAGCCTTCTCTTCACCCGAGCACAGTCTGGAGAACTCAGGGATCCAGAGCTCTGCCCCAGCACCAGGAACTCTCTTTACTCCAGAGATGGCAGAGCTGGTGGGGGCTCTGAGGACAGACAGACAGAGGAATTGGGCTTCCTCAGCCCAGGAACGGAGGCTGAATGGGACTCCCCTGCAGCCTGCAGCTACACAAAGGGTCAAGGAGCAGACGGGGAGATCAGTTGATCCCCAGTCCCCCTCCCGTGTCTGGAACAATGGATACCAGAAGCCCTGAGAACTGGGGTCAGACAGAAGGAAGAACTTTATTCACCACGAGGAGGATGAGGGGATAATGGAACCGGGGGAGAGGGACCCACAGGTGGCGAGGGAGCCTCCTGTCCTGGAAGGTGAGCTCTCCAAGCTCCTCTGGGCCTGCTCCGAGAACCCAGGGCGGAGCCACCTCTGCTGTCCATGGTCCTACTGTCACCGACCTTGGCAGCGAACACAGCTGGGGGTGACCATACAAGGGCCTCCTCCTTCCTAGAATTGCAGATGTGGAGAGACCTCAGAGACCATCTAGCCCAGCTAATACCTGGAGGCGGCTACACGGCCTAATGGATAGAGTATCTTGACTTGGAATCACAAGATCTGGGTTCAAATCGTCCCTCAGCCACTCGCTGCAACCTCATCTTCTCAGCCCCGGCTTCCTCACCTGTAAACCAGGTTACATTAGCACCTGCCTCCTAAGCAGGGGCTCCCTATTGTGAGGATGAAGTCAGATAGCACAAGCAAAGCAGTCTGCAAACCCTAAAGCCCCATATGAAAGCTATGAAAGCTAGCTACTTTATTGTTAAGAAGATGGAGATAAAGGTGATGGGGGAGGAGCAGGGGGAGGGGGAGGGGGAGGAGGTGGAGGCGGAGGCCCGGCCCTTGGCAGCATTCCCATTCCAGGACCACTTTTCCCCATGTGCATTTCCCCCTCATCCCTGTCCCCACTCGCCTCTGGGGCCAGACTGACTGTCCCGCGTCTCTCCAACGCCAGCCCTCCGAGGCCTGCTGAGCTGACAGCCATCCCGCGTTCCCCTCCCCCCCCCAGGCGTTTCTTCTTTGGGCCGCCTTCACCTGTCCGCCCGCCCGCCTGGAGGCCTCTCCCCATCTCAGCCTGCTCTCTTCCCCGCTCCTCACCCTCAGCTCCCCTTCCTCCTTTCCCTTCCTCCTTCTCCTCCCCCTCCCCCTTCACCTTTATCTCCACATTCTTGACAATAATAATAGTTAGCATTTAGCGACTTCACACCCCACACAACGTAGACTCAAGGGCCATCCTCCCTGCTCTTGCTATAATACAATTAATGTTCATAACTCACCTTTTAAGGGTGAACTACATTTGGTACAAGCGCTTTACTTAACACTGCCCCGTGAGGGAGTGCTGTGGACCCATTTCAGAGACAAGTAAACCGAGGAGCACGACATAGATTTTGAGCTGGCAGAGACTTCTGGGGTCACTGCATCCAACCCAATTTTTTTTCAGATGAGGAAACTGAGGCTTGCCCAGGGTCATGCTGGTATTAAGGGGCACAGCCGGCGATGTGAGCCCCCCACTGCCCACCACGTCAGGCTGCCTGGGCTTCACAGAGCTAAATGTCTGAGCTGGGATATGAAGCCCAAGAGCGCTCCCCACGGCTCCCACTGCTTCCTGGGGGGAGAGGAGCCCAAACCGTGCCAAGGTCTCCACCTGCTGCACTCCCAACCCTAAAGAAAGCCAACGGGAATGGGCTGTGGGGACACAGCCAGCAGGGAAATGATGGGATGCCAGGGGCCAGGCCCCTGGTCCTGAGGCGGAGTGTACCCAGTCGCCCCAAGGATGGGGGTGCAGTGGAAATGGGGAGCCCTGAACAGCCCAGCACCTCTCCATGAGGCCCAGGCCACAGAGGAGAGGGTGGGTGCAATGCCCCTACTGCTCCTCAGACCGAGACGGGCACTTGGCCAGCTAGGCCAAAGGTCTGCCCGTCCCCCTCCTCCAATCATTCCCTTTATGAGCTCAGAGGTGCCAGCTCTACTAGCTGTGAGACCCTGGACAAGTCACTTAACCTTGATCCACCTCAGTTTCCTCATCTGTGAAACGGGGATGGTAACCTTGGTCTCCCAGCCTCACAAGGCTGCCGTGAGCAAAGCTCCAGGCTTCTCGCTAAGGCTCAGAGTGAACTGTCCACAGCTATCTCGCTGAGCTCAGGATACCTCTATCTGCGAGGGAAGGGCTCCGGAGGCCTGCCCAAGGTCACAGAGTAAATATCCGGGGCGGCTCCGGATTCCAAATTCACTGCATCATCCTCAAGGCTGTGGAGATGTGAACTTTCCCAGCTGGCTCAGGGCATGGGGTCAAAGGGTCTCTGGGAGGAAACTGAGGCACAGGCTAGGTGAGGAGCCCCAGAGGGCTGGGCTTAGTCTAGAGGACCTGAGTTGGAATCCTACACTGTGTATAAACGTGCCCCGGAAAATCACTTTCACCACCTTGGGCTCGGTTTCCTTATCCGTGGCCTCGGAGGCCCCTCCGAGCTCCAACGCCAGGACCCCGGGGACCCTGGGCTCCCCCCCCCACCCCGCCACTGCTGCCTGCAGGAGGGAGAGGCCCAGGCCAGGGCTGGGCAGACTGTGGGCAGCCCCAGGTTAATAATTCCGTTAATGATTTCTGCTGCAGGTTTCTTATCAGCCGGCACAAAGTCCAAGGCAAAGCCAATCAGCGGTCAGCGCTAGACGGTTACCCAGCATGCTACGCTCCTGCTGTCTCCCCCACACGCATCCACACCCACCAGTGAAGCGAGGTCAGGGAGGTGGCCCCCACAGCAGCCATCCTGGGCCGGTCGTAATGAGGACAAAGAATGTCCATCAGAGCTGAAGAGGACTTGAGGGACCAGACATTCTAACCCTTCATTTTACGTGGGGAAACTGAGGCCCAGAGAAGGGCAGTCACTCGCCCGGGCTAATTACCACCAGATGTGGATGTAAACCCAGGCCTCCTGACTCCTGATCCATCCACCACCTACCATGTGACCTCCCCAGACGCGGGAGAATCCCCCTCAGGTCCCCACTCCCTAAGGTTATCTCCAGGCCGTCTGCCCTTCTGTCCTTCCATCCCTCCCTCTCCTGCCCTTACCTCTCTCCATCCCCCAACTTCCTCCAAGCCAGCCTCCATTTGGATCGCTGTGGCGGGACTGTCCAATCACTCCTACACCCTCTGCCCCCAGAACACCCTCCCCGATGCGTCGTAATCACGGCCCGCTCCTCCCCAAGCCCTCTGCCTTCGTCTTCCCCTCCAAAGGGGCACGAGGTCCTTCTCTTCTCGAGCCTTCGCTCTCCGCCTTCCTCCCTGACTCTTCCAGGGGCCCCCTCCTCCCACCCCAGACCATCTGCGCTTCTGTCCCAGGACGGACATTCACAGAAAAGGCTGAGGCCATCGGGGGACCAGTCCCTGCATTTTATAGCTTCACACTGGTCCCATCCTCATAGTCAGAGGAAGAGCATTAGGGGCACCCCAGGTGTCCTGACGGGAAGCCTCGGGCTCCTCCCAGCATCCCAGGGGTCTGCCCCCTCTCATTCTTCCCCTTCTTCTTTCTGCATTTCCTGCTTCCTCTCAGGTTCTGCCCCCCTCCCCTTGGGCCTTGGGCCTTGGGCCCCAGGCTCTGACTCTCAGCCCTGGCTGGTGAGAGGTCCCTCTTCTCTTCCCCACCCCTCCAATCTCCCTGCTACCACGCCACACCCAAGGCCTCGATATCATTCTCCCCCCGGCCCCAATCTAGGCTTCTCCCATTCTGAAGGACCCTCGCAAGGGTTCCCTGGTCCTGCCAGGACATGGAGGGGCATCTCAGGTGCCTGATACCACCAGCCCAAGAGAGGGATTAAGCAGATAGATGCAAGCCCCCCCTCCAGGCACCTGGGTTACCTGCGTGGAACCAAAGCATTCTGCCCCTTCTCGGGGATGTCTGCCTGCCGCCAGCCCCACAGCCCAGCTCCTCTGTGGCCACTGCCACGGGCTGGTCCTTCCAGCTGAGGGGGCTGGGGATTACCTGGGGCTGATCCTGGGGGGCTAGGCGGTACCAGGCTCTGGGAGGCTGCCACAAAGCTCCTTAGCTCCCCCCTCCCCAAGCCCCTGCCAGGTGGGGAGGCTGGAAGGAGCACTCACTAGGGAGATGAGGGACCTTGGTTTGAATCCTGACTGCCACCCACTACCTAAGTGACCTGAGGCAAATCATTTAACCACCCTGGGCCTCAGTTTTCTCATCTGTAAAACGAGAGAGTTGGACTAGATCTCTGGGGTCCCCAGGTCAATGACCCTAAGGAATGGAATAAGAGGGGACAAAGGCTCCCTCTCTTCCCCTGGACAGTAAGAGGAATGTGTATGCCTCGCACTGGCCCAAACTGGCCATGAGACTCAGATGGAACCAGTAAAACCAGAGTCGTGTCTCAGGTCGCCAAACCTAGAGGGGGCTAAAAACAGCTAGGTGGCGCTGTGACCCTGGATACAGGAGGACCTGAGTTCAAATCTAGCCTCAGACACTTCCTAGTTGTGTGACCCTGGGCAAGTCACTTCACCCTATCCGCCTCAGTTTCCTCATCTGTCAAATGAGCTGGAGGAGAATATGGCAAACCACCACCCCAGTATCTGCACCAAGAAAACCCCAGACGGGGTCGAGAAGAGTCAGACACCACCACCACCACCACCACCACCACCACCACACAAGACACCCCGCCCCCACGCTGGCTTGGGGGCACATCCCGGGCTACCTTCCCCAATACGGCTCTGCCCCTGCCCCCATCGTCCCTCCTGCCCTCCCTCCAGGAGGAAGAGGAGGATCCCAGAACGCAACAGCAGACCCAAGCCTGGCTCGGCTTGCGTGCCCTCGGACAAGTCCCTTTCCTTCTCTGGGCCTCAGCGTCCTCATCTGTAAAACACGGGGGCTGAACCGGGGGGCGTCCCAGGCCCCGCGCGGTTCTAGGTCTCAGATCCCATGATCCCAACCCAGCTTGGACATTCTAAGCGGCTTTGTTCCCCTCCCCCCAACACCTCCCCATCTCTGCCACCCTTTGGTGATAAGGCTGACTTGTGTTTCCACAGCACGATCCCCACACTGGCCCGGGAGGTGGCGAAGGCAGGGATGGGATCCACTGCACAGATGCGGAGACTGAGGCTGGGAGAGAGGGCGCCTGGGCTGGCGCGCACACCCGTGCACGCGCACGCACACACGACTCTGCACCAAAGGCCCCCCTGCACGCACACACACACACACACCGGTTCCCGCGCCCCCTGCACGTTCACCCCGAAGCCTCGGCCCCACACAAAGGGAGGAGCAGGGCCGTCGGCGCCCCTCCCCCAGGCTCGGCCCCCTCTCCCCACAAGCATTCTTGAGCGCCTCTTATCTCCCGGGACGAGGGCCGCATGGCTGAGCCATGGCGTCAGCACGGCCGCCCCCCGCCCCCACCCCCCAGCCTGCCAAGGCGGAAGGTTGGGGTTTCTGGAGCAGAGGGGGTCAGGCGGAGCCCTCCTCTACCAAAGACAGACCTCTGGGCCCCCGGAACCAGGAGCCCCCCCAAATGAGGAGAAGCCCACCGGGCTCTCACCTGCCCTCCCTGGTCACCCTCGAGAACAGGGGGGGAATGGCTGGCTTTGCCTTCCCAAATAACGGGGCGTCTCCCCGGGGGGCAGTGACCACACTGGGGGCCCCGGGACACAGCCTCGGCTGGGAGGCTGGCAGGGCTCTCCCTCCCTCCGGCCCAGATGTCCTGCGAGAGTGGACATCCTGTCCCCAGCCTCTGGACGGTGCCGGGAGCAAGGGGGGGGGCAGCACCCCTCTGCCAGAGCCCGCCCGCTGCCTGCGGGGCGGCTCCTCCTTCGGGGAATGCCCCCTGGCCACAGCGGGCCCCCTGGAACGAGGGGGAGCCACCCACCGCCACAGTGCAGAGGGCGGGCTCCCCCAAAGGCCCCTGAGGGAGCAGGGGGGCACGGGCTTCTCGCTCAGATTCCGGGCTCCGGGTGCGGCCTTGATGGGGGGCTCCCTGCATCAGTTTGTACCCCCCACACCGGGGGGCAAGCGGCGGGCCCTCTCCTCGCACAGACCCGAGGGCACAGTGGGCCAAGCTGAGCTGGGAAGACTGGGGGTGGGGGCTGCAGGGGAGGAGCCCCCCGCCCCATTTCACTGCGAGATGAGAAGGAAACCCCACGTCTCGACTAGGAGAGGGCAGGGACGTCCTGACTCCCACTGCCAGGCTCTCAGCAGGTGGCGCGGGCCCCCCCCCCCGGGGCAGAGCACCCCGGGATGCGTGCCTGCGGCCACGGGGCCCCCGGGGCCCACCCGCAGCGCAGGGAGCCAGCGTCCTGAAGCCTGGGGTACAGCACCCCGTCCTGGGCGGGCACCGGAGGCAGGGAGGCTCAGCTCCACGGGGCTGCATGCCTGGGGGCCGGGGAGCCAGCAGGGGACACCCGAGGCCAAGGGAACGGCGCGGAAGGGGAGAGGCAGCGTGGGAGGGGGTCGGCGGAGGTCCCGCCGCTCTCACCTTCGAAGAACCGCTGCAGCGCCTCCGTCTCGTCCACTACCTCCATGTCTGCCCGGGCCCGGCTCCGGCCGCTACAGTCCGGCCCGGCGGGGCCGCATCCCCGGCGCCGTGCGGCCGGGCAGCAGCGGCAGCCGCAGGTCCAGGTCCCGGCCCCCCGCCGCGCCGCGCCGCGCCGCGCTGCGCTCTCCGCGCTCGCTGCGCCCTGTGCGCTCCCCGGGCCCCCAGTCGCTGCGCGCTGCGCCCGCCCCGGCCCCCGCCCCGCGGGCCCGCCCCCTGGCGGCCACGCCCCGCGCTGCGTCCCGGGGGGCAGCCCACCCCCACCGAGCACCGGCCCGCGGAGCGAGCCCCGAGGCGGACCCTCCCGCACCCCAGGCGTTCGGACAGGACCCACTCTAAGGACCCTTCCAGCGCCTTTATAGATTTTTAAGGGATTTGCCCCTCCCCCTTTTACAGATGAGGAAACTGAGGCCCGGTGCCAGGTCCAGCCTTTATGGGGAGGCTGCTTAGCTAGGCGGACACAGAACTGGATGCTGAGTTCAGATCGTGCCTGGGACGCTCACTCCGCGACCCTTTTCTCATCCTCAGTTTCCTCGTGTCTAAAGTGGGAATGATAATGATGCCCCTACCTCCCTGCATTGTTAGTGGGGTCAAGTGAGATTCTATGTCAAGGGCCCCCTTCAAAGCGCTCCATCCATCAAGGCCCCCTGCCTCCCCTATCCTCAGTTTCCTCTTCTGTAGAATGAGGGTGGGGGGAGGCTGGACCAGATGCCTTGCTTTGTCCTCTCTGCTTCTTTGGGAGCAGGACAGGGACGCTCCGTACCCTTGTGCCGGCTCATCCGGGGTCTCCAGAGCGCTGGAATCGTGACCACAACCACCTTTCTCAACATCGTGAGTGGGCCTGGCCCACAGGACAGAGCCCAGGAGCCTCTGACTCGGAGAGCGTGTGGGTTGTTCTGTCTGGGCCACACCGACCCAGAAGGGGCTTGACACGTGGTCCATGATTTAGTGGAGGTGGAGAACCTGCCTCCGGAGGCTGGACAAGTCTCCGGCTATGTACCTCAAAAAATGAGACGCTTGGCTGGAAGACCAGAGGTCCCTGCCCGTGTTACAGATGGGGAACTCTTGAGCCAAAGTGACTCGCCCAAGGTCACGGAGCCAGCGAGGGGCAGAGCTGAGAGAGGATGGTATCTCCGGGAGCCCGGGGCCCAATCTCACCCACCCCGGAACCCCGGGTGGGTTTGTGGGGACCAGGCCAGTCCAGATGTGGGCAGGGGAGGGTCAATGCCGAGCCGGGCCGGGCTGGGGTGGGGGAGGGGGTGCCGCACTGGGCCTCATTCTCCCAACGCAGGGCCGGCTCACAATGAGGTTTTGTCTGCCCCAGGCCTGCCCAGCGGCCCTCTTCTCTTACATATAGAATCGGATCTTGCTGGAAGCCCCAGCTGTGCGCTGACCAATTCTTCTCTGGGGGAGGGAGCAGGGGATAGGGTGGAGGGAGGGGGAGGGCGCACTAAGAGGCCTATTCTTTGTGGGCTGAAAAGCCCAGGAGGTCTCTCTCTTCCTCTGCTGAGACCCTGAGGAACACAATTGTTATCTCTGCTGCTGCCCTCCCTGCACCCCTTCCCTCAGGCCAGCCCCACAGCCAGACCAGGCGGCCACCCCTTGGGGCCAGGAAGGGTCCACGGCCCCCAAACATCTCCCCTGCCAAGCCTAGGATCGAGCTGTCAGGGACCTGTTTCTTTGGGGAAAGCATTGCCTCTCTCAGAAGAGGCAGGTTCATGTCATTGAAAGAGATCTAAGCGGAAGAGCTAGATTTGAATACAGGATCTCAGCCGGCAGGCTGTGTGTGACCACAAACCAATCATCCACTGAAGCCCAGAGCCCCGTTCTTCAAGGCATTAAAAGAAAAGCACAGGAAGCTAATTATGAGGAGACAGACCCTTCCAAGTCCCCAGGCCCAGGTTAAAGAGCCCTTGGAGAGGGAGTCTTTATTAAAATGCAAAACGTCCCAGGACAGGAGCACATGGAATCGCTGATGGGATCCTGGAAATCCAGGTTATCTGGTGCTTCCCAGAATGAAGAGGATGGGCAGGGGATGGGGGAAGGGGGGAAGGGAGGGAAATTCAATTACAGAATTGAGCCAGAAGGGATGTTTTTGTGCTAATGAGGAAACTGAGGCCCAGAGGGGAGAGAGGTATGCCACTCAGGCCAATGGGGTGATGGACCCAGCCCTGAGAGAGGGTCCCAGACCAGTGCCCAGGTTTTTGCTGGCAGACGCTAACACCTCCCTCTGGGACCGGGCTGGGCTCTCTGCAGGGGGCTCTCATCCCTGTTGGCCATTGACCCCGTGTCTGATGCCTTCTCAGGCTCAGGATGGACGGGGAGATTCAGGGTCTCGCCTTGAGAGACAGGCAGTGGCAAGTACCAGAGCCTTAGGTCCCACTGCTCTCCCCCTCTGATGGCCTGTCTCTTCACGGTCACCTCCCCAGAGCAGCACAGAGACACCATCTCAAAGTCCAAAGCCCGGGTTTGGGGCCCTGCGGCACTTTATAGGATGTCTCGAAGCCTCCTCCAGCTGAAAGAGCCCCTGAGCAGGTGTCAGAAGACCTGGGCTTTGGGCCCTGCTGTTAACTTGACTTCAGACTCATGACTGCACCTTAGTTTCTCTTTTGTTTAAAAGAAGAAAAAATCGAAAGCATCAAACTAGCTGATATCTGAGGTCCTTTCCAATTCCACATTCTATCTTTTATAAATTCTGAGAACTTAACTCTTAACCCCAACTCCGCCCTGGTCTTGGGCTGTGTACCCTTTTGGGAGGAAAAGAGGGAAAGAAGGAAGCAAGGAAGGGAAGGAAGGAAGGAGGGAGGGAAGGAAAGGGGGAGGGAAGGAGGAAGGAGGGAAGGAGAAAGGAGGGAAAGAAGGAAGGAAGGAGGGAAGGAAGGTAGGAAGGAAGGAAGGAAGGAAGGAAATACTTATTAAGGACTTGCTATGTGCCAAGCACTTTATAAATCTTATCTCATTCAATCCTTATAAAACCCTAGGAGGTAGAGTACTATTATGATCTCTATTTCACACAGGAGGAAAGGGAGGCAAGCAGAGGTTTGCAAGCAGAGGACCAGCCCAAGGTGATACAGCTAGTAAGTATCTGAGGCTGGATTTGAACTCAGGGCTTTATCTACTGCACCACCTTGCTGCCTTTGGCTGGGATGGGTTCAAGATATGGGGATCAGAAGGTGGGTTCTCTGTCATTGGGTTTGAGTGAGAGTTGATGCAAAAGGCCCAGGGCTTGGAGGGGGGAGAGATTCTGGGTAGAAGAAAGCATGTAAGTGTATCTGTGTACAAGTAGGAGTTTACGTTGGAGTTGGGGGGTGGGTGGGGCACTGTCTGCCCCAGTGGGGAAGGATCTGACCCTCCCTCTCACTCCCAGGGCTCCGATATCAAGATCTGGTCAGCACCCATGGTACTCTTGGAACACACTAAGAAGACCCACAAACTAGTACAGTGCCATCTTGGGCTCCCCCCAAAAGCCCTTCCTAACCCCTTTCTTCATTGGGCGGTGGCCAGAGGGGCCACCTTGGCACATAGTCCAAAGCTGCCTGGCTCGGGGTCAGAGAACTTGGGTTCAGACCCAGCCCTTGAGGTTTAAGACCTCTGGGATCTGGGGCCGATCACTTCACCTCCTTCCCCCTCCATTGCGTCCTCGGTAAAAAATGGGAGAAAACAAGGGGGCTGGACTAGATGAGCTCTGAGCTACCCTCTCTATCCCATGCATCTTCCATTTAAAGTGTCTCTCTTATGTGTACATCACGATTGACATATTGATTCTCCCCTGAGGGCAGGAATCGTTCATTCTCTCCCTGGCCCTTAGCCTAGTGCCTGACACACAGCAAGCGCTTAATAAATGCTTACTGAAGGGGCAACTAGGTGGCGTAGCAGTCCCGTCTCAGCCAGAAAATCTAGAGGGGGCTAAAAACAGCTAGGTGGCGCAGTGGCCCTGGATTCAGGAGGACCTGAGTTCAAATCCGGCCTCAGACACATAACACTTACTAGCTGTGTGACCCTGGGCAAGTCACTTAACCCCATTGCCTAGTCAAATAAATAAATGCTTATTGACTGGGTGATTGGCTAAACCACTCCTTTCTGATGTTGAGTTGGTGAAATGGGACTGACATGGGGTGCAGCCCCCAGTGGGATCGAAATCAGACAGTAGCTTGAAGGGAGCAGGGTGGGGAAGGGGCTTGGTTTTGGGGACCATCTCTAATTCTCTGATCTAGATGTCCATTGCACAGCCCCCTTCAACGGAGGCATCTCCCCTTCTGACTAATTTGCTGTGACTTTGGGAGAGTTGCCTGCTTTCTGGGCCTTGGTTTCTTCATGTGTAAAATGGGGGGCCGGGAGCCTCTAGGATCTAAATGACCCCTAAGGTCTCTTGCAGCTCTGACAGCCTGTGGTTCTCACTGGATGTGTCAGTTCTTGGAAGAAGGGGCCCTGGGGCACGGAGACCCCATGCTATGGTCTGGCCAATCCAAAGGGAGTGCCAATGCTGCTCTCTGCAGCCGTGACCACTCCCTGAAGGGCCTAGCAGCGCCACCTGCTGTCGGAAAGGAAACCATCTTCCCACTCTGGATTCCCAGATTCATTGCACCATAAATGGAGAACAGGGAGGGACGGAAAACCCAACCCCCTCATTTTACAGGAGGAAACTGAGGCCCAGAATTTAAGTGATTTGTTCAAGGTCACCTAGAAGTGACCCAGTTGGGCGCTCCCTGCCACCCTCCCCTACTTTGTGGATGTGGGAATTGAAGCCAATGGAAGGGGAGCCGCTCACCTAGGCACCTAAGTTCACAAATATGGCAGCCTGACTGGGCCTGGCACTCTTGACAGCTTTGTTTTCGTAATGGTGGGGGCTGAAAAGTTAGTTGTTAGGAGGGATTGGAGAATGTTAAAGCTGAAGGCGGCCTTACAAATCACCTAGTTCACCCTACCCACCATTACAGAAAAGGAAACTGAGGCCCAGATAAAGGGCCTCTCCCCCCTGGGTTTTCATGATAGTTCCATCACAGTCCTCTTCTTACCCTTTAGTAAGCTGATCCTTCTGTCTCTCTTGTAAGATCATCACACACATCCCACCTTCCATCTCAGGTGTATCTACCCTAGAGCTCTGTCCTGGGCCTGTCTCTCTCCCTCCTCCTTCTCTCTCTCTCTCTATCTCTTTCTCGCCGTCTGTCTCTCTCTCTGTTTCTCTCTCTGTCTCTATTTCTCTTTCTCTCTCTCTCCCTCTTTTCTCTCATTATTTTCCATGGGTTCAACTATCATTTCTCCACTGGTTTTCTCTCTCTCCTGAACTCCTCTCTCTCCTGAGCTCTAGTCCCACATCTCCAACTGCCTGCTTGACATCCGCACCTCATGGTCCCACAGGCATCTCCAACTCAACATGTCCGAACAGAACTCTTTACCTTTTGCCCAGAAGTCCCTCCCTCCCTGATTCCCTGATTCTGACCAGGAGGCCGCCATTTTGCAGTCAGCCAGGTTTACGCCCAGGAGCTCTCATCAACTCTTCACTCTCACTCATCGTCATCCAACCAGTTGCCAAGCTTTGCTGGTCCTCCTCCTCAATGTGTCTCAAACTTGGCCCCTTCTTTCTGCTCACACCATACCCGCTCCAGTCCAGGCGGCTCATCCCCACTCTCCCAGGCTACTCCAACAGCCTAACTGGTCTCCCAGCCTCTAGACTCTCATTCTTCACTTACTGCCAAACTGATATTCAGAGAGCACAAGCACAACCATGTCATATCCTTGCTCAGAAAAGCTCTGGTAGTTTTCCTTAGGGTTTAGGATGAAATGTAGAGTTCTCTGGAATGTAAAGCCCTTGAGATCTGGCTCGCTTATCTTTCCAGCCTGACTATCCAGCCCTCCCCTCATACACATTATGGTTGAACCAAATTGGCCTAATTGATATTCCCCATACACAAAATTCATCTCCCACCTCTGTACCTTTGCAATGGGCTATCCCCCATGCCTGCAGTGCTATCCTATCTCACCTTCACCTCTTGGAATCCCTCGTTCCCTTCAAAGCTCAGTCCAAAGGCCACCTCCCTCAAGATGCCTTTCTCAGTGTCCCTTTTTTCCTTCACCCCATCATTACACACACACACACACACACACACACACACATTTTCCGACATTTACATAGCTGTGAATTTGGAGCCCCAACCCCTAGTACAGAGGAAGGGAGGGGGAATAAGCATTTAAATAGTACCTACCATGAGCCAGGCATTGTACTAAGCATTTTTAGAAATATCTCATTTGACCCTCACAACCCTGGGAGGTGGGTGATATTATAATCCCCATTTACAGTTGAAGAAACGGAGGCAAACTAGTTATGTGACTTGCCCAGGGTCACACAGCTAGCAAGTGTCTCAGGCTGGATTTGAGCTCAGGGCTTCCTGACTCCAGGTCCAACATTCTATCCATTGTGCCTTGCGCATAGTAGACACTTTAATAAATGCTAGTTGATTGACACCCAAGGTTCTAGTATCAGATCTAGAGCTAACCTAAGCAGTTCAGCCTCATCTCACATTTAAGCAAACTAAGGCCCAGGGAAGTTAAATGACTTGTCTAAGGTCATACAGGTAGTAAGCATCAGACAGAATCTGGCCCCAGATCCTCTGCTGCTTTAGAGTTAAAATGCTTTCCGTTGTACTATACCATTACACTGGAATATGTAGCCAAACTAGTACTTCTACCCGCGTCTTCTGACTGCAAATCCTGTGCTTACCCTACCAAGGTAGGCTATCTGCATGGAGGGTATGTCAGGTGCTCCCAGGTTAGGGCACTGCCCTGGCCTAAAGTCCTGAGCTCTTCCCACCCTCGGACTGGAGGAAGAGGGAAAGGAAACTCCCTTCGTTTGCCTCTTTTCCAGATCGAGGTCTTCAGTGAGAATCACAATGTACTTTCCCCCCCTGATATTTTGAAAACTATTTCCTGATCCCTCTTACTAGTTTCTATAGGGATGGGAAAGAAATCACAGAATCTAAAGGCTGGATGGGGCTTTGAAACAGTCCTTCCTCATCTAACCCACCCTGAAGTGTAACTCTAACTCCCAGTGATATTTTAGGGCCTTAAGAGATAAAGGCTTCACTCCAGTCCAAACTCACAGAATCACAGGAATTCAGAACTAAAGGGAATCTTGGGAGTTATGTGCTCTCCTCTTCTGCTGCCTCATTTTCTTGCTTATCCAGGACACCGATGGGTCCAGGAGTGTTACCTTTCTCTCTCTAGCCTTCTTTGGGCTTGTTGCTTCTTCCACTACTTTCCCCAACGCCCCCCCCCATCCCCATCTAAAATAAACTCCTTTGTGGGACACTGAAAGCTCTTTAGAACTAGGCTCCTTTCTAACTTCTAGGCTTCTCACACTTCATTCCCCTCCAAGTATTCTGTGATCTAACGATGCTGACCCACCTGCCTACAGTTCCTTGAACATAGCACGTGCCATCTCCCGTCTTCATGCTTTTGTACCCCATCCCCCATGCTTGGGGAGCTCTTCCCTCTTGCTCTGCTCTTAGTACCCCTGCATTTCTTGACTTGGCTCAAACACCACCTTCCACAGGAGGCCTGCGTTTCTCATCTCACCCTCCACCTACGCTATCCGTATCACATACGGACCTAATTGTCTGCATGTTATCTCCCCCATTAGAACATAAGCTCTTTGTGGGGGCTGTCTTTCACTTTCTCTGTATTCTTCAGTGCTTAACACAGGACCTGGCACATAATAATGATATTTATAAAGTGCTTCCAAGTTTGCAAAGCACTTTACAAATATTCTAACATTTGATCATTTGAACTCTGGAAAGCTGCTGTTGCTGTTCAGTCGTGTCTGATTCTTCGTGATTCCATTTGGGGTTTCCTTGGCAAAGCTACTGAAACGTTTGCCATTTGCTTCTCCAGCTCACTTTACAGATGAGGAAACTGAGGCAAACTGATAAGGAGACTGGAGAGAGCTTCAGTGACTAGCTCTGGGTCAAAGAGCTAATAAGTGTCTGAGGCGCTGCCTGACTCCGGATCCAGCACTCTGTCCACTCACTGTCCCAGCCAGCAGTCGGAACAAAGGCTTAATAAACGCTTGTTGACCCACAGACCTTGGGAAAGGCCAGTCTGCTGAAATGAGCATTGAATGCAAGCTCTTTGAGGTGGGAATGACTTCATCTTTGTCTTTGAATCCCAGACCCCGGAACAGTGCCCGACACCGAATAAAAAGCTGGTGATTGACCGGCAAGTGTCCCCCACCTGTCCCCAGGGCCTGCTGGGCAAAGTCACTCACACCAAGCCTGCTTCTACAACCAGTTTATACACAGCTCTATACAATATACAGAAACCTCTATATACAGATAGATTTATAGAATAAGCTATATTAATTTGTCTCTCCTTTTTTACAGCAATATTAGTTTGGATCTTTCATACATTAGGTACAAAAAAGTCAGGTGGGAATGGCACGTAGGGCACGTGACCGTCTGTGGGGGCCAGAGGCGGGGCAGGGAGAGGGCGATGGGGATGGGGAGGGCCTGGTTGCTTCCTTGGTGATTGCATATGGAGGTTCTCTTGGCCCCTGGACAGTGAAGCAGCTCGGGGCCACTGAAGGCAGGGATGTGAGAGCAAAGTGGAGTGGGAGCTGCGCCAGAGGTGGGGGTTGAAGGGTGGAGGTGGGAGGCGGCTGCTCCTGGCTCCCTGCTGGCCCAGGGGAAAATGGAGTGACCCCTGACACCCCGAGGTTCTTTTCTACTCGAGGCAGAGCCTAGCAGTTTTAGAGGGGTGAACACCTCTTGGGACCATTTGGGAGAGAACCTGCCCCTCCCCAGTGTAGAGGGGCCTTGGGACCCCGGACCAGCCAATCTATGACACTGTGGCTACAGCCTTCACGGCGGGGGGGGAGAGGAAAGGGGCATGTCGGGGGAGCCTGGGGTTCTGGAGCACCCAGCCAGCTCTGCCTCTGGGGCAGAAGTTTGGCAGGCGGAGGCTAGGGGGCGAGGGAAGGCAACCCTGCGGACAGCCTACAGACACTACACCCTCAGACACAAGCTTACGTTGGGAGCGGAACCTTAACCTCCCCATCCTCGCCCTTCCACGCTGGAGAGTGGCCCATGCCCACGGTGAGTCGGCCCCGTGGGAGCCTAGAGTGAGACCCCAGGAGCAGAGCGGAGCAGGCGGCCCCGGGGGAAGGAGGGCTACAGGTGGGGCCGGTGATGCAGACGGGGGAGGTGGTGACAGAGCGCGATTCCCTGGCGTCATCCCTCTTACTGTGAGGTGGGACTGATGCCCATCGGGGCTTTTTCCAGCCTATGTCGTCCACTGCCTAGGTGAATCATGGGACGTTCCCTTCCTTTCAAAGTGCCCAGGATGGAATCCCAGCAGGTGTGGGGCCAGGCAAGGAGGGCAAAGGAAAGAAGGGCCCCTCCCGAGGGGCGACCATCGCTCACTGGCATTCTGATGCCATCTATGGGAAGAGGTCAGGCATCCGAACCAGCCCCAAAAAGAAGCTCCAGGGAACATAACCGAGGCAGAATCGGGAAGGGAGATGTGGAGACAGTGGAAATACTCGACCAAGCCTGGGCAGGCTGGTGAGGCGTCTAAGCAGATAACTTCCATGATGGTAATCCCCAGGGGGAGGGGGACTGGGGTGACAGCAGGAAGAACGCAAAAGGTCCAGGATGTGGGGGGAGAAAGGCAGGGGTGCTGCCATTTCCTTGGACCCCGTGGGGAGAAGCTGGCACACACACAACTCGCCGGGCCCTATCAGCTCACCTTGCGCTAATCCCGAGGGCTCCGGTAAGGGCCAGTGGTGTCAAAGTGGCTGGCTCCCTCACCCTTCCTTCAGCAAGGAAAATGCTGACTGTTGAAAACACTTCGAGCCACCGGGCTTACCCCTGGCCTTGTCCCCTGGGGGTGGGGGGTGGAGGGAGGAGGCTCAGTCTCTGATGGGCACCTCTGTGGGTATGGCAGCATGTGGGAGGTCATAGAACCCTCTCCTTTTGGAGGGTCCTCAGACATCCCTTTCTAAGGCAGCCCAAGCAGGCCTTCATGCCTCCTTCTGCACAGGGCAATATTCCTAGGTTCAGCTGCTAATGGGGGCATGGGGCCAGCAGTGGGGACAGACAGAGGCCTCCTTCCTGGCAGGAGGTCCCTCTGCAAGGGACTGAGAAGGGAGATGCGTCCTAGGAGCGAGGTGGCCCAGCCACAGGGCAGGAAGGAGGTAGAGAAGGGTTTCGTTTCAAATACTGGCATCCAAGGTGTCTGGGGAAAAGGGAAGCAGGCAAGGACCCTTTCTCCAAAAGCGCCCTGAGCTCGGGGAATGCATGCAGGTGGCAGGAAGGCCTATGGACAACCCAGCAAGCAGCAGCCATGCCTGCTTTCCCTCCTCTCTGAAGCAGTACAGCTCACCATGCGGCTGGGGTTCAGCTGGGGGGTGTTGCAAAGGCTGGAGAAAGGGGTGGGGGTGTCACTGCTGCAGCAGGAACCAGCTTGCAGCCCCAGTGCCAGGGCCAGTAAGGCCTGCAAGGGAGAAGCCAAAGCTCCTTCGACCACCACCTGACGCTCCTGGTCTGTCCCCATTGCCTAGCTGCCCCCAGGACCTGCACCCACCTCCTTCAGAAAGCTCATCTCAAAGCCTCAGGCCAGGCTGCTGTCTACACTTGCAGGATCTGAGAAGCCTTCAGTGGGGGACAGGGTGAGTGCAACTAAACGGGGGGGTGGGGAGTCCTAGGGCCTGAGAAGCAAACTGGGCCCAAAAGGCTCCTTCCTCTGAGAAGCTCTGGGGAGGGGAGCCAGGATGGACCTGAAAAGTCCCCTCAGGAGGCCCTGGGCCAGGCCCACCCTCGGGAGTACCCAGCCTGTGGGGAAGGCAGCTGCCTCAGAGCAGAGGAGGCTAGGCCCGCCATAGCAGAAACATCTCGGACTGAGCCTGTCGGCTTCTGTAAACATACACAGTTAGTGTCTGCTGACTGTGACCTTAGACTGGGGACCCAGCGACACGGCTGGGGAGGCAGCTGGAGGCAAGTCCTGCTGACGTGCCAAGGCCAGGTGTGGGGCTTTGGGGCCCAGGGATGAGGTGGAAGAGAGTCAGGGAAATAAACTGCTACCACACCCCTCCCTCTTCCTAATGCCCGGTCTCTGGGCACCAAGAGGGGAGGGCAGTGCCTGACCCTGGCTCCTTTACCTCTCCAGGGGAGAGCAGGGAGAAAGCTGGGGTGGTCTGGCGGGAGCGGGGGGCAGGGGCAGGGCCCAGATGAACGCAGGTGATGATTCCGAGAAGCCCTGGGAAGGCTGTTCCTGGATGTGGCGAGGGGGAGGGTGGGAGGCCAAGCGCTGCCCGGTCCCTTCCTGGCCCCTTCCCAGACCGTAGCGGCTTTGGTGAACCCTGGACTGCTCACCTCCCACCCCAGCTCACGGTGGACCCCAGGAGCCTGCACTGACTGGGGCTGAGGTAGGGAAACGGACCCTGTAATTCCACTCTCCTCTGCTGGCAGCTCGGCCCGAGGACTCCAACTGCCCCTCAGGTGACGCTTCCAGCCGTTGCCAGCGGGCAGGCAGGGGACGACGACCCCAGGCCTGGGTCTGCTGCATGCTCCGTGTGGTGGGTCCGAGCTCCCCCCACCCCCAGAACTAGAGGGCCGAGATCATGAGGTCCTCCTGCTTGGAGGGGCTGGCCGCGTGGCCAGCGGGAGAAGTCCGGATCTTGTCCGCGGCCAGGCACTCCTGACTGCTTAGGCCAGTGGGGGTCAAGTCCATGAGCTCTCCCGAGGAGCTGAGGGGGAAGGAGGGCGACACCGAGATGCCGGACGAGGGGTCGGTGGAGCCAGCAAAGAGCCGCGGGGGCTTGGGCACCAGGTTCGGCTCATACTGGGCCCGCAGCAGGATTTCCTGCTCGCTCACCGACTTGGGCAGCGCGCCGTAGTCGCCGCCGGGGCTCTCGGACAGCATCATGCAGTAGAGGTCCTGGAAGGAGCTGCTCTTGCTGTCCAGGTTGAAGAGACTGTCGATGAACTCGGCAAACTCCAGGACCTGGGGGCTCGGCGAATCCCCCAGGCGCCCATTTTGCAGGGTCAGCTCCCCCCTGGCCGGGGCAGGGGAAGAGCCACCCTCCTCCCCGCTGGAGCGTGGCTGCGGGCTCTCCCCGCCGCTGCCCCCGCCAAGCCCGGCCTCCAGCGGCTGCGTGTCCTGCGAGTGTTTGGACAGGCTGTCGGCGGCCAGGAGTTCTGTCCTTGAGCTGAGGGAAGGGTTCTCCTCGGGGATGGCCGGGTCGATGTAGAAGCAGTGGCCCTCGTCCCTCTCCATGACCGCGTGAAGACTCGGGGAGCCCCGGATGCTGCGGAAACCGGAGGAGCGGCGAGAGTCGAAGCTGTAGATGGACTCATTGTCCGACAGGCTCTCCATGGTGGCCAGGGGGGCCCGCCGGGCCTGCAGCTCCACCGACAGGCGCTCCTGGGTGGTGAGCAGTAGCAGCTCCACCGGGTCCTTCCTTGTGGGGGACAAGGCCTTGGTCTCATAGAAACCCTCCAGGCTGATCTCAGACTGGGACTTGCTCCTGCCAGGTTGGGGGTGGAGCGGGGTGGGGGCAGGGAGGGCCAGTCGGTAGGAGGCTCCTGGGTGGCAGTGGGCTCTGCCCCTCAGGAGGGAGGAGGAGGGGCGGGGCTTAGAAGGGTGGGGTCTCAGCCCGTGGCCCCAGGCCAAGGCAGGCAGAGGACTCCCGCCAACTCTGGGGTCCGTCCTGTGGTCAGGGAGGGGCACCGGCCTGGGCCTGTTTGTAAGGGGGTATGCTCGCTCACTGGGTGAGTGCCTAATGGAGAAGGCGTCCCTTTACTGACTTCATCTTGGGATGTTAGATCGGAGGGAGCCAAGCCCCCGCCCCTCCGCCCCTCCGACCCCCTGTCCCCTAGCAGCCCAACCCTCCTAGAGAGTCAAAGTGGCACTTACTTGATGCTGCTGCTTCTGGGGGCAGCAGGCGGAGGCTCCAGGGAGTGGGGGCCGGAGGGCAGGGGCTGCTGCTGGAAGATGAGCTCTGGGGTCAGGTCCACCTCGGTGGGACTCACCATCACCTTGGCTGCGGAGAGCAGGGCCGTCTTACCCTTATTGTAGTTCTCCAGCACCTGCGGAGAAAGGCCAGGGTCAACAGTCAAGAAAGGCTCTGGACAGGCCACTGGAAAGTGGACCACAGGTTCATGGCTGAGCAGAACCTGTCTATGGGCAAGGCCCGAGGACCTGTAGTCTAGCCAACATGATGCAGCTAGGTGGCACTGCAATGGGTACAGTGCTGGGCCCGAGTTCAAATGCAGCCACAGACACGTACTAGCTGTCTGATCCCGGGCAAGTCCCTTAACCCGTAACCTCAGTTTCCTCATCTGTAAAATGAGCTGGAGAAGGAAACGGCAAACCAGGCCAGTATTTTTGGGTCATGAAGAGCTGGAAATGACTTAACAAGAATAATAAACAAAAGACTTGGAGTCAGCAGACACCTGGGCGCCAGTCCTGCCCCGGGCATTTACTAGCTGACTGACTACAGGCAGGACACTTTCCCTTTCTCAGCAAGAGTCTCCTTGTTTGTAAAACAGAGGTTGCAATGCCTGGCCTATTTGCCTCCCAGGTGGCCAGGGTCAAATGAGATGAAGCACTTTGCAGAGTCCCATCTAAATGTCAGTCACCAGTGTTAGCCTCCAACATCCCGACTGAGCCTCAGCTGCTCTTCCACCCAAGGCCTCCGACCTCAAGGCCTCTACTTGGTGTGGGCACGCCTGGACTTGAGCCGGGTCCTGCCAGGTGGCAAAGGCTCCAGATGCAGGCTCAGGGACAAAGAAGAGCTTGTGAGGAAAGCAGGAAGGCAATGGAGGGAGAGAACAGATGGAAATCCAGGGTCTGCTCATTACCTGAGGCACTTCCTTGTGCCTCAGTTTCTTCCTCTGCCGAATGAGGACGTTGCACGAGAGCAGAGGTCCTTCATCTTCTCAGTGTCATGGAACCCTTGGGCAGCCTGACAAATCCTATGGACCCCTTCTCAGAATGTTTTCAAGTGCACAGTACAGGATCTCAAAGGACACCAACCAAACAACACACGGGAAAAGTCGTCATTAAAGTTTATTAAGTAAAAAGAAGTTCTTCAGATTCACAACTCCCAGACTAGACAGTCTTTAAGGTCCTATGGCCAGCCTACCTGAGTGTAGAAAGCAGGAGGTTTTTAACCTCAAATCTGTGAACATTTTTGAATAAATATTCTGAGAACTGTATTTCATCATAATTGGTTTCCTTTGTAATCCAATCTTTTGTTTTATGCATTTAAAGTCATTATTTTAAGAAAGGGTCCATAAGCATCACCAGACTGCCGAAGGGGTCCTGGACTTACAAAAGGTTAAGAGCCCCAAGTATACTCACTGCCTGCTGGGCCTCCAGGACAATATATTTTTCAGTCACAGGCAACTCCCTAACTTGACCCAAGTCCTAGAGGAGCTGTGATCTGCATCAGTGGCAGACACCTGTACACCAGAAAAAGAATTGATTCTTGAAGTATCACCCCCTGGTGATGGTGGTGGTGTTTTCTTCATCACGATCTTCAAAAGAGGGGAGGCCATGATTTTTCCAAGTCATTCCAAACGGGGTCCAGAGGCTCAAGCTGCCGTCCCAACACTACTCTGTGGCGGGATCTCGGACAAGCTGCTTCCCTTCCCTGGGTCTCCCCATCAGTTGTAGGAGGGCATTTGGCTAGATCAGGGGTGGGGAATGTGAGGCTCCCTACCCCTGGGCTAGGTGATCGCTAAGGTCCCTTCCAGCCAGAGCTGGAACTATCAATGTTCACGTCTAGGGCAAAGTGTACAAATGGAATGAGCCTTCAAATAAACTTTTAAAGAGAAGTTCAGGTGGGGGGAGGGACCCCAGAGCCCCATGCCAGGGAGGCTGCTATGGAGGCTATGGAGCTCACGAAGGGGGTAGCTGTGGGGAGCTGGAGGGAAGGCAGGATATCAAGCCATTGATAGCTTTCCGTTTTAGCATTAGTCTTGCTAACATCCCCCATCTCTGCACCTTTGAACAGGCCATCCCTCGTGCCTGAAATGTACTTCCTCTTCACCTCTATTTTGTGGAGCTGTCTCCAACGCTCCCCTTAAAGAAGGTCCTTCCTACTCTCCCTAGCTGCTAGTATTGCATGCCCTGAAATGATATGTATTTTGTATTTATCAGGGTCCACATTACATCCCCTGGTAAAACATAAGCATCGTGAAGCCTGGGACTTTTGTTTTTGTCTTTGTGTCCCCTGTACCTAGTTCAGGACCCATCAATTAATCAATGAATTATTTATTAAGCACCTACCTACTATGTAGCTGCACCATTCTAGATGTTGGGGATACAAAAAGGCAACAGCCCCCACCCTCAAGGCTGCTGTCTGTTTGGGGATACAAGTCTTCCTTCTCTCTTCCATTCCCTTCCTTCCTCACCCTACCACCTTCTTTCTTACCTGACCTGTGACTTCAGTGCTATAGGGAGTTCCCAAATGAGGAAACTCCCTCTGCCAATGAAACTCAGAGCCTCAGAGAGTTTCCTGGGGCACTCAGAAGTGAAGTCACTGGCCCAAGTTCACGTGGCCAGTAGATGGACTGAATTCCAGGCCCTGGGAAGAGCCAGTGCCAGGGCGTACAGATAGTGTTGTGGAGGAGGAATGGCAAGAAGGTCAGTCTGACTGGACCGTCCAGTGTAAGGGGTCATGAGGCTAAAGGCAAGTCAGGGCCAGGAGGTGAAGATGGCCTTTACAAGCCAAACAGAGAAGTCTATGTTTTATCCTGGAGGCAACAAGAAGCTAACAGAATGTATTCAGTGAGGAAATGAAATGTTCACACCTGAGCTGAAGAAACATCACTGAAGCTGTGGAGAGGAGGGAGAAAAGAATGAGATCTGAGACACGGAGACCAATTAGGAGGATGAGGGCCTGAACTATGGTGAAGAGCGAGTGGAGAAAAGGGCTGGAGTACGAAACAAATACGAAAGACACTGAAGAGGCAGAAACAAATGCATTTGGAAGTGACTGGATATCTGGGGTGAGGGAGAGTGAGGAATCCGGGATGCAAGAGACTGGGAGGGTGGTGGTGCCCTGGACCGTACCAGGGAGTCTGGAAGAGGGGAGGGAGGGCTAGGCAGTAGCCTGTTGGCACCTGATGCAAAAGAAACAGCAAACTGCCCCCAGTATTCCCAGGGTGAAGGGGGCTGGAGGCTCGGTCTGTCAGCGTGCGTGCTTCTGAGAAAGGGACAGGACTGCCAAGGGAATTCCTCCCAAGAAGGTAAAGGCAAAGGTGATGATAACGATGGCAATAACGACAATGATGATGTATGATCATCATCTTCATTTATCATAAGCGTGACGAAGATAATGATGATGATTGTAACAATAATGACAGTAACTATGATGAAAATGACGATGATGATAATGACAGTAACAATAATGATAATTATGGTGATGATGACAATGATAATAACGATGACGACGATAACAGTAATGAGGGTAATGATGATGAAAATGACAATGGTGATAATAATGATTAC
>NW_020953709.1:1206307-1210824 GCF_900497805.2 Vombatus ursinus
GGTGGTGATGACGATGATGGCGACAATGGTGATAATGGTGACAACGACGATGACGATGATGATGACAATGAACCCCAGGACCGGCTCCCACACGGGCAGCCCCTCGAGGCTCATGACGCTTTGCAGGCATCATCATCTTTGACTCTCCAGACCAGCCCTGGAGCTGGATGCTATTGCTGAGTCGTTCCAATCCCGTCCTGCTCCCTGTGACCCCCTTTGGGGTTTTCTTGGCAGAGATACTGGAGGGGTTTGCCATTTCCTTCTCTGGCTCATTTTGCAGATGAGGGAAACTGAGGCAAATGGGGGAAGGGACTTGTCCAGGGTCACACAGCTAGTAAGTGTCTGAGGCTGGATCTGAACTCAGAGAAATGAGTCTTCCTGACTCCAGGCCCAGCGCTCTATCCACTGCGTTATTTTCCTCCTTTTGCAGATGAAAATATTAAGGCCCAGGGGTTCAGGGACTTGCCTAAAGTTACACAGGGAGTAGGTGGCAGTCCTTCCCACTGTCCTACACTGCCACCAGGAAGTGTTGGGGCCCTAGCCACAAGGAAGGCCCCTAGGGAGGCGTTCTCCACCCCTAGGCTGGGACCCTTACCCTGTAGAAGGTGCTGAGGGCTCCCTGAGGCAACCCTGCCCACTCACTCCAAGCAGGTCAACCAAGGACTCCCAACTGTCCCGGGCTCATCTTTCTACTTCTCTCCTCTGACCCATGATCTCCTGCCCAGAGGAGGCCTGGGGGCAGGAGGTAGAAAGAGAGGGACAAGTCCCTCTATGCCGCTGCTTGTCAGCTGCCCAAGTGGTGGTTGGTGTAACAAAGCATGAAGTTTGAGAATGAGGCCCCTGAAGCCCAGAGAGGTCCAGGGCCTCACCCATGGTGACCAGTGAGGAAGGGCCTCCTCTCTGAGGAAGGAGTGAGGGGCTGCACTCAATTCTCCTCTTGGCTGCTGAGGCCTCAGCTTCGGCCCCTACGTAACTAGCCAAGTGTCCTAAGACCTTTCTGAGGCCTCGGAAGGGAGCACATACATGTAGGTGCTGAGAACCTTTGGGCCACACAGCTCAGAAATTCTCCAGCATTGGCAGGGTAGAGAGGGAATTAACATAACGAAGGACAAGCGCAGCCCCTAACAGACCAGGGGTCAAAATCACCTTTCAAAAGGAGGAATACCAGCTATCAATGACCATGTGAAATGCACCAGGTCATTAATCATTAAATTAAAGGGGCTGTGAGGTTCCACCTCAGGTCCCTCAGATGGACAAAGGTGACAGAAAAGGGAAGGGCCCTGGTGTGCTGGGGTGGGAGTTGCGACCTCCCCCTTCTAGTTGAGAACCAGACAAGAAGAATCGCCGAACCGCACGCGCCCTCGGGTATCTATACCACTATGGCCCCATCCCCCGAGGAGGGGGAAGATCGAAGGGAAAGTCCTACGGACGCCAGTGTATTAACGGGGACCCTTTCTGTGGTAGCAAAGAGAAGGTGCCCACTGGATCAAGAAGCACGGCGGCTGCCCATGGACTAGGGGAGGGGGAGAGCACCAGGACAGACCTGCCCATGGTAACAGGGTGGGGGCTAGGGTTAGGCCTTCCATTAGGAAGGGCCAGTCTGTTATTGTGTTATGAGAAATGACAAATGAGACGGATTCAAAGCGAAAACCCATGGGACCTATGCAAAGCAAAGGATGCCAAGCCAGGACAAAGTATGCCAGGACAGGAGGGGAAATCCTGAGGAGGACACTGAAGAGACTCCTGGGGCCTTGGGGGAGGGAGAGGGAAGAGTGTCAAATGAAGGGGGGGTGAGGTGGGTCAAAGATGAGGAGGAGGACGGAGCAAGGGAAGGGAAGGAGGGGGAGGAGGGGGGAGGAGGGAGAGGGGAAAGGGGAAGGAAGGGGAAGAGGGAGAGGGGAAGGACGAGGAGGAGGGAGAGTGAGAGGGGAAGGAAGGTGGAGGAGGGAGAGGGGAGGAGGGAGAGGGGAGGGAGAGAGAGGGGGGAGGGGAGGAGGGAGAGGGGAGGAGGGGGAAGGGAGAGGACGAGAAAGGTCAGTCCTGGCCCACTCCTTCATTTGTTTTGCTTCACTTCCATAATAAGGAAAGGTTCTATTGGGATCGGGGGAGTCATTACAAAGTGGCAACCAGGTGGAAAAGGGGACACAGAGAGGAAACATCACGAAAACATCCTGTAAACAACTGAGCCGGACCCCCTCAGCCTTGGACCACCAGGTCGCAGGATGCCTGGCCAGGGCTACGTGGCAGGGCCTTGTGCCCCCTGTGACAGCTTGTGCAGCTGGCCCCGCTCTGGGCAGGAGCTCCTGCTGGCTTCTCCAGAGTGGGGGGCCAGGCTCCCCCTTACCTTGTTAAGTCCCTCCATGACCACATAAGGCAGGTGCTCATGGAGCATGGCTGGAGAGATGATCACTTCATTGAAGGCCTTGTTGTCCCCCCAGATAGCAAAATACGTGGGCTCTTCCTGCTCACAGCAGCTGGGACAGACATACAGACATCGACACAGGGATCAGAGAGGCCATCTGACCGCCCCCTTCTCCCTCCCCTCCCCGGGCTCTGCCCCGTTCCAGCAACCCGGGCCGTGGGCAGCCGGACTGGGCAGAGGCCCGGAGCAGACGGGCCCTGGCCGCAGAGGCTGGTGCCCCTGGGCTGCCCTTCCTCGGCCGCGCGGTGCCCTACGGTGCCTACCAGCAGTGCTCGGCGGGGTGGTTGTGCACCACGTGGATGATGCGGCCCGGGGGGTACAGGGGTGTGCTGGCTGACAGGGCGATGGTCAGGTCGCTGGGGTGGGTCCAGAGGCGGTTGCTGGCCATGGCGGTCACTTCGGCCTCCTCTGGCAGCTCTGACTTGGGGATACACTTGGTTGCTCCAATGATGATGCGCCACTAGGTTTGGGAAGAGGGCAGAAAGAAACAGGAAACTGAGCATCGTCCCCAGAGGGGCGTGGTGGGGGAGGGCGCGGCTGCGAAGAGAAGTCGTGGCAGGGCCAGGCAGCAGGGAAGCACCAGTGCTCACGGGACGGTGGGAAGGCCTGGCGCAGCAGGCCGACACCGCCGCCTGCGGCCACGCCCGGCAAGCTTCCTGCCAGCGCACGGAGGTCCTACTGGCCAAGGACGGGCTGCCGCCCGGGCCCAGGCTTCCCGGAGGCTGACTGGCTCAGTCACCCAATCATGTCACAAGCCTTTACGAAGCACCTACCACACGCCAGGCACTGTCTGGCTTTGGAGAGACGGACGACGCGGGGGAGGATGCTGACTCCCCCAAGGCGGGGAGAGGCTCCCTGGGTGTCCCTAAGACCCCTCCCATAAGAGGGGCTTCACAAATGCCTGTCCACTGTCTGATCACCACCCCCAGGCCGTACTGCTCAGCCCCGAGCCACGAGGGAGAAAGCACGGGTCGAAATGACCAGCCCAAGGTCACACAATTCACATTTCTTTTTTTTTTTTTTTTTTGGCGAGGCAATGGGGTTAAGTGACTTGCCCACAGTCACACAGCTAGCAAGAGCTACGTGTCTGAGGCCGGATTTGAACTCAGGTCCTCCTGAATCCAGGGCCGGTGCTCTATCCACTGCATACCTAACTGCCCCCACAATTCACATTTCTGTCCTGCCTGAAGGACAACAAAGCATTTCCCTTTAACGAGCCTGTGGGCTAAACTGGACATACTGTCCCCACTGTGCAGATGAAAAGGCTGAGGCTTAGATAGGCTAACTCACCCACCCCAGGCCACATAGGTCACGATGTGTCCAAGGCAGGATTTGAACCCAGGTTCCTCACTCTAGGAATGCTTGGAGAGGTGTCCAGTCTAGCCGACCCTACAGCCTCCCTGAGGAGTAGGCCTCCAGCCTCTAGCCTCCATTAAAGGCCTGACCCCAGGCCTCGGTCTGCCTCTCTAGGACTCCCCTCACCCCCAGCCCAGCGTCCTAGGGCCAAAGAGAACAAGTCTAGATTCCACACCCATGGCCGTCCCCCAGGCCTTCTCTTCTTTAGGCTAAATGTCCCTAGTCCATTCAGCTGATCCTCCCATGATGGGGTCTCCCTCCTTCAGAGTGCTGATGGGAAGGCTCAGACCATGACCTCTGAAGTCACAGAACCATGCTGAGTCTTGGTTTCTTTATCCATAAAATGGGGATATGCGCTCTATTTCCCTTACAAAGTGGATGTGAGGAAGGTGTCTGAATCTTAAAGTGACATCAAAATGGGAGTTCTGACCACTGGACTTCCTTCCTGACCCCCAACATAACCCTCAGGGACCTGGAAGACACAGGCCCTGGCCCTGGCACAACTGTGGCGGGGATGGCCTTCCCCTGGGGGCACCTGCTCACTTTGGGCTTGGTGCTACGCTGCAGGACATCCAGAAGCTGCCTTCGGAAACCTTCGAGCTGTGACAGGCCGATCCTGTTGGGGAAAGAGCGAGCCCAAGCTCAGTCCTGGGTGGCAGGTGGGAGGACCGGACCACAGGGCAGGATGCAGAGCAGTGAAGGGGGAGGGCAGGCCACAGGGCAGGGGGCAGAGCAGTGA